>NC_059390.1:3620000-4220000 GCF_019703515.2 Myxocyprinus asiaticus | reverse complement strand
CTGAAAATAAATAAATAAACAAGTGTATTACCGTGGTGCTTTTTGTGAGAAATGTAACTATTATAAATATAAACATAAATATAACTAGGCTATTATTTTTGATAAAGGAAAAATGAAAAAAGAAAAAAAATATATATGTACAGTATATACTGTATATAAAGAAAATGGTTAAATACTCAAAAAGCCAAGAAATTAGTTAAGTATTTATAATTGCTACTCATTAAAAAAGAAAAAAAGAAAAAATAATAACCAGTGCCCTTTTTTATCCTTCCGCCCCTGTCCCTGCTAAGGTCTGTGCACATCACTGCCGCATTCCCTCTCTCAGGGTCACGGTGACCTTTGATCCCAGAAAAAATTGATTCACAAGGACACATGGTCAACAGCTGTTTGAAACAAGACAAAGGGCTACATTTTTAAAACTTAGTGAGCTGCCTTGCTGTACACTACCTACATAGGCAGCGGGCTTTAAAGGCAGCATCCTAACAGAAACAGAAACATGCCTATGGTACATTCAAATGCTGCTTTTGTAAGCAGTTCAGAGCAAAAATCTACCCAGCAAAACACGTGTTGTGTGCTCTGTTGCCACTTCAACATCACAAGTGTAACTGAGGACAAATACGAGCTTGAAGCTCTTTGTCGTTGTGCCTTAATTAATAATTTATGAAGCTATTAATAAAATGCTCAAAGAAAATGAGGGCTATTGGCAAACACTTGAATCAGGCGGCTCTATATATGTGAATACACTCGCCACAAGTGCTCTAGAGTCTGATGGAGGAACACAGCCTCATTTTGAGTGTTTAAGCAGGTGAGAGGTTGATTTCAGAGCGTATGCTAATAGGCCGCGTGGTTGGCGGTGGTACTTTGATGTCCCGGATGGAGCTTGCAACTGGAATGTGTAGTTCTGCTGTTTTTGGCAGCAGGTGAGCAAAATCGCATCAATTAAAACTGAATTTTGGACTGTTCTGTTTAATCAGTTCAGCAGCTCAAAAACACACTCTATACAAGCTGTATACAAGATGGTATAACTGCGTTTTTAGCGTAATCTGAGGTAAAGAAACAATTTATTATACCAGTTGTGACAGAATAAGCCCTTCCTGTGGATCATCGACACCCGGGCTCGCATGATCCCAATGAAGAGCCTGAAGAGCCTCATCACCACTGCCTTTAAACACCGAGCACGCCTCTCCTAAGGAGACCGGTCTCTACCTGCTGCCGTCTTCGCAGGTCCAGGAACAGAGTGGGGAGGGTGCGAGTTAGATGCGTCGCTGGATCCACACCCCAGAAACCAGGCGCAAGTTGGGGCACGCATCGCGGCCGATGGGCCAGGATACCGGTCCGCTATTTCCTTCAGGTGCCGAGGCCCAGGGAAGCCGGACCGATAGAGTGAAGCTGCACAGTGTTGTCAGATTTTAATGCTTATTTGAAATATGTTCTTTTATCGTAATCTTGACCAACTGTTTTGGAGATTTCGGTCTTTCCCCATTCAAGTAAATAGGAGCTGCACTTTCCTGCCGCTTGTTTACATAGAAAAATAGCTGCCAAAACACCCAAGAACGTTCCAAAAATGGCTGCCAAGTGGACTGACTAACCTTGAAAAAGAGACTTTGTTGAAAGGATCCGGAAATACGTCTGGACCGTTCTAATTCCTTTGTTTTTGTTTACATTCTTGAAATGGTCTATATATATATATATATATATATATATATATATACTGTATATACTGGCAACTATCTGCATAGATTTGTGCAGACAACGATAGTTCCAAAAAGCAACTGTCGGCATGATTAATAGGTAAATATATATCGGTCTACTGTTATCCAAATCACCCTGACACCACCTAGCAACAACACAGAAAACAACCATAGGACCACAGCAACCACCTAGCAACACTCTTACAACAACACAGAATTACCAACTGTTCTCATTCCACACCGTATGTGCTACTTGTTGAGGAAAGGTGTGTGATTACTTTTGGAAAGAAATTGGACAGTTTTTACCTGGTGGACAATAAAACAATAAAATCCAATAGGTTTACATTGAAGGATTGACCCAAGCTTCAAGGACCAGAATAGAGCGCAAGTAAAAATCCCATTTATTTTCTCCATAGACTAATAATCGATTTTTAAAGATAACTTGTTAAACTTTAAAGACAGATCTGCCGTGAGGTCTAAGGTTCTTAATTGATGGTATATGCTTCTGCTGAAGCCATCAATCTGTGTTATTTCAACATAATTATAAAAACATTGTGTTTAAAAGCAGAATTCCTTGTGAAGAACTACAATACCCATGATCCTGCAGAGAAACATCCACAATTCAGAGAGTCACAGCTAACATAGCGCACAGTGCTTAGGTACACTGCTTAGATATTTGCAAACAAATTTAAATATATTGTTTTAATTAATAATGTTATAAATTTCCATCATTTTTTTATTTGATTACGTCATTTGTGGGATTGTGGTTCATTCGCTTATTAAAGACGTTAAGTGAATTTGTGCCTTTGTTTTTTGGTCTGATTTTCAAATGCTTTTTTGCATCAAATCAAAGTCTGTAATTTCAGATTCACCTCAGAGCTGGTTGATTTGCTTCATCCTTTAGAACGCTTTTATGAAGAACACTTAGCAACACCCTAGTAACCCCCCCACACAAAGTAATGTGCTTATAACCCACTCAAAACACTTTAGCAGTTTGGCTCAATTTAATATAAAGGTGGCTAAAAACATTTTGCTGATTTGCTAAGCAGTAGGTGTAAAAGCCGATTTAACAGCTAAAGCCGTGAACAGCTTCTTTGCTCTAAGGATACATCGTCCTCACCCTAACTCGATTTACCTGGGCACTCCTCGAAACACTTCCCCCTAACTGCCTCTGCAGAACGCTCGTTAACGTCCTTTCCCCAATAATGCCAAATGAAACTATTTGTCATGCTTTTGACACACGGGGCTAGCTTGCGACGTAATCGGTGAGTGTTTGTCCTAGAGCTGCCAGGAAAAACAGCTGAAGTCCACCTAGGCGGAGCGAACAGGGACCAGAGCACAAAAGTGTGCTTTCACACGGCCGAGCCCTGGGGGAAGTGAGGGGCCCGGGGCCCGAGAGATGACTGCGGACTTTCATGTTCTCCTCCCGCCTCGCAGACATGTTTCATAAACACCAGGAATGCCATCAAAAAGGCACAGTGCAAGTTACCAGTACCTTCCTCTTTTTTTCCCTCCTGCTGTTTTATTATTATTTTTTTTACAAGCCTCAATCCATCATCCACCAATCAGACGTGGCATACAGAGCCATGCAGTGAAGTCACACCTCCTCCTGAGTATGGAATGAGAACATAATGTGCAGCATTAGCTGGATGAATCTCATGAAACCTGTAAAGAACATTTCCAGGTTACATTTGACCCCAAAAAATATGAAATGCTCAGTAGCTTACTTTTCTGTGAAAATATTTAACTCTCATTACTGCAGTACGAAAATATAATGATGGTATGATAATATGTTATTCTAACATTAATTTAAGATAAATTAGAGACAAGATTATTTTTATTACTGGATTGCAATAAGAATTACATTTGTTTTATTTTTTATTAAATTTTTTGCATTACAGTAATGTGAATTTGGGGGGGAAATGCGCTTATAGGTCATGAAAATAAAGTCACAATGCAAACAATCTTAAAGCAATACAAGCTAAGCTCAATTGACAGCATTTGTGGGATAATGTTGATTTCCACAAATATAATAATATAAAAAATGAATAAATAAACAAAGCAAAAATCACCGTTACAGTAGGGCAGTTAAAATGGAAGTGAATGGACTGGCCCCATAAACATAAAAATATACATTGTTTCAAAAGTTTAGACACAAGATGTAAACATTACTTATTTTAGTATGGTAAAATCATGTTAAACAGATTGTATAGCTGTAAACACGTCTAGTAGCTATACTTTTAAAACAGCTTTTATGGACTGACCCCATTCACTTCCATTATAAGTGCCTTATTGTAACTGTGATATTTGTTTCTTTTTTTTAAAATCAAAATTATTTCCTGTGGTAATCAACATTATGCTACAAATACCGTTGATTGAGCTTAACTTATATTGAAGATTCAATATGAACGTTCATGTTATGTTACCAAAAAATAGATAAAAACTATTATTTCTCTGTATAAAATATAATTGTATAAAATCACATAAGAATTTTTATTCTTTAAATAATTGAAACACGACCTGAAAATTATGTGAGATTCACACAGCTACTGTATCAACCAGTGCAGCATGAGGGAATTGTGGGAAAGATTTGTATTGCCCAAAGAAATTATAAGTAGAAGAGGACATGAAATCATAACAAGACGAATTCCAAGCATAGTTAATCTTGCCCTCAGTGTCTGTGATGAAGCTCGGCTGAATAACTGCACGGCCTCAAACTTCACTGATGACGCATCTCGGGTGATTTATTTGTTAGGAGTGTTCCGCCTCCCTGCTCGTCTGGAATCTTTCTCTGTGTTGCCAGCTCTCAAAACTGAGCCCACATTTTGTCGCCAGAATTAAAGGAATATTCTGAGTTCAATACAGGTTAAGCTCAATCGACAACATTTGTGGCATAATGTTGATTACCACAAAAAATTATTACGACTCATCCCTCCTTTTTAAAAATCGAGGTTCCAGTGAGGCACTTACAATGGAAGTGAATGAGGCCAATTTTTGGAGGGTTGAAAGGCAGGAATGTGAATTTTATAATTTTATAAAAGTACTTACATTAATTCTTTTGTTAAAACTTGTGTAGTATTTGAGCTGTAAAGTTGTTTAAATTGTCATTTTACAGTTATTTTAGGGTTTATTGATATTACATCGTCATGGCAACGAAGTTGTCAAATTGACTATAACTTTACACAGAGAAGGTTAGTAAGTGAATTTATCACACTAAAATCAAGTTTACATGCATATTGTTTATGTCTTGTGGCTATACGTTTGAAACAGTGAGTATTTTAACGTTTATGGATTGGCCCCATTCACTTCCATTGTAAGTGCCTCAACAGGTAACCTCGATTTTTGCGTTTTTTAATTTTGAGCTTTGAACCCGGAATATTCCTTTAAGAGGGTGAAAGTCATGAAACCTGTCAAGAAAATGTCCAGGTCATGTTTCATACCAAAACTAAAAGAAAGAAATAAGAAATGATGCTTTTGAATAAGAAAAACGAAGCCTATTTATAGCACCATTAAGATTTTTTGTTACATTATTTCCATGACAGTTGAGCAACCCAAATCATAATATTAGTAAGAAATGTTTGAAATGCCACATATACTTGTATAAATTTGAATTTAAATAAATCTATTATATATTAAATGCATCCAATTTGGACCAAAGTAAAAGAACACTTAATTTCATAGAATGCTCTACTCGACCTCTACATTTTTCAAATGAAGCCAAACAACATAAAGCAGACTTACAAGATGGAAACATTCAACTTTTGTTGGAGTAATGAAATTCTTTACTTGCATGATTGTGTTGAATTTCTTTGAATTGCAATTTAGAAATATTTTCTTCTTGTCATTCCTGTGGAGCATGGCCAATTAAATTCAAATCCAAAATCATAAATCAAAAGAGAACCAGTTCTTAAAGGGATATTATATGCTTAATAGAATTTAAGCTCAACCACAAAAATTATTTTGACTTGTCCCTTGTTTCTAAAAAAAGAAGCAAAAATTGCAGTTACAGTGAGGCACTAAAATAGTTCGTAATCGCTGAAATACACACTGTTTCCAAAGTACAGAAACAAGATGTTAACAATATACATGTTAACATGATTTCAGTGTGATAAAATCAGGGATTTAGCAGTGTTACTGCGTTACCAGATTACATGGTTTCCCAATGTAATGTCGTCATGACAACAAAGTTCTAATATTGGATATAACTTTTCACAGAAAAGGTTAGTAAGCGATTTTATCACACTAAAATCACGTTAGCATGTATAATGCTTACATCTTGTGGCTACACTTTTGAAACAGTGCGACTGGCCCCATTCACTTGCATTTTAAGCCCCTTACTGTAACTGCAACTTTTGCTTTTTTTTTAATTAACGAGGGACAAGTCTAAATAATATTTGTAGGTAATTAACAGTATGCCACAAATGCTGCCGATTAAGCTTAACCCAGAACATTCCTGTAAATTCTGAATTTTGCCCAGCCCTGTCCCTGACTAGAACTCAAATCCCAGCTGCCAACATCCTCAGAGGACACAAAACAAGCAGCAGAGGCTGTCTGTGATGATCATACCGAGTTGTATCATACAATAGGTGCAGTATTCAGAAACACAAGACAGCCTTCAGAGAAATTCATTTGAATAGTTTTGAGGTTGTGTGATGCCACTGTAATCCTGAAATATGACTTTCATCAGCTCACGAGTGCCAGGTTTTCACAGGGACACAATGAGCTGACTCACTGTAATTAGGTTATGCAGTTTCTCGCCAAAACAGATTGCGCATGTCCGACCAGCAGATGGATGGAAATGTAATGCCGAGAGCGCATTTTAATACCCCAGAATTTTAAACCTACTTACTGTTATCAGTCTTTCTTCATAAGAAAATACCCGTAACACAATTACTGTAGGATAAAATTTGCCTGGATCCTAAAATAACTCCATCAAAGAGACTCTGCTTCTAGGTAACACTCTTACTTGTCCTCACTAAAGCAGGTATAATTTCTCAGTTAATGCACACTAAAGAAGAAAACAACCTACAAACATCCCAGACTAATTATGCCGTCGTGCCTTTGTTGATGGTTTAAAAGTATCTATGGAATTGTAGGATTTTAGTATTTGAACAATAATGAGTAAAGGGAATATAATATATAGGAAACTGACATCTTTGTCATCACAGCATATCCTAAAACTCAAGAGAATTGCAGCAAACAAAGTGCACCTAAAGAGGTCTGCAGTGACCACCCACTCCCATGACGCACTGTGAATGATGCAATTGAGACTGTCTCCCTCCACTCTCAAACTACTTATTTGCAAATATGTTTTGCATTAAACTTAAATTATACTGTTTCTATACTTATTATTAACAACTTTATCAATAGTTTTATATTTTTCCATTGTTTTAATTCGATTACGTCATTCGCAATGCTTCATGGGATTGTAGTCCCTTTGTATTTTTGTCTGATTTTCAAATCCTTTTTTGCTTCAAATCTAAGTTTGCCACAGAGCTGGTTGGTTTAGTTTATGTCTTTAAACTCTTTTACAAATAATTGTTTTGATATCCACATGGAAAAAAATGAATGGGAAAAATGCTTCCGGAACAAAAAAAGTGAGCGAACTCTGCTGCGCTCTACTTTAATAGTGATGTTTGCCTAAATATTTTTGCTTGGAAAGATGATCGAGAGCAAAGAGGGCATTATTTAAGATCAAGTAATATTTATAATACAAATTTATGACTCTCTGAGATATTTCCATACTTTTCTCTGTAGAGCTCGTTGTTTTATCTTCTGACTTCTGCTTTTTTGAGGAAGTGTAATCGAACAATAGAATGGGAGTGTGTGAATACAAGAAGCTTTCAGAATCCAGAATTTCCTGGAATTCTACCACCATCCACAGGATGTGATGCAAATATCCATCCATCCATCTTTGACCACTTATCCGATCTTATCCGGGACCGAGTTGCGGTGGTAGCAGACTAAGCAAAGTAGCCCATATGTCCTTTTCCCCGGCCACATTCTCCAGCTCATCCTGGGGGATCCCGAGGCATTCCCAGGCCAGCCGAGAGATATAATCCCTCCAGCGTGTTCTGGGTCTTCCCCTGGGCCTCCTCTCAGTTGGACATGCCCGAAACACCTCTGCATGAAGACGTCCAGGAGGCATCCTAATCAGATGTCTGAACCACCTCAACTGGCTCTTTTCAACACGGAGGAGCAGTGTTTCTACTCCGAGCCCCTCTCGAATGTCAGAGCTTCGCACCCTATACCTTAGGGTGAGCCCTGACACCCTACGAAGAAAGCAAATTTCGGCCACTTGTATTCGTGATCTTATTCATCTTATACATGGCCATAGGTGAGGGTTGGAATTACACCGACTGGTAAATTGAGAGTTTTGCCTTCAGGTTCGACTCCTCCTTCACCGCCACGGTCCGGTACAGCGACCGCATTACTGCAGATGCTGCACTGATCCGCCTGTCAATCTCACGCTCCAACATTCCCTCACTCATGAACAAGACCCCGAGATACTTGAACTCCTCCACTTGGGGCAGCTGCTCTCTCCCTACCTGAAGAGAGCAATCCACCCTTTTCTGGCAGAGAAGCATGGCCTCAGATTTGGATGTGCTGACCCTAATCCCAAGGGACACAGTCATATGCCTTCTCCAAGTCCACAAAACACATGTAAACAGGATGAGCAAACTACCACACCCTCTCTAGGACCCGTGCTAAGGTAAAGAGCTGATCCACTGTTCCACAACCAGGATGAAATCTCCTCCATCTGAGGTTCAACAATCAGCCAGAGTCTCTTCTCCAGCACCCTGCCATAAGCTTCCCCAGGTAGGCTGAGAAGTGTGATCCATTGATAGTTCCTCCGGTCCCCCTTTTTAAAAATGGGAACCACCACACCTGTCTGCCAATCCCTAGGCACCACCCCAGACGTCCACGCAATGCTGAAAAGGCGTGTCAGCCATGACAGCCCAACAACATTCAGGGCCTTCAGCATCTCAGGGCGAATCTCATCCATCCCTGGCACCTTGCCACTTCAGAGCTCTTTGACTACCTCAGTGACCTCTGCCAGGGAAATGGGTGTCAACCCCAGAACATACGTCCGCAGGACTGATGATACAACAATCAAGTCAATCATTGACCTTTGGCCTATGGTGCTCTGGTACCAAGTACGCTTATGAACAACCTTATGTTCGAATATGGTGTTTGTTATGGGCAATCCATGACTAGCACAGAAGTCCAATAAAAGAACACAGCTCAGGTTCAGATCAGGCAGCCCGTTCCTCCCAATCACTCCCCTCCAGGTATCTCCATCGTTGCCAGCATGGGCATTGAAGTCTCCCAGCAGAACTATGGAGTCCCCAGCTGGCACCCCCTCCAGGGCCCATCCTAGGGTCTCCAAGAAGGCTGAATACTCTGGACTGCGGTTTGTTGCATAAGCACAGATCACAGTCAGGGATATTCCCCCTGCAACACGAAGTCGCAATGAGGTGACCCTCTCATCCCAAGATCCCAACGAGTAGCAGGTGAAAGTGGGGGCCTGTGCAGACTGGACCTTGTTTACAGAAACTGGCTTTTGGAACATGGAATGTGACATCACTGGTGGGGAAGGAGCCAGAATTTGTGTGTGAGGTTGAGAGATACCAGCTAGTTATAGCTGGACTCAACTCTACACAATGTTCTGGCTCTGGAACCAAATTCCTGGACAGGAATTGGACTCTCTCCTTCTCCGGAGTTGCTTAGGGTGAAAGGCATCGAGCGGGTGTGGGTATACTAACAATCCCCTGGCTTGGCGCCTGATCTTGGAGTTTAGCTGATGCAAATATCGAAATTAAATTTAATGGTGAGGGTCCCAGGCTGCGGTCATAATATTTGAGGTGATGGAACCTGCAGTGTTCCGGTGAAAGTGTGTGAGAGACATTTAGTTAGAAGTGATGTCCACAAACTACGTTTAAAACTTGGATTGCTGTAAAGTGGAAAACACCAAATTTGCATGTTAAAAGACAGCATGAATATAAATGCACACATACAGGCACCACAACAGAGAGTGTGTCAGGAAAAAGAAGGAACATTACATGAGATTTTCACCTTTATTTCTTCTATGCTCCTCTGTGGATACTCTCTTAAACAGGTGGCCAAAACCACGTCCTTATTAAAGCAGGAGAAGAGAACAGGAAACAGGGCATTTTCCACTCCAGCAAGACACAAACAAGCTCTGGCTCTTCTGGAAACAATTAGGAGGAGCACAATGCAGCCAGGCATATGATAAAAGACAAGTCAAGACTTTAGAAGCAAAAACACGTCTCTTACTATCTCCTGACAGCAGAAACACTGCAGACCAACAACCCATTCAGACCTGAGAGCACAGATTTTTCCATGAACTTTCAAGATTTCAAGAAATAATTTAAAGGGACAACTATCACTTTAACAATCATTTTGACCAATTCATTGGAAAGAACTGACTCCAAAGAACCATGATTCACAAATCGGACATCAATTTGGCTGGCGAGTATGTTTTTACTCTACATAAGAGCAATATCTAGCAGATGAAAAAAGTGAAGTGTGAACTAGAAAACTGCATATTCAAAACAGAAATTTTCTGACTTTTCCAGGTAAAAACAAAAATACCATAAACTTACATTGAAGGAAAAAATATCTATGGACCAGAAAATCCAGCACGACTGTGGTGACATTTTTGTTAAATTATATTATGTGGTTACACGTATTGTGGCAGATCTGAAGTTAAATTTCCACTGTGTCGCTAAAAGCGAGTTCAATTTTCTCCTAAACAAATGAGGTTTTTAAGGTTCTTTTGAGTTTGAAATCAACAAAACCGACCTGCCTTTCCTAAACCTTAATCTTAAACCTTACCATTAGTGTCATAAAAAGCAAATGTGAGATGAGAAACAATTGCTGAAGTAACCACGTCATTTTGTGTTGCTTCTACGACATTTTAGGCTCACGCATCAACTAGTGCTCTTCAGGACTCATACACCAGTCCTTTGCTCTGTAAGTGCAATGCTCTATCACTTGAGTAATCATGCAGTTTGACTATATTTGAACAAGCTTGTAAATGTAGTTGGTTATGTAATGTAAATGTTAAACTGTACTGCCTTACAAGTCATGCGCTTGGTAAAAGTGTTTATGTCATAAGAGAGCATTGTGTTGGGAACAGGTGAAAATTAGAACTGATAATCAGCCGTTTTACTTGTGATTTGTGTGAAAGTGAATAAAAGTAATTGTTGCTGTAGCGCTTCTAGTGTTCATTTCACCAGGACACTGCCGCAATATGTAGTCATGGAAAAATCATGCTGCAAAAATGTAGGTATAGTAAAGTGATTCAATGAGACCACGTTGTGAAAATCATTAGGGGTGACTTTGGACCTGTAAATAACGTATACCAGAACGTCCTAGCAACTGCATAGCAACACATTAAAAACCACTGAGAACACTTAAGCACTGCATAGTAACACCCTGGCAACCACCCACAACACTCTAGTATCGTGGAGGCCAGTTTTAGGGGACGTCCACACTAATACGTTTTTGTTTGAAAAAGCATTCATTTTGGTACTTTTACGTCTCTCATCCACACTAGATCGGCATTTTCATCCAACGAAAATATTTCGAAAACACTCTCTATTACCGCATACTTTGGAAAACGATGAAGGTAGGAAAATGAAAATGGAATTTTCAAATGAAAACAGATCAGTCTGGATGTGGCCTTACACAGGCTAGCACCACTGACATTTTCTTCAAAAAAGGTCTAGTTAATACTAAACAAATCTGTCAGCAACAGTCTATACTATCAATGCCAGACAGAGTTGGCGTAATGGTCTGCACTGAAGTTCTGGAACTCCTAAATGACTTCCTAAGATCATGCTCATTTCCTGTCACAAAGCTTTCTTGCAGCACTTGGCCCACTTCACTGGTAGGACCTTTTTTTAAAAAAACATCTGATGTGGCGTCCCTTGAGTGCCGGCCAGCCGTTCACTTGCTCCAACCCAGACGACCCAATCTCTTCCCCCAATCTAATCTATAAGACCAGGAAATCCAAGCAAAATGTGTCATTCCTCATTCTCCACCCAAACAGCACCACAATCCTTCCTCCAGAAGTGCTGGTTCTTGCGTCAGAACCCTGATAAGTGCAGGCCTGCTAACCATTCAGGAATCTAATGATAAAAGGCTTTTTAAAATAAGCTCAAATATATCAAGAGCGTATTGCCAGGTGTGATGGATTGTGGGAAGCAGAAACAGTTGGGTTGTCTGCTCTAGGGATGTATGTGCTCATGATATCAGAGTTTTCACACAGAATCAGATTGTACGAGAATGTGGACTGTATATCTGGGCTGAGTTGTGAGAAGAGAACCCAATCCAGACTGTTTTGTTTGGGCTGCCAGTTTTCATGTCTACATGACGAACCCAGCAGACTCTGGCCAAGAGCTTCAAATCCAGTCAGAACAGAGGAGCATTCTACCATTCTCCATAACAAATTTCCCCAAGTTTGACAGGTTAGTGGCATCAAACCGTTGAAAGAGAGAAACATTTTTTAATCTGATTTAAAAAAAAATAATTTTTTATTCATTCTAAATGTATATAATCAGGGATAGCCAATGTTATGTATAGTGCGCATAAAAATGTAAAAAAATAAAAAAATAAAAATGTGCTAACTGATTACATTTCAATGCTATCTCGCACACTAATCTGCAACGTCATCGAACAGAGACATCACTAGATAAATTGCCAGTTAAACACTGACAGAACATTTGATTGCTATAGCTCGAGGGGGCCCATTTGATCCCCGGGGGTCCACGAAGGGATGTACGATACACAAAGGGGGCCTCATACTGAAATGATTTGAGAACCACTGGTCAAGAAAAACTTGGCTACATGCAGACAATCTGCACGTATTGTGCTTATGATGAAATTTGCATCACACGCATTGTGCGCAAGACGTAGCGGCACAAGGAAAACCAAAGTATACTTTGGCCTTTAAAGGGATAGTTCACCCAAAAATGAAAATTCTCTCATCATTTACTCTCTCTAATGACATCCCAGATGTGACTTTCTTTCTTCTGCAGAACACAAATGAAGATTTTTAGAAGAATATTTCAGCTCTGTAGGTCATCACAATGCAAGTGAATGGTGACCAGAACTTTGAAGGTAAAAAAAAAGGACTTAAATATTGATCTGTTTCTCACCCACACCTATCATGTTGCTTCATAAGACATGGATTAAACCACTAGAGTCGTATGGATTACTTCTATGCTGCCTTTCTCTCTCTTTTGGACCTTCAAAGTTCTAGTCACCATTCACTTGCATTGTGAGGACCTACAGAGCTGAAATATTCTCCTAAAAATCTTCATTTGTGTTCTGCAGAAGAAAGAAAGTCAAACACATCTGGGATGACATGAGGGTGAGAAAATGATGAGAGAATTTTCATTTTTGCTTGAACTATTCCTTTAAAAGTGTGGTTCTTGGCCAGAAAAAGCTGCAAACTGAATCAAAATTCATGCCAATAGTCAAAAGTCTGGCTCTGTGAAACTATAATTAACCAGGCCAGTTCAGTCCATAGTTTTAAATTCATAAATCATAAATATTCATAAAAAAAAATCATTCATAAATAGAGGTCCTTCAGACCAGCGCCTCTGGTGGTTATCATCAATCATAGGAGAAACTTTGCCTATTCTGTTTAATCCGCATATACTCAGGGCGAATGATGTCATCACTCATGGAACTGTAGTGCATTATAGGTAAATAACTTAACAAAGATGCTAAATTAGTCTCATTGGTGCATTACAAATGTGCCATTTATGAAAAAAATTAGGCTCCACATATGAAATACAATCCTCCCTTTGGGGTTTGTGTGGCTAGAAAAGCTATTGCTGTCATTTAGCAATACGTACATTCAGTTTTATACTGTGGTGAATTTGAGAGTCTGATTAGCGCCCGTGCTAATCTCTTGTATTTCTTTTTTCTTTTTTTTTTTTTGGATGCAATATCCACTCACTCGGATTAGTATTTGTTTTTGGTAGTATTTATTTCTCAATCTAGCCTTGGGCTCACATGGGTTAATGCAGCGCAAACAAATGATACAGTACATAAATCTCAGAGTTTAAACATGCAGACTCTTTATGACAAAACAATGAGGTCAGAAAGGTCTTTCGCAAAATGAAATTACAGTAAAGCTTCATGGAAAAGCCCTTTAGGATAGATAAACCCCACCATCAACGAAGTGATTTTTTTTTTCTCTATATGGTAAAGTCAGTAAAAGGGTGAAGTGCCTTATCAGGCGTGTCCTGCCTTCGTTGTATAGGGTCAATGACAAATAAGGATGATCAAGATTTAAAAAAAGGGGAAAAAGGAGGAAATCCTTTAAAATCATGTTTACATGCATGTGCAAGTTCTTTGAAATTATTATTATTATTATTATTTAATTCACATTGGTTCCAGAAAAAACAAAACAAACAACAACAACAAAAACAAAAAAAAACATTTATACCATTTTCAACAAAAGACTTGATTTAATGACTCTTTGAGATAAATATTTACATGAATTTAATTTAGACATTGAAAACATTCATTATACGAGATATGTAGCGGTAGTTAAAGGGATAGTTCTCCCAAAAATTAAATTCTCTCATCGTTTACTCACCCTCATGCCATCCCAGATGTGTATGACTTTCTTTCTACTGCTGAACACAAACGAAGCTTTTAGAAAAATGTCTCAGGTCTGTAGGTCCATACAATGAGAGTGAATGGTGAGACCTTTGTAGCTCCAAAAATCACATAAAGGCAGCATGAAAGTAATTCATATGACTCACATGGTTAAATCCACATCTTCAGAAGCAATATAATTGGTTTGGGTGAGAAACAGAACAATATTGAAGTCCTTTTTCTCTAAATCTACACTTTAACTTTCACTTTCAGATGTAAAAGTGAAACTAAACAGGCACCACATGTGACTTTCAGATGTAAAAGTGAACGTGGGGATTTAGAGTAAAAAAAAAGGTCTTGAATTTTGATCTGTTTCTCACCCACACCTTTTACATCACTTCGGAAGGTATGGATTTAAACACTGGAGTCACATGGATTACTTTTATGTTGCCTTTATGTGATTTTTGGAGCTACAAAGGTCTGATCACCATTCACTTGCATTGTATGGACCTACAGAGCTGAGATATTCTTCTAAAAATCTTCATTTGTGTTCAGCAGAAGAAAGAGTCATACACATCTGGGATGGCACGCGGGTGAGAATTTTCATTTTTGGGTGAACTATCCCTTTAAATCATTGTCTGTATGAACTGCATTTTTAAAGGAATATTCTGAGTTCAATACAAGTTAAGCTCAATCGAAAGCATTTGTGGCATAATGTTGATTGCCAATAAATAAATAAATAAATAAAATCATCCCTCGTTTATTAAAGAAAGCAAAAATATGGGTTACAGTATGGCACTTACAATAAAAGTGAATGGGGCCAATCTGTAAACATTAAAATACTCACTGTTTCAAAAGTACAGCCACAAGATGTAATTAATATGTGTGTTAACATGATTTCAGTCTGATTAAATCACTTATAACCTTATGTGTAGTTTTATCTAATTTTAAAATTTCGTTGCCATGACGACATAATACCATAAACCCTAAAACAACAGTAAAAACATCAATTTAAACAACAAAGTTTTAATAGAAGAATTAATGTAAGTGTTTTTATTAAATTATAAGCTTCACATTTCTGCCATTAGACTCTCCAAAATTTGGCCTCATTTACTTCCATTGTAAGTGCCTCACAGTAACTTCAATTTTTCCTCCTTTTTTGTTTTTAAGGAGGGATGAATCAAAATGCTGTTAATTGAGCCTAATTTGTATTGAACCCAGAATATTCCATTAATGCATGTTTCATAGAATAATAGATCTGGACACAGAAAAAAATGAGCATTGTGTCACTCTGTAATCAAATATTTGATGATTTTCCAACCATAATATCAGCCCTCAATGAAAACAGAGATGCTTTTGATGTTTCAGAATTTTCACACTGGAATCACTCTAAAAATACAAAGCTCTGATCTTGCTTTTATCTTCGCTCTGTGTCATTTTGATAAGTATTTCCCTGCCAATATTAGCCAGGACGGTCCATATTGTTCCACTGGTCTGCTGTTTAGAAATTGCCAGGAAACATTCACATCTAGCCCTATACATCATATGCAGACACTCTCAAAGACATTTGTTATCCTCAAGGGAAAGAGACAGAAGAATGTGACCATAACTCTCAAAGACATTTATGATCAACAAAGGAACAGGTTTGGACCGGATCTACAGGTACAAGCTGAATGGGCAAAACAAGCGCATTAATTAAAATAAAGGTTTGATTCCTAAAATATTTTTCATTAATTTGTCACTTGTGTGCATAAACTGTTGGGCTGCTAACGCATAATATGAAATGATTAATGATGTCTGTAATGGCAAGCATCAAATTACTATTGCTCATTATTAGAGTTAGACATTTAAACAAACCACTTAAAACTAATTAGAACACTTGAGCAAATGTATGGTAACACCCTAGCAACCACATAAAGCAGCCTCTAGCATTGTGGCGGTGAGTTTTGCATGGGCAAGCACCACTCACATTTTCACAAGTTTTTATAAAGTAAAAAAAAAAGAAAAAAAAAAGTCCTAGTTCTACATATTCCAGGAAATGTTCAATGAGTGAGTCAACTTCACAGCAGTTTATCGGAAGACAGAGAGCTGCTTTCCGTGAAACCTTTTGCACCATAGGGAGTGAGCTAATATAGCTTGTGAATTAGTGTTGGACATTTTTCAACATGGTCTCTTGCTAGTTTTAAAGTATCTTAAGCAGCTTGACCTCTGCTCAGAGTTTCCTCTTTGATACAATGTATGTGACCCCTTCACCATTTAACAGCTAACCAGTTTTAAAACATGTTTATGGAACATCAGTATTGTCCCCATATGTGCTCTATGGGGCTGTCCTATCTTTACCTCTCAATTGCTCAACTTTATAAGCCTTTACAAGCCCCTAAACACATCTGTAAAGTGCAAACGTCACACACTCAATTTAATCCAGCTATTTATTAACTGACACTTTGGAGATAGCGCTTTAATGGGAGTCGAACTACTGAGACAATAACAAACTGTCAGCACAGCAAAATATGTTCATAAAATTTATATCACCAAGAACCAATCTTCCAGGCAAAGCTGTTGTATAATATATTTTTTAAAGGAAGAGTTCCATCATAAATGATAAAACAGTAGTTA
The DNA here is from genome assembly GCF_019703515.2 of Myxocyprinus asiaticus. Classification (NCBI taxonomy): domain Eukaryota; kingdom Metazoa; phylum Chordata; class Actinopteri; order Cypriniformes; family Catostomidae; genus Myxocyprinus; species Myxocyprinus asiaticus. Next base: position 4,203,051 of record NC_059390.1, on the reverse strand, counting down.
TTTACTCACCTTCATGCCATTCCAAACCCATACACTGTTGATTTCTTCAGTACCCAAAAGGAGAAATTTTGAATAGTCTTTCGGCAGATCTTTTCCATTTAAACACAGTTTATACTGAGCACGATTGTAAAGCTCCTAAAGGAACATAAAAGCTCCATAAAAATACCATAAAGGTATTCCAGATTACTTGTGCACTATATTCCAGGGTCCGTATCCCCCAAAAATCTCATGGCTAAAAGTAGATAATGGCCAAATCATAGGACTCCATCTTAGAATAATTAATGGAGTATTTTAGAGCTATAAGTAGCTCCTTAACACACAACAACTTATAAGACGTCCTTATTTTTTTTTTTTCCCCCAATTTGGAATGCCCAATTCCCTCTACATAGTAGGTCCTCGTGTTGGCACGGTTACTCACCTCAATCCGCTTCTGAGACAGTCAATCCACGTATCTTATCACGTGGCTCATTGTGCATGTGGAGGCTCATGCTACTCTCTGCAATCCATGCACAACTTACCACGCGCCCCATTGAGAGCAAGAACCACTAATCGCGACCACGAGGAGGTTACCCCATGTGACTCTACCCTCCCTAGCAACCGGGCCAATTTGTTTGCTTAGGAGACCTGGCTGGAGTCACTCAGCACGCCCTGGATTCGAACTCGCGACTCAGGGGTGGTAGTCAGCATCAATATTCACTGAGCTACCCAGGCCCTCGTCCTGAGGACTTCTAAATCCTTAAGAATGAATTACAAACAACCCAAAGCATGGCTGCTGTCATCAATCTATGTAGCAATACATTATGGCAAATAAACCCTGTGAAGACTTTAATAATAATTTTTTTGATCCCCTTTTCTCCCCAATTTGGAATGCCCAATTCCCAATGTTCTCTAAGTCCTCGTGGTGGCATAGTGACTCGCCTAAATCCGGATGGTGGAGGACGAACCTCAGTTGCCTCCGCGTCTGAGACCGTCAATCCGCGCATCTTATCACGTGGCTTGTTGAGTGCGTAACCGCGAAGACATAGTGCATGTGGAGGCTTCATGCTATTCTCCGTGGCATCCACGCACAACTCACCACGTGCCCCACCGAGAGCGAGAACCACACATTATAGCGACCATGAGGAGGTTACCCCATGTGACTCTACCCTCCCTAGCAACTGAGCCAATTTGGTTGCTTAGGAGACCTGGCTGGAGTCACTCAGCACACCCTGGATTCGAACTCGCGACTGCAGGGGTGGTAGTCAGCATCAATACTTGCTGAGCTACCCAGGCCCCCGAAGACTATAATAATTAACTTTTTATGTGTCGCAGAGGAAAGTCATACGTGTTTGGAGCGACTTTAGGGTGAGTAAATGATGAAAGAATTTTCCTTTTTGGGTAAAATTCTCGTTCAAACATCAGTGGAAAAGAGAATAGTCTAACGGTTTAAATACCAAGAATCCTAATGCATGTTCATTCCTGAGTTCTGGTGACCTAGAAACTAGGATAAGTTATCACAATCACCACTGTGCCCTCGAGCAAGACACTTCACCTGGAGGATTCTGCCTGCAATTAGTGCAGCTACGATGAAAAAACCTGTTGGGATGAAACGATCCGGTAATAGTATAGAAAATACATTCAGGGTCTGGAGAGCAGACCCTGGGCTAGAATGCAATAACAAAACACTAAAAGGCGGAAGTTGTGGGTGAGCTTATCAATCAAATAATACACTCACATAAATGACAGCAATAAAGCTCCAGCCCAGGCTGTGAGCACGCTAGCATTCCCACGAGCATGTAGCAAGAGAGGCAAGTGTGTTCTATAACACAGCCTCATAAAAATCATCACCACTGTTGGTCCACTTTGAAGTCAACAGCCCTAAACTGATGTCATCAATGGTCTCACCCGGTGTAATTTACAGCACGTGACTACGTGCCTCCGTGAGCCTGCAACAATCATGAGACAATTAGCGTAGAGTATTTGCTAGTATTCGACTGCCATCAGCACAACGAGTTCTGTTCAACTTAAACACCTCTGACAACCAAATGATAGGCGGATGATTTAGAGGCTAATTAATGAAATAATAAATTGGAGGCTCTTTGCACAGTGTAATGTGTTCAGTATGGTGCTGACTGATAAATGAGACCTCATCTGATTGATAGGGCCAATTAGCATGAGTTCATTCTTCAGTCACTCTGGGAACAATAACTGCAGCTGTGATCCAAATTCCAATGCTGACCAAGTACATGAATGGAGTCCATAACTGGATCAAACCCAATGCTTATTTAAACATTTCCACATGAAAATATGATCTCAGTGGGCACTCATATTGTTATGCTTTATGACAGATTTGAGTCAATCATTGTTTGCCATCAACAAAGTGGAAATATTCTGTACTATAGATATGAGTGGCTATAACCTGTTTTCAGAAAAAAATTAGCTGCACTAATTGCAGGCAGAATCCTCCAGGTGAAGTGTCTTGCTCGAGGGCACAGTGGTGTATACAGTATATATATAAATGAATAAACGGTAATATAATATGACGTGCATAAGGTAGATTTGGATTCAAACCAGGGATCAAAAATGTATGTCCTCCCTACGGGACTCTACAGTTCTACATCTGTTAAATAATATCTAACCATTTGAAATGTTATCCAGAAACAAAATATACTGATGCATCTTTTTGATAATGCAGTAACACTTTACAAAAAGGTTCTATTTGTCAAAGGGATAGTTCACCAAAAAAATTTAAATTCTCTTATCATTTACTCACCCTCATGTTATCCCAGATGTGTATGACTTCCTTTCTTCTGCAGAACACAAACAAATATTTTTAGAAGAATATATCAGCTCTGTAGGTTTTGGGTGGCAACATTTTGACACTCCAAAAAGCACATGAAGGCATCATAAAATAATCCATACGACTTCAATGTATTAATCCACATCTTCATAAGTGAAATGATAGGTGTGGTTGAGAAACAGATCAATATTTAAGTCCTTTTTTGATAGAAATTCTTCTCCCTGCCCAATAGGGGGCGATATGCATGAAGAATGTGAATCACCAAAAACACAAGAAGAAGAATGTGAAAGTGAAAGTGGAGACTGACTGAGTAGGGAGGAGAATTTCTAGTAAAAAAATGACTTAAATATTGATCTGTTTTTCACCCACACTTATATTGCTTCTGAAGATATTGATTCAACCACTGGAGTCTTATGGACTACTTTTATGCTGATTTTATGTGATTTTTGGAGCTTCAAAATTTTGGCACCCATTCACTTGCACTGTATGGACCAAAAGAGCTGAGAAATTCTTAAGAAAATCTTCATTTGAGTTCAGCAGAAGACAGAAAGTCATACACATCTGGGATGACATAAGGGTGAGTAAATGATGAGAATTTTCATTTTTGGGAGAATTATTCCTTTAAATCATTGTAAAGTTAAAGTATATATATATATATATATATATATATATATATATATATATATATATATATATATAATTGAATACTCCAAGCTGCTTGTGAACCAGGTATCTGTTAAATAATATCTAACCATCTGAAACATTATCTATAGACAAAACACATTTATGCATCTTTTAGAAAATGCTGTAACACTTTACAATAAGGTTCCACTTGTTAACAAATGTTGTAAAAATATAGTGTTAACAGTTTATACATGATACCTTGTGCATTAGCAAATGGAATCTTATTTTAATTTTATACAGTATTTGTTAACATTAGTAAATGCTTTAGGTATCATCAACTAATAAAGAACAATATTTTTTTACAGCATTAATTAATCTTGGTTAATGTTAAATTAGAAATGTACTATAATTCATTTTTAGTTCATAATGCATTAAATGTGTTAATTTACACAACTTCTAATGTTAAAATGTGCTAGTATATTTTTGAATTAATGTGATCCAAAATGAATAAGTGCAGTAAAAGTATTTTTTATTGTTAGTTAATGAAACTAATGCAGTAAACTAATGTTAATGATGACAACCTTATTGTAAAGTGTTTCCGATAGTGGCAAACATTTACAATACAAAACCAAATATCGAGACCAGGACTTTGTGTTAAAGGACAGGATTTGTAGCAGTTTGTTAAAATGGTGAAACGTTAGAAGGGGTCATAATAAACAGGAAAAAGTCACAAACTTTCTCTGTAAAATTTGTCTGTAAAATTGTAAATAAGCATTATGTAGAATATACTGTGCTACTATCCGTTTTTATATTTATGCATTAGGCAGGCGCTTCTTTCCAAAGCGACTCAGATTCAAAGGTCACATTTGATCAGTTTGCATGATCCCTAGGATTCAAACACATGACCTTGCTATCATGCTCTACCAGGAGAATGTCCCTTTCACAGCTGATCCTCACTGTCAGGCTACAGAGATGGTTTCACAGCTGACAGCTTTTGCTGCAGATCTTCAATAGTGCAGACAAAAGCCTGCGTATGGAGATCCAATCAGCCAGAAGCCATCATATCACTGATGGATGTTTACAACAAGGTCATAAAATATCAAAAACAGGAACAACCTTAGAGCCTGTAACTTTCAGAAACCCTAAATCTTCATGCCAGCCGGATGGATATGAAGAGGGTATGGCACATTTGTGAGGCCACATGGCTGAGCAGAAGATAAAGTCCTTCCTCAGCAGCTCTCATCAGGTCACTACCTCCCCAGGGCTCTGTTCCAGTGCCAGACACACAATGAACAGTAAACGGCTTCATTTGACACTCATGTGTATTGAAAGGGAGCATGTTCACGGCGACCCGACTATAAGGTTGATGTTATCGTTAGTGACAGGCCTGTTCCAAAATGAACCCCCCAACATTGAATTTTCCTCACTGTTCTCCAAACAAAACCTGTTTCCCTGTGGTACCAACATTAAAAGTTGGCACTCTCTCACACAAAAAAGTACCATGGTATTACCTTGTTTTTTGGACATGATACCATGGTAATGCAATAGCATTCTTTGAAAAAAATGTTTGCGTATCATGTAAGTATCATAGTATTTGAAAGTGGTAATGATTCAGTACCACGGTATACATCAAAGTACACTGGTATTACCATTGATACCATAACTGCATCATGGTACTGTCACAAGACTCTCTGCATTGGACTCTCTGTTTGGTTGAATCAAACTAAAATACTGGATGTATGGGTCACATTTCAACCCCCCCCCCCCCCCCAAAAAAATGTACATTTAAATCTTTAAAAAATACTATAAAAAATATATAAAAAATATATATATATATATACACACACACACACACACACACACACACATTTAATATAATTTTTTTTAAATTATTTTGTACCATTTATTATTTTGTTATTTAATGTATTATATAAAAATAATACAAATATTTATTTTCTTAATGCTATTTTTTTTTATTTTATTTTTTTTATTTTTTTTAGCTATTTTGATTTTGGGGTCAATTACGACCCGAACATGTTCTTAATGCTTTCATGAGATTCACCTATTTATATCTCTCTCTGTCCCTCTCTGCTACTTTTTACCCATTACTCTGTGTACGTTTTCATTAATTCTCATCGGGAGAGGAATAAGTGACAGAGAAAGAGACAAACAGAGAGAGAGAGAGAGAGAGAGAGAGAGAGAGAGAGAGAGAGAGAGAGACTAGCTTTGCACACACACAGCTACTAGCTCACAGCTACTAGCTTTGCGCGCACACACACATACACACACACACACACACACACACACACACACACACAGTAGCTCCTCACACCATTAGAGAGTGACGCAGGCAAGAAGCTGAATTAGCCAGGACTGATTGTGCTAAATGTAGTAAACACACAGTTCAAACAGGGTTATTCTCTGTGCTGCTGCCAGACGGCCTGATGAAGTGTACTATTGTGTCCTTGGGGAGCACACTAACTGTAATATTACGCCATGTGCAGATGTAAATCAAACGCAGCCCGAACAGGAAGTGTGTGTGGGGGGAAGGGTCTCAGTAATCTTGAGACTAACAAAATCTCCACCTGAGGACCACATAAACTCTCAAAAAGGTATTAGGATATGACACAAGCTGAATTTGATCTCATGTCACCTACTTGAGCACCATGTCTTTATATTCTTTATGCAAATATATATATATATATATATATATATATATATATATTTTCATTCTCTCTTGATTTTGGGGTGGATTATGACCCGAACATGGCCTTCATGTTTTCATTCACATATGTGTCTGAGCATGTAGGGAGGTTTTGAAAAGTCTGGGAACTTATTAAATAAAACATTAGCTTGGATCGTGAATAACAATCATGTAACATAACATTCACCCAGAAGTCCTACCTGTTTTGCTTAAAGATAGACATTGGTAAATAGGAACTAGCCAGAGTGTCATTGCCGCTTACGCATTTCCGATGCAACTGTTTGGCAATATATACAGGTGCATCTCAATAAATTAGAATGTCGTGGAAAAGTTCATTTATTTCAGTAATTCAACTCAAATTGTGAAACTCGTGTATTAAATAAATTCAGTGCACACAGACTGAAGTAGTTTAAGTCTTTGGTTCTTTTAATTGTGATGATTTTGGCTCACATTTAACAAAAACCCACCAATTCACTATCTCAAAAAATTAGAATACATCATAAGACCAATAAAAAAAAACATTTTTAGTGAATTGTTGGCCTTCTGGAAAGTATGTTCATTTACTGTATATGTACTCAATACTTGGTAGGGGCTCCTTTTGCTTTAATTACTGCCTCAATTTGGCGTGGCATGGAGGTGATCAGTTTGTGGCACTGCTGAGGTGGTATGGAAGCCCAGATTTCTTTGACAGTGGCCTTCAGCTCATCTGCATTTTTTGGTCTCTTGTTTCTCATTTTCCTCTTGACAATACCCCATAGATTCTCTATGGGGTTCAGGTCTGGTGAGTTTACTGGCCAGTCAAGCACACCAACACCATGGTCATTTAACCAACTTTTGGTGCTTTTGGCAGTGTGGGCAGGTGCCAAATCCTGCTGGAAAATGAAATCAGCATCTTTATAAAGCTGGTCAGCAGAAGGAAGCATGAAGTGCTCCAAAATTTCTTGGTAAACAGGTGCAGTGACTTTGGTTTTCAAAAATCACAATGGACCAACACCAGCAGATGACATTGCACCCCAAATCATCACAGACTGTGGAAACTTAACACTGGACTTCAAGCAACTTGGGCTATGAGCTTCTCCACCCTTCCTCCAGACTCTAGGACCTTGGTTTCCAAATGAAATACAAAACTTGCTCTCATCTGAAAAGAGGACTTTGGACCACTGGGCAACAGTCCAGTTCTTCTTCTCCTTAGCCCAGGTAAGACGCCTTTGACATTGTCTGTGGTTCAGGAGTGGCTTAACAAGAGGAATACGACAACTGTAGCCAAATTCCTTGACATGTCTGTGTGTGGTGGCTCTTGATGCCTTGACCCCAGCCTCAGTCCATTCCTTGTGAAGTTCACCCAAATTCTTGAATCGATTTTGCTTGACAATCATAAGGCTGCGGTTCTCTCGGTTGGTTGTGCATCTTTTTCTTCCACACTTTTTCCTTCCACTCAACTTTCTGTTAACATGCTTGGATACAGCACTCTGTGAACAGCCAGCTTCTTTGGCAATGAATGTTTGTGGCTTACCCTCCTTGTGAAGGGTGTCAATGATTGTCTTCTGGACAACTATCAGATCAGCAGTCTTCCCCATGATTGTGTAGCCTAGTGAACCAAACTGAGAGACCATTTTGAAGGCTCAGGAAACCTTTGCAGGTGTTTTGAGTTGATTAGCTGATTGGCATGTCACCATATTCTAATTTTTTGAGATAGTGAATTGGTGGGTTTTTGTTAAATGTGAGCTAAAATCATCACAATTAAAAGAACCAAAGACTTAAACTACTTCAGTCTGTGTGCATTGAATTTATTTAATACACGAGTTTCACAATTTGAGTTGAATTACTGAAATAAATGAACTTTTCCACGACATTCTAATTTATTGAGATGCACCTGTATATATATATGTATATGAAGATATTATTGACTTTTGTATGACAAATTGCTTTTTATGTTCCTCATTTGTAAGTCGCTTTGGATAAAAGCATCTGCTAAATGACTAAATGTAAATGTTTATTTGTAAAAAAACTTAATACAGGAAAACCAAAACTAAGCTAAAAAAAACTAAATAATCATAATCATTCTGCCAAAGTTATTGCAAGGGAACTCACGAGGGAATGCAAAACTTTTTGTGAGAGAACACAAACTATTGCAAGGGAACGCAAAACTTATGAGGTACCAGCAAACACAAAGATTAAAAAATGCAAGGGTTCTAAACCTTCATTCCAGCCTTCGTTCTCAGGCTCATTAAAGGCACCATAATTCAGCTTTGAGAAGGTAATCCGGAGCACTAGTCTTGTGGGAGATCCGCTCTTTCAGCATCGCGAGTACAGCTGGTTTTGCGCACTCACTTCAGTCGTCTGGCCTTGTGATCTGACACATTGGGGAGTTGGACTTCACAGCTCTGTGAAAAAGCCGCGGGCACAATGAGTGTCTAAGAGGACCTGAGTGCTATTTGCACATCTATGCCCTCAAATGAAAAATACAAAAAACCACAACATCAGAGAAGGGCAAAGTAAACAGTCACTGTGTTTGCGGTGTTCATGTTTTCCACCCAAAGGAAGCTACGATGAAGACCATAATTGCCTAAAATGTATAATTCACCCAAAAATTAAACTTATGTCTTTATTAAAGGGTTCGTTCATCCAAAAATGAAAATTCCCTCATCATTTACTCACACTCATGTGATCCCAAATGTGTAATACTTTCTTTCTTCTGCAGAACACAAATTAAGATTTTTAGAAGAATATTTCAGCTATTTTGGGTGCAAGTAAATGGGTGCCAAAATTCTGAAGCTCCATAATCCACATAAAGGCAACATAAAAGTACTCCAGATGACTCTGGTGGTTAAATCTATATCTTCTGAAGGGATATGATAGGTGTGGGTGAGAAACAGATAAATATTTAAGCCTTTCTTCCTTCACTTTCTCCTTCTGTTTTTGGTGATACGCATTCTTTGTGCATATCGCCCTCTACTGGGCAGGGAGGAGAATGTACGATAAAAAATGACTTAAATATTGAAGTTTCTCAGCCACACCTATAATATTGTGTCTGAACACATGGATTAAACCACTGGAGTCATATGGATTACTTTTATGCTCCCTTTATGTGGATTTTTAAGCTTCAAATTTTGGCACCATTCACTTGCATTGTATGGACCTACAGAGCTGAAATATTCTCCTAAAAAACTTCGTTTGTGATCATATACACATTTCCATCTTTTGTGATCACATACACAAGTCATACACATCTGGGATGCCAGGAGGGTGAGTAAATCATGAGAGAATTTTCATTTTTGGGTGAACTATCCCTTTAACTTACCCTCATGTCCTTCCAAACCCTTGTGACTTTCTTTGTTCCAAGGAACATAAAATACATTTTGAATAATTATCATGCAGCTCTTTTTATTCAATGACAATTCATAGTGACTATGTCTGTTAAGCTCCAAAAAGAACAAAAACATACCATAAGTGGTCCACACAACTTGTGTGATATATTTCAAGTCTTCTAAAGACGTCCGATTTCTTTGTGTGAGGAACAGATCAAAGTTTAAGACGTTATTTATTGAAAATCATCATCTCCACCAAAGCTCAGATGCAGACTATTGGGAATATTCTGAATGGGAAATTACATTTAAGAGCTGCAACGGATTGGACGTTTTTTCAGTTCAGTCCATTTTAATTTATTTAAATCAGTTAATTAATTAAAGACAAAGATCCATCTAAAACTTTCCTTTTTTGCGCCAAAGAGTAAATACCAGCAAACGGGGTTAGAACAACTTGAGGGTTAGTAAATAATGACCCTTTATTTTCGCTAAACTATTCCTTAGGCCATTCATATTGTTGTTGCTGTGGTTTTGTAAAAAAAAAAAAAAAAAAACTAGGGTAACCCCTTAATGAGGGTCCATATGCAAAGTCTTTGTTCTAGAAGAAGAGTAATTTTAAGAGCAGTACTCCCATTTTTACTCCCAATTTTAAGACTCATACTCCCATAGTGTTTGGCTTTGAAGTCCATGAATCTAATCTGTTTCCAGTTTCATTAACAATGTAATGTTCAAAGAAAACTCTGGTTCCCTCGGGCTCCGAGAATCAATTCAAACTTGATGCAAAGTTTATGACAGGGACAAAGGTCTCAGAGACGCGGTTCATTTGTGCTCTTTTGAGCGGCTTTAAGAGATGATTTTGTGAAACATTAGCAAGGTCACCCTCATCTCTATGAAATTACATGATTCACTAGGAATTACATAACCTTAAGTGACATCAAACGCCTCCGGAGAAATCTTGGCCTCAGCTTTTTAGAGTTTCATGGTGCCGTCCTTCACCTGAGTGATACCCAACAATCGGTCTTGTCACGAGGTCGCCTTCGAGAACAGTCCGTCCGCGGTGCTTCAGAAGTGCTGTGTCGGTATGGCATTGTGTTGAGCAATCATTCCTTTCACGGAACTGCACTCAGTACAGTCATTATCATAATCTCTGTGGTAATGTTCAATCACAAACAGTGGCAGTGTCATTGGCCTATCCCACACTGCAAACTGCAAACCCTCCGTGTGCTTTATTGCACGATTCAGGCGGTACACTCCATTGAATATTACATGAGATTAAATCTGTATATAATTTATGGTGCTGGCTAAATATAAATGCTGCATGCACGTGCAAATGAGAGACATGGGACACGCCGAGAGCTGCTGGGCAGGCTGTTAGAGTTTAACTAGTACCCCTAATCTGGATTAGAGGGAAACTGAGGGGGCGGGTAAGATTAATGACACAGACACATTTTCTAGAACTTTTCCTCTTCCATTAAACAATGACTGATAGATAATCTTACTGATTGATAATCTATTAATTAAAAGATGGCCGATAATGCCTCAAAATACCTTTTTTAATTACTCAAAGTTACCATTTAAAATAAGCAATTTGTATATCTTTAGGATCTTATGTGTAGTGCCTCTAACAAGTAAAAAATAAATACAAAATTTTTTGTCATTATTTAATTACCCTCATGTTGTTCCAAACCCACATACATTTTCCCAGAGGAACACATAAGGAAAACAGTAGCTGGGTAATTTTCACGAAACCTGCCAAATAAATAAATAAATAAATAAATAAATAAAACTTCCTTGTCCTATTTTATTAAAAAATCTAAAGAAATAATATTTTGCATATAGAAAATGAAGCCTATTTTTAGGGCAATTAGGACTTTTACATTGCAATATTATTTTCATTGCAGTTGTGCACATTTTACCCCCAAATCTCATTATTGCAGTGCAAAATAAAATAAAATGTTAATTTTTAATTTTTTTTTACTGTTACAGTAATGAGAATCATAATTTTAAAATGAAAAAATAATAATAATAATAATTTAATAGTCCTAAATATAGGCTTCATTTTCTCTACACAAAAATCAAATAAAAAATTGTATATATATATATATATATATATATATATATATATATATATATATATATATACAATTATTTATTTTTTATTTTTTGTGTGGAAAGAAAATGAAGCCTATATTTAGGACTATATATATATATATAAGAGTAAATATGACCAGGACATTTTCTTGACAGGTTTCATGAGAATAGTCTTCAAAACTTCACCTTTTGTGTGTTCTATGGAAAAAAGTAAAAAAAAAAAGGAGGGTGAATCAGTTTTCATTCATGGGTAAACTATCCCTTTAAAAGCTCTGTGCTGGAATGTGCTTTTGTATATATTTCACTTTCAAATAAATATATGCATCTATCTATCACAAGTAATTCTACGCTTGTAGCTTCACTGGCCAAGCATGAAAGCAATACCAGCGCTACCTGAAACAGCTCACAGGAAGCATAAATTCATGGAGTAATATTTAATGAGCGGGAGAAGTGCTCATATTTGCCTCAGAATAGAAACACAATCTCTCATTCAGTCAGAGAGGAAGTCTAAAAGAGATAGGGGCCATCAGTGGCACACAATACAATGCCTGAATGAATATCATACTACCATTCAACTCGTACTATTTTTGCAGTATGTATACTGTGCATAGTACACATATTTTCTGTAAGAATAACTGGTTGACCTACTACATTTTGCTAAAATGTTTGGGATACAACAGAGCACACTGTAGCATGAAATACTCTATCCTACAATGCAATGCATGCGACTTGACCGTCCATTTCTAGAGTGGCGAACGAACCTGACATTAAATCTCTTTTTCTAATCACTATTTCATCAGATAACCAAAGTTCAAACATTTTGACACAACATTGGATTTAAAATGCTAAAAGAAAAAAAAAAAGAGAAAAGAAAAAGAATTGACAGTTACAGCAATAAATTACATTCGTACAATGTTAATAAATGCACACTCTGGCACTGATTTAAACATGCAATAAAATGAGGTTATGTGACAACATATATATATATATATATATATAAAAAGAAATTGACGCTGGCAACGTTTTTGCTAAATAATATTACATGGTTCATTACATGTCTAGTGGCAGGTCCGAGGAGAAATGTCCACTGTGTGATGCTAAAAGCAAGTAAAATTTTCCCAAACAGATGAGGTTTTTAAGGTCAATGCTCTCCCGAGTTACAAAAAAAAAAAAACGACCTCCCTAAACTAAATCTTAAACCGTTTAACCGATAGTGTCATAAAAAGCAAACGTGAAATGAAAAACCCAACTGCTGAAGCAACCACGTCATTTTGTGGTGCTTCTATGACACTTTCGGGTCATGTGTCGACTCATGCTCTTCAGGACTCGTATCCCGTTCCTTTTCATCACAAGGGTAACGCTCTATCAGCATGCAATTTGATTACACTTGAACAAGCTTGTAAATGTAGTTGGTTAGGTAATGCAAATGGTAACATGTCTCACATTATAAGTCACGCTCTATAGTAAACATGTTTTTTAGAAGCATTGTATGAGGAACGGAGCGAAAAGTAAGTGTTAGTTAGTGATTTTTGTGAAAGTGATAAAACTCGTTGTAGCACCTCTAGTGTTCATTTCACCAGGAAGCTGATGCAATATGTACAACAAGCCACGTAAAAATCATTTTACAAAAATGAAGGCATAGTAACATCATTCTGTGAGATCAGGTTACTTACACAATACATATTGCATAGAATGCAATGTAATACAGTCATGCAACAACATGTGGCAACTACATTTATTGTTACATACTGCACACTTTCACATACTATTTTTTAATGTGCAAACACAGCACTAATCTGCTGGTAAGACCAAACCAAAATGTCAGCAAACATTTAATTACCTCTGTTTGGAGACAATAAGTGCATATTTATAGAATAAAACTGCCATCAAAAATATGCATAAGGCCATTTCACTGGCATTCAAAGTTCTGTCACCTTTACGCAAGATAAAGTGATGTTGTGAAACATGCTGAAAGTTTAATATGCCCGGAGAGCTTCATCACAGTTACCTGCATCAGTCAAATCTAAACGCAGCCACACGGAGGTCCACGTGTTGAAATGACATGGGAGGGATGACCTTAGCACACATTTGCAGGATTAAGGGATATTTAGAATAATTTACTGCCTTTGTCAGTTTCCTGCCTAGAGGTGAAATCATCAGTTATCAGTGTAGATCTGTGATGGGTGCCGAGCTTTATTCCAACCAATCATTTCATCATCTCTCTCTCCATTTCCTGCACTGCTGACTCAACGATTTTGACCCAGCAATTTTCTCTCTCGCTTCTGGAAGTGGAGCCTGTATTTTTACAGTGTAATTCTCTCAGTCATTATTTCAAATGGGCTAGAGGTAAAGACAGGGGAGGGACAGAGAGAGAGAGAGAGAGAGAGAGAGAGAGAGAGAGAGAGAGAAGTTATAGCTGGAAAGAAAACCTTGTGAGCAAAAAATTCACAGCATACTAGCATACTACTAGTACTCATATTACAAACAGTACTTCTTGCATTGTAGGTGGTGGTGTCACTCCTTGAACTCATTGGGTCGCTTCAGAAAGGCATACTACCACACTACTCATACTATTATTTTTGCAGTAATGTGCACAATATGCAAAGTTTCTGTATGCACAAAATGCCCGGATGATGCACAGTGCTACATTTGCTGAAAAAATCTGTATGAAAGCAGAGCACACTGCGTGGAATACTGTATCATACTGTAATACACTCAACTTGGGGGCCTGGGTAGCTCAGTGGTAAAGATGCTAGCTACCACCCCTGGAGTTCGCTAGTTCGCTAGTTCGCTAGTTCGGATCCCAGGGCGTACTGAGTGACTCCAGCCAGGTCTCCTTTGCAACCAAATTGGCCCGGTTGCTAGGAAGGGTAGAGTCACCTGGGGTAACCTCCTCGTGGTCGCTATTATGTGGTTTGTTCTCGGTGGGGCACGTGGTGAGTTGAGCGTGGTTGCCGCGGTGGATGGCGTGAAGCCTCCACACACGCTATGTCTCCGTGGCAACGCACTCAACAAGCCAACAAGCCAACAAGTGATAAGATGCACGGATTGACAGTCTCAGACGTGGAGGCAACTGGGATTCGTCCCCTGCCACCTGGACTGAGGCTAATCACTACACGACCCATGAGGACTTAAAAGCACACTGGGAATTGGGCATTCCAAATTGGGAGAAAAATCAATAAAAAAAAATAAAATAAAATAAAAAAACAATGATCAAAATGTGTGTAAAAAGACATATGCATAGCTGTGATAACAATTCTGATTGGATGAGCCACATTCAAAGTCATGTGACAATATGTGAAACCTACAATTATTGTTGTATACAGCACATTTTCACTTACAATTTAAAAAAATAGTATTCATTGCAGCAGTATTTTATTACTATATAAATATATTACTATTTTGCAGCATATTTGCAAACATTATCAACAACAATTTTTAAAGGTGAAGCATGTACTTTGTTCAATTTTAAAATACTTTCTGCCATTCCAGTTTAATATGCAAAGACCAGTGTTGGGAAAGTGACTAAAATTGTAATCCACTACAATAACTAAACTAGTACTCAGATTACTGACTTGATTGATCACTTAACTGAAAAGAAGTGGCTTTACTAATTACTTTTAAGTTGCTTTCTACAACACTTTTCACAAAATTTTGTTTTTGTTATAATATGTATTTTCTCCTTGTTCATTGTTGCATGCAGTCCACTTCGCACAATGTTTCTTCAATAAAATAACTTATTAGGGGGCGTACGCCCTTCAGCTGTTTCAGAAACGTAAACAGACATTCATAATTCATGTTTTAAATGTAATTTACATAATATTATTTTAGAAATACATGTAACCCAAGTAATGTTCTTAAAAGTACGCTAATTAACTTAATTGAAAGTAATTGTAGTCTGATTACAATAATTTAAAATGTTATGTGTTATCCTACTTTCGCACTAAATAAGTAATAAGATTACAATAACTAATTACTTTGTCATTTGATTACACCCAACACTGGCAAAGACGACTTTGCGCTCCATACAGCTGTTTTTTAGCATCTAGCGCAGGAGTGCCACGCTCTTTTGATGCCATGTCAGGTCAAAAAAAAGAACGTCAACTTTTACAAGTGCGTCTTGACACGTGCGTTCTGTTTATACATTGCACAGCATCTAGATTTTTTTAGCGCAAAAATGTTTTCATGTGAATGGCCCCTTACGTCACAGAAATATGCACTTCACCTTTAAAATTTGATCATTGTTCAAATCCCTAACTTTGGACCTACTTTATGTTAGGCATCTTTAACTACTGTGTACATAAGCATTTGATACAGTATAATTCTTATGTACATACATGTTGTTGCATTGTACTTACATTTAAAGTACCAGCATTTAATAACATCTATATTTACATTATTAACCTCACCCCTAACCTAACCCTAAACCCTAACACTACTCAACCTCAACCTCAGTAGCAGCAGATGTGAATCTTGTGAGAATTTTGCAGAACAACATGTAGTTACACAACAAATACATTGTTTTGTATGTATTTTTATGTTAATACATAGTAGATAAAGACACGTAATATAAAGTGGTACCCTAACTTTAAGAATGAGCAATAGCAATAGTGTTACTTGCCTTAGCAAACGTCACTAAATAAAATCTACTGCTACTTTCTAACAGACGCTCTAAGAAGTTGTGCGTAGTTTGCAGCATGTGCGGGAAAAACTAAAAGCCCTAAAGCTTCAATTCATAGAAACAGGTTTAATGTGGACAAACTGTTCGTAGAATGTTCCGTCTCACCCGTGTGGTCATCTTAAAACCGGCAGGTGTTCTGCTTTCAACTGGGTAACAAAAAACCCTCAACAGACCGCCAACACAAAAGTGCCTTTGTGAATAAGGGTTTTTTCTGTATTAAAGGACGCAGTTCAGCCTGTAAGCGTGTGTGTGTGTGTGTGTGCGGTTTGGGTAATTTTACTCTATCTGCCAATCCAGCAAACCTTTCTCCAAGTGCAACAGGGGGAAGAACACGTATACATCAAATAAAAATCAAATATTTGTAGTAAGAAATGAGTAACTGTGAAAATAGGAAGGCCAAGTACGGGGTAGAATGAGTGTAGGACAATACGACAGCGGCCAAGCCAGACGGGTAACAGAGAAGTCTGCAGTCTCATGAGTTCAACACTCATCTTTGGATTCGTGCCTTAGAGAGACTTTGGAAGTTATGAGAAAGTTCACAAGATTCGATTGCTTTCTCTTGCACACACAAACCCACACTTGATTTGGCAAGATCGTCCAAATTTCAGAGTGCTGCCATGAAAACATGAGGTGCCTGGCTCACAAAATCAAATTTGTAAAACACTATGGAGTCCAAGAATGGACACCACTCTACCCAGACACCTGGAGGAATAAAGCACAACCTAAATTAAGGCAATTAAGACTCAAACTCTCCCTCCTTCTTTTATAAGTGAGAATGCCTTAGCCCAATGCAAATCATTCATGGATTATTCAGTGGAAACGAAGTAATAAACATTGCACACAGGAGCGCTTTTAATGTACAAGCTGGTGGTAATGAAACCCAACACTCAATTTGGGTTATGACCCAAAATTCAAAAATACAAAGGGCTGGAACAATGTCCAATGCCCAAAAAATGCCCATCATTACAGGTTTTGCGGTAGTTCTGAGGTGAAACACACTGTGTGGTGTTAAAAGCGAGTTACATTTTCCCAAAAAGATGAGGTTTTTAAGGTTAATGCTCTATTAAGTTTTAAATCAACTAATTCAACCTCCCTACCCTTAAACCTAAACCTAACCAATAGTGTCATTAAACCGAAGCAATCACATTATTTTTGGGTGCTTCTATATCACTTTTGGCTCACTCGTTGACTCGCATGCTCTTTAGGACTTGTATCCCGATACTTTGGATCGCAAGTGCAATGCTCAATCAGTTGAGCTACCGTGCAATCTGATCACATTTGAACAAGCTTGAAATTGTAGTTGGTCATGTAATGCTAACTGTAAAATGTGTGTCATGTGCTATAATAAAAGTGTTCAGATGTCATAAGATAGCATTGTGTGAGAAATCAGAATCAGAATCAGCTTTATTGCCAAGTATGCTTACACATACAAGGAATTTGTCTTGGTGACAGAAGCTTCCAGTGTACAACAATACAAAAACAGCAGCAAGACATAGATAATAATAAAATATAAATAAATAGTTATACCCATACGTACATACACACACAGACACACACATACATACATACACATACACATATGTAGTGCAATCTAATACAAATCTGTTATCTGTTATGTACAGTGCAAATGTTTTTTTGTTTTTTTTTTCAGAGGAATGAAATGGCAGAAAAGGTTGGATAAATGTAAAAAAAGACTAAACTGTGTGTTGCACAAAGTTATTGCTCAATGGGGCAATTTAACAGTTCATGAGATGGATAGCCTGAGGGAAAAAACGGTTCCTGTGCCTGACGGTTCTGGTGCTCAGAGCTCTGAAGCGTCGGCCAGAAGGCAACCGTTCAAAAAGGTAGTGGGCAGAGAGAGTAAGTGTTTATGAGCTGATAATCCGCCGTTTTGCTCATTTTATTTGTGTGAGAGTAAATAAGTCATTGTTATTGTAGTGCCTCCAGTGTTCATTTCACCAGGAATCTGACGCAATATGAACAACGAGCCATGTAAAATCCTTTCGCAAAAATGTAGGTATAGCAACGTGATTCTATGAGGCCAGGTTGGTGAAAACCTTAAAAAAATTATTTTTAATGCAGTAATTTAATCATTCATAATCTAATAAACTTTAATAATCTCCTGCCATGACTCATTATAATTTTCTAAAGTATATGGGTAAATCTCAACCTGGTCTCATAGAGTGAATGTTACTCTAAATACATTTTTGCAAACTGACTCGTACGTGCCACTTTCAATGTTTTGCTGCAGTTTCCTGGTGAAATGAACACTAGAGGCACTACAACAACTGTGTGGTTTAATCATTGTCACACAAATCATGAGTGCAAAAACTGATTTTTTAGTCTATTACTCACCCCCCGATATGTTATGATATCAAAACACTTTTACTTTAACGCATGATTTAAAAAACATAGCATTTTACCACTTGTATTAAAGAACCACCAACATATATACACTTATTCCTATGCCATTAGCTTACTTTGTAGCTCACCTGATATAGAGCGTTGGACTTTGAGCTCAGCGATCATGGTTGAAGTCCAGCCAAAGATGCACGGAAGTATGCAGGTGAAAAAAACGCCAACCCATGCCTGAAACATTATTCGCATGTAATGTTGTAGTTTTACAAGGAATTTCTGGCAAACAGCCGGTAGTTTTATTTGTATTATTATTATTGTAAATTTAATAGTCTTTTTTTTTTTTTTTTTTTTATGCATGCATGACATCCAGATGAGGCACCCTCATTGTCGTCACTTGCTCTTTCCTGTCGACATTAATAATGCAAATAATTCACTGGTTGATGTTAAGGAGGGTGTGCATGGCCATAGATGGGAGTCGAGTGCATTGCTGTGCTGTCCGTAATGAGAGGCATATTTGGCGGTCAGTTTCCTGTGTGGTGAGAGAGCTATATACACAGCATGGCCCGGCCCCTGTGAGAGATGAAGGGGCGAATATATTAAAGACGTTTGATGGGAGTGATAGAACAGCCACTTGCAATTTGTCAATATTACCGCTGGATTCTTCACCAACTTGGCCTGCGTGAACCCGCTGCCCTGCACTGCTCAGCTTGCAAAACATTACATGTTAGGATTTTATTAGAGCAAGGTTATTCAGTACAAAACAATATTTTTAGCTGTGTTTTTATTAAAGTTACCAGCTAGCAGTAGTATTATTAGGTTGCTTGTGCATTGTATAACGTTTCCAGATTTTATCAGAATGCACACACCTTTACACTGCCTTCTAACTAGACAGGTCAACAAATTTTGGGAAATACATCACAGTGATTAAGACTTTGGTACATCTGTCCAGCCGGTATGAATCAATAATATCTTATGCATATTCAACAAAAGACAATACATAGGCTGCATTTACAGTACAATATTACCAAAATTATTAAGATATACATTTGTACTTTTACTATTTCCATTGTTTTCAATGAGCGCGTTTACATGCACCGATTACGCTTAATAAGCCGGCAACGCGTGTGGTCATGTAAACGCAATAAACCGCCATAAATGGCGTATGAATTAACCGGTCAACACGGGTAGATTTTTGCCATTACGCCGATTTCATGTGGCATGTAAACACCTTAACCGGCATTCTCACCAGCTCATCCAATGTGCGCAAGTGTTGAGCGCATGCTTCTTCACGGATTGATGTAAAAGCAGAGAATAACGCGACTATTTCAAATGTCATGTATACGCAGATTTATTGCTTTGTCAGATTTTTTAAATAAGCTGATTTTACAGAGTAATCAGCATATTGGTGTGCATATAAATGTGCTCATTGTTGATTCTCATTACCACAACACAGTAATTTTTATGTATTGCAGTACAAAAAAAAATTCTGTTGTAAATTTATTTTTAACATTAAAATCCGGAATAAACAAAGGCAGTACCAAAGAAGTACTACTATTATGTAAATACTTATTTTAATACAATTTAAATAATATATCACTTTTTCACATTGCGGAAATGAGAATATCATAATGCACATGTTTTTTCGCATCATACTAACGAGGATCGGGGTATAAAATGTGCAGAACTCTCAGGAAAATTATATCACAATGAAAAACAATCTTAATGGCTTAATTCTATGTGCAAAATATTATTTCTTATTTGTTCCCCTTATTTTTGAGTAAAATAGGACAAGGTGGGAATCTTTGTTTGTGGGAATCACCCATATTAACATTAGATCAGTTAATGAAAGATGCGGTTATGGACTGTGAAATATATACTGTAGGAACCAATACACCAATCCAAAATGGCTGAAAGCTTGTACACATGAAAACGTAGTATTTTTACAGGGAGCTTTTTGGCAGTAGCAGTAAAAACGGTGACACAAACAGTATGCATGCAGCCATTTTTACACACAGTCTTATTGTATGTGTAATTACAACACACTCGGACACACACAATATTGGCATGAGGCCTCAGGTATTACAACAGCTCTTTAAAGAGACAGCATTATTGTGTGTCGTACTCTGTCTGTGATATTTAACTCAGACGGGGGGTTTCTGCTCAGTGGTCTTCAAATGCATCACGAAGTTCAGCATGTTTGAAGAGCATAATAAAAATAAAGCAAAAGAAATTCTGTGTAATGACTGTGAGTTTCTGATGTGGCCTCTCCAAACTGGCTGCCAAACTACAAGAGGATGATGCATTTCATAATGCGGGGCCCATCTCTGGGGACCGTCTGCTCTCAGGGGACAAAAAAGCTCACGTACATCTATTCCCGCTCTGCTATATTTGAACCCAATCCGTGTCACGCCAACATTGAGATCACACACACGCGGATACACATATACACACTCGCTGCAGAGGGCACTGGCCTGTTGTCCATCACATGGCCCTGAGACAAACACAATCTGAGGTTGTGATATCATAGCAGGCCTCTGTTAGGTCACATGTCACTGATCCGCCACATGCGCTCTAATCACAGAAACATCATGGGAAAACGACCAACAGCTGTGGTGCTTGCAGAACAGTCTCCAAAGAGACTTCAATGCTTCAAATGACTATTAGTGGTGATTGCAAAGGCAACTGTAACTATTGCTTTTATTTATCATTTCTGTTTTTTAGAATCTCTAACCCTCAGTATTCAATATCTGCATGCAAAATCGACCCACACCATTTGAGCTACAGACATGAACAATACCTCATATCATGCAGAAGGTTTAGGAGAGATGTGCCACCACTTTTCAAAGTGATCAGACTAACAATTTTCACCTGGTAAACGATAAAATGGGCAGTACAATTCCATAAACTTACATTGGAGGAAGCCAAACAATATCTAGAGCATATCACAATATCACAGATCGAGACTTGCTGGTGCGCCCTGTTCATTTAGGCCTGTAAGCAACCACTTACTAACCACCCATCTTGACAAACCGTTTTGGAGATTTCAGTCTTTTCCCATTCAAATAGAGAGGAGCTGTACTTTTATGCCGCTGGCATCCATAGAAAATAGCTGCCTGGGAGCGTTTCAAAGATGACCGCCGTGTGGACTGACTTGCCTTGAAAAGGACTTTGCTTTTACACGGACAAGAACCACATTCTTTTCTTAGAAAATGTAAATAGTCTGGTCTTTGTTTGGACCTAAATGTGTTAAATATAGGCTTAATAACACAACTTGACTATATATCTAAACATTACTACATAACTGCACATTTACATGTATGATATCATTGCATGTTTGGCAGCTTCAGTAATCAGTATAATCCAGTGCAAATACCAGTTATGTCATAAGGTCAAAGGGAACCCTTGGGGACTGAAAGGGCAACAGTGCCAATGGATTTGGTGTTCTCTCAAAACTGATTGGAGGAATTTACCCGTGGGGTTTGATGCTATACTGCTGACCAGCTGTATGAAAGAGCTTGTGGTTGGTGGGATGGCTGGGTGGAACGGAGACAAAAGCAATGGAAAAATAGAGAATAAACCGTTAATGGTTTGAGTTAGTACACGTGTATGAGTCATTTGTTCTGTTATGGTAATTTGTCACATTTTGTGTGACATATGCTATTGGTTTGATCAAAAATGAGTTATTTTGCAGTTTGTGATTGGTTAGTGTTTTTAATGATTTCTGAATCAAGAGAAATAGATTGTTATAAATGTAATGGGGGAATCTTAATAAAACCTGTCAAGAACAAACCAGTCCAAAATAAAAAAAAAAAAATAAATAAAAAAAAAATATATATATATATATATATATATATATATATATATATATATATATATATATATATTTTGTTTAACCCTTGTGTTGTGTTTGTTTGTGCTAACAGATTTTGTGTTCCCCGTCAAAAATGACCAGCCCACTAAGATTATTTATAAATTTCTCATATCGCATACAGTATATTACCGCAAGATATTGCATTAGATCTTTTTATATATACACTATATTGCCAAAAGTATTCGCTCACCCATCCAAATAATTGAATTCAGGTGTTCCAATCACTTCCATGGCCACAGGTGTATAAAATGAAGCACCTAGGCATGCAGACTGCTTCTACAAACATTTGTGAAAGAATGGGCCGCTCTCAGGAGCTCAGTGAATTCCAGCGTGGTACTGTGATAGGATGCCACCTGTGCAACAAGTCCAGTCGTGAAATTTCCTCGCTACTAAATATTCCACAGTCAACTGATAGTGGTATTATAACAAAGTGGAAGCGATTGGGAACTCAGCCACGAAGTGGTAGGCCACGTAAAATGACAGAGCGGGGTCAGCGGATGCTGAGGCGCATAGTGTGCAGAGGTCGCCAACTTTCTGCAGAGTCAATCGCTACAGACCTCCAAAGTTCACGTGGCCTTCAGATTAGCTCAAGAACAGTGCGTAGAGAGCTTCATGGAATGGGTTTCCATGGCCGAGCAGCTGCATCCAAGCCATACATCACCAAGTGCAATGCAAAGCGTTGGATGCAGTGGTGTAAAGCACGCCGCCACTGGACTCTAGAGCAGTGGAGACGCGTTCTCTGGAGTGACGAATCACGCTTTTCCATCTGGCAATCTGATGGACGAGTCTGGGTTTGGTGGTTGCCAGGAGAAAGGTACTTGTCTGACTGCATTGTGCCAACTGTGAAGTTTGGTGGAGGGGGGATTATGGTGTGGGGTTGTTTTTCAGGAGCTGGGCTTGGCCCTTTAGTTCCAGTGAAAGGAACTCTGAATCCTTCGGCATACCAAGAGATTTTGGACAATTCCATGTTCCCAACTTTGTGGGAACAGTTTGGGGATGGCCCCTTCCTGTTCCAACATGACTGCGCACCAGTGCACAAAGCAAGGTCCATAAAGACATGGATGAGCGAGTTTGGTGTGGAAGAACTTGACTGGCCTGCACAGAGTCCTGACCTCAACCCGATAGAGCACCTTTGGGATGAATTAGAGCAAAGACTGCGAGCCAGGCCTTCTCGTCCAACATCAGTGTCTGACCTCACAAATGCGCTTCTGGAAGAATGGTCAAAAATTCCCATAAACACACTCCTAAGCCTTCCCAGAAGAGTTGAAGCTGTTATAGCTGCAAAGGGTGGGCCGGCGTCATATTAAACCCTATGGATTAAGAATGGGATGTCAATTAAGTTCATATGCGTCTAAAGGCAGATGAGCGAATACTTTTGGCAATATAGTATATATATATATTTTTTTTTTTTACTTTTTTTAAAAATATATATTTTTATTGACAGAAGTATTCAGTGAACTGAGCATATACTGGGCCAGTGGGGGGCACTCCCTGCAGCAAAAAATAAAAAATAAAAATACAATTATTACGTAATAAATGAATAACCACTTGCTTGATCTGAACAAAATAGGTGTCGTTTTAAAGTCTAGAATCTGGACTTTACGATGCATATAGCTGATCCTACCAATTCTAAAATAATGCTTTTTAATTTGCTGACAAAGTATAACTGTTTCGTTCACATCATTTTCAAATTTGTTATCACAACAATTATATTCAGAATTGGTAAAACCATAAACCATGAGGTGGCCAAGCCCGTTGCTGACCACCAGGAGGCGGCCAAGCCTTGCCCTCTGCCCAGCGGCTGCCACGGACCTTGACAGATCCAGACAGACCCCAATTCAGCCAGGCCAGTCAATCCGGTTTCCTGCGGTCGCCACCCAAGTGGACCCCTGCCCAGCGGCCACCACCCAGACTGACCCCTCACCAGCAGCAGCCACCTAGTCAGTCCAGCGGCCATTGGCCTACCTAGCCCTTGTCCAGTGGCCGCCCCCCAGACTGACCATTTGTCCAGCGGCTGCCGCACAGCCTGACCCCTCTCCAGCGGCCGCCGCCCTGTCAGTCCAATTCCCTGCAGCCACCACCCAAAATGTCCAGTACCCTGCGGACGCCGGACTGGTCCCGAGCCCGTGGCCATCGTACAAACTGATTCCACACTAGCGGTCACTGCTTGGTCTGACCCCACACCAGTGGCCACCGTCCGGTCTGTCCAGTCGCCAGCAGCCGCCATCCAAACTGCCCCATGTCCTGCGGCCATCATCCATTCTGACCCTACGCCCTGCCACAGACTTAGCCTCTGCCCAGCGGCCGCCATAGACCTCACCCTCTGCCCAGCAGCCACCACAGACCTTACCCTCTGCCCAGCGGCCGCCACGGACCTCACCTTCTGCCCAGTGGCCGCCAACGACTAGTCTGCCCAGTCCCCCTCTAGCCGCCAACGCCCAGTCTGTCCATCCCTCTGGGGCTCCTGCCCGGTCTATCCAGCCCTTTGGGGCCTCTGACCTGTCCTTTGCCGCTTGGACCTTGCCCTGGTCTTCGGGTCCTCAGCCCGCACCGCCCTGGACTTTTACTCCATCCTGGTCTCTGAGCTCTCCATCTGCTCTGCCCTACTCTCCTGGTCCACCATGGTCTAAAGTTCCTCCACCAGTTCCACCTTGGTCTCCTGGGTCATACTAGTCTCCAGTCTCACCCTGGCCTTTCAGTTCATCCTGCTCTCTGGGTTGTCCTCCAGGCTTGTCCTGTTCCCCTGGTCTGCCCAGTTTCACTGGTCCTCCTGTATTCCCATCTAGGCCATCCCCCTGTTCTCCCCCACCCACCCTCCCTGGTCTGTCATCTGCCTCTCAGCCTGGCCTGTTCCATTCCCCTGGGCCATGTGCTCCCCTGACCCTGCCTATTTGTTTTCCCTTGCCATGCCTCCTCTTTTAGTCCTCATTATGTTGATTGTCTTTACATGTTCCTCATGTGCCTTCCCTCTATATATTGTGCCTTCTTCCCTCTTGTGTTTGTCAGATTGGTTTGTTTGTTCATGTCATGTTCCTGTTCCCGGTCAATTCTTGTTGATATCTTTATTCAGGTTTATGTATTGTCTGTTTTCTCTCCCTGTGAGAGTTTTGTGTTGCTTGTTTGTTTTCATTTGTTTAATAAAACATTATTTCACTCATTCCTGCATTTGGGTCCTCATTCCTGAAATATCCATAACAGAATGCAATGAGCGAATTTGTTTCATTCAGAGGCCAAACTGCAGTGAATATTAGTGTATGAAATTCCCACTGACACACATAAATATACACACATCCACATATTGCGGATATTTCCAATGGCCGGTCATTTTTGACTGGGAACACAAGTGTAACAAAGTCAAATAAAACCAATAAAATATATATTTTTTTCATTTTAAAAATTTATTTTTGTGTTTTCAGATACCATATACTGTCAAGTAATTTTCTTCCAATTGGATTAAGTAAAAATAAAATAAAAAGAAAGTCGTCCGGGTCAAAATGACAAGAACATAAAATAAGGGTGAAAGAACCTTAAGCCTATCTTTAGGAACATTATTTATTTCTTTATTTTTAGTTTATTTCTTTATTTCTTTATTTTTTGTAGTTTGCGGGTGTTAAGGTCACAAATTATAATGGCCCTCTTTGGTCCTTTAAAGTAATAAAGGTGTTGAATGCAATGATTTTCTGAATAAAGGCTTTAAATGCAAAAAAAAAAAAAAAAAAAAAGGCCCAAAATTTGATAATTTTTTGGTTTTAAAAGATGTGTTTTTTTTTTTTTTTAAGTTCACACTGTACAAGACAATTACTGTGTCTTCATTGCTTGCAATTTGCCTGTTTCATTCATCTTTTCTTTCTTTTTAGTGCTGTCTCATAGAAAAGACAAATGTAATTTGAATTTCTTTTCATCACTGATGTATCTGTAAAATGACATGACTACATCAGCTGGCTAGTAATAAGAAAATAGGCAAAATTTTTTACTGCCCTTAAGTTGTCCCTCGTGTTTTTTTCCCCTCACAGTAGAATCTTAACACAATCTTTTTTTTCAAAATCCTAAAGCTGCTATTTTCCATACAAAAACATTTCATATTGACCATAAGGTCCAAAGAGGAAAAAAAAAAAGAAAGAAAATTATATATATATAATTTTTAAAATACCATAAAAGTAGTTCATACAACACAAAGCTGTTCCATGGCCCCAGAAAGCTTGGAATATAGAGCACAATTCTACTGTTATGATGTCTTTATACTGAACCTTTAATAACGCTTATGGTATTTGTCCTTTTTGAAGCTTGACCGCTCCTGCTCACTATAAACTGTTATTCTGTGGAATAGAGCTGCTTAATGATATCTATTTTTATGTTTCAAGAAAAAGTAACAGCATATGGGTTTTGAACAACATAAGGGCGAGTAAATGAGTGAGTAAAAGTACATTTTCCATTTTTAAGTGAACCACTCCTTTAAATGGTGGCTCATTTTTTAGCAAAGACCTGAAAAGGACATACTCAAAATAAAATGGTCTCCTAAAGATGACTTAGGAGATGCTGTTCAAAATTCAGAATTAATTAAAGGCATTAAGAAATTATTTAGAAAATCTTTTGCATTAAAAATATTTGACACTTTCCTATCCACAACCTAAAAACTCAAGGCACAATCCAGGTCTTACCATGTTCTAGTTCTAATCTGATGGTGATAACGCTCTAGTTTTTGTGTTACAGATCATTTTTTTAAGGCAATGTCAAGTGAATTTTCTAAAAAGCCACTTCAAAAGCTTGCCAGATAACCACATTTATTCAATTCCTTTACCATATTCACACATTCTCTCTGTCTTAATCGTGATACGCTGAGAACTACTTTGTTAATGTTTTCACGTTCAAAATTATGAATGACACTGTACATACTGTACGTGACATATTTTCAATTCAAAACAGCAAATTTCACCAAATGGTGAATAGTTTGCACCCTTGTAAATTACTTTTGGTCGGTACAACATTTCTGTCATAAAGTAGTGGTCAAATATAGCATGTTAAGTTAGATACTTACATCTAACATGACGCTAACACTCTTTACCTGGGCTGCGTTTCCTATCTGACTCCATTATGTTCCCACTTAGCTTCTTAAACTTGAATCCCACCTTCATCCATTTGATTGGCTGTCTTAAATGACACTGACAAGTAGTGTTAGACTATAAAGCACGCTAAAAATTAAACTTGTTGAAACCATTATACTATTCCTGCAACAACAATGGACTGCAGCAGAACAGCAACAAGAATATCAATATTGGGGGGGACAATCTGGCCATATCTGATTATTTGGGGTGGGGGGAATATTGTGGTTATGGCCCTGGATGAACACCTTTTAGTCTTTGTAGCCATGCAGTGCTTCAGGGAAGGAGATATGCCAGGAACAGACATTTAAAACTGTGCCGCTCACACATGTTTTCCATTAACAGGAAAACTCAACACCTTCTAGTGTCAAAGTTCAATCTATGACCCCGTCCTGGTGCGGTTTAGGCTGAATGAAAGCAGTGAACCCCAGGAGAGTCAGTGATGTACAGGACAGCATGGTGGGGGCCCTCACGGCACAATGAGCCAATTGTATTATGGTTAAATTTGCCATCTACAGTTTAGCAGTTTATGCACTACATACAGTAGTAGTGACATCTAAGTGCCATTTATATAGTATACAGTGTGTTTACACAGACTATTAAATGTCCCACAGAGTCAGCATAAATGTATTTACACAAAATCACCAGAACTCCTTGATAACACCCCTCAATAAGAAAGTTTGTGCATGACATCTCAACTTGTGGGACAAGATTTGTGGTACACCACCAAGGATTGTGCTTTCACAGTGACATGTATTTGAATGTATTTATCTGACGAGAGCATTAATATAATCAATCTGTTGTCACCGTGGATCCTGACCAGCGTTCCACCAGAATTCAAACACTTCACACATTCCTCGGATTGCAGCAGTAATGTTTCTCAGACCAAAGAACTATGGAATAACTGCCTTGATAACTGTGGCCAATCGGCACCTAAGCCCCCACAGTTACAGCATTAATAAATCAATAAAAAGCCTTTAGAAGCCTCTTTCTGAGGACACATAAAACACAGCACTGATTTCAGGGAGTCTGGATAAATGAAGGACTTTGATGAGCACTTGCTGTGCTCCTGAAGCACACTGAGTATGAATTACATCCACTCATTTTCTCCAACTTCATCGATGACTAATTACATTTTTTTTTTTTTTGTTTTGGTTTCTTGCATCAATTTGAAGTTGCAAATCACAAAAACAACAACTTTGATCCAAATGACCTCAGCACTAAGTTATGTGTATCAAAAAATGTAAAAGTAGTGCTTGCTCATGCATCCCAAACTGCCCTCTTCTGCACTATTCTACGTCATTTTGTCATATACGCAGTGCGAGTAGTATTTGAACACTGAAATGCAACAAAAAGAAGTGTACTACGAGTATCCAGATGATGCACTTCTTCAACCGTTAAAACAGAGGGTGAAATGTTGGACACTTCATGCACTTAGCGCTCGCTACTTGCCTTACATAGCGGAAGGGGTGGAGTTACCTGGCCATGATGTTGGCCTGACAAAACAATTGTAATTAATGGAGAATGTAGCAACAAGCAAAACTTCTCTGAAGACAGCACCTTACAAATGTAAGTTAAATGCTTTACCGTCACCCCACGCTGTGTGAATATGGATGTTGTTTAAGATAGAAGTGTTGAACTGAAGTTGGCTAACGCGCTAAAGCTAGGGTAACCATACGTCCTCTTTTTCCCAGACATGTCCTCTTTTTCAGACCTTAAAAAAGCGTCCGGCCGGGATTTCTAAATTTGTGAAAATGTCCGGGATTCGGCTTTAGTTGCCTTATGATGTGCATCTGGTCTAATACTTCATTGTGTGTGCACGCATATTTGCATTGCTTTAACCCCTCTTTGTAAGTCCCGCCTTCTCGCACACCAATTGGTCAATTATAAGAGGCTTGCAGCAACTATTGGCCAAATTCCTGCCTGTTAATCTCTCCACGAACACGCGAAGCGCTGTTCTGTTCGGCATCAAACAGTTGCTTGACAGTAGCAGCAAATGACAGCTGAGTGGAAACAATGCCCAAACAAAAGTGCAAATTTACAGAAGACTTGCACAAAAAATTCCCATGCATTCATCCAGGTCGAGATCCGTGGGAAGCTGAATGTATGACATGTAAAGCTGGCACTTATGTATCAGTTGCTAATAAAGGTACAAGTGATTTAGAAGCACACATTAGCTCTGCAAAGCATAAAGGGTCAGCAAAAGGTGAAAGTTCATCAGGTAAATTAACGGTCTACTTTTTGTGACCAGGTAAAATTGTTATCACATTGCTTCATTTTCCATGGCCATTCAAAATAATAGTAATAGTAAATGAAGGTACACGCATGGCATCAATATTTTACTGTAGTACATGGACATTCAAAAGAATGTTGGAAATTTTTATTTATTTATATACATTTATGTTATGCTAATAGAGTGTCTTTTTCACTGTATTAAAGTTTGCATTCATAGTAACACTGTTTTGAACTCTATTATTCCACCCCACCCCAACCACCACCCCCCCCGGTGAAAAAAAAAAAGGTGTCCTTTTTTTGGGAAAACCAGAATATGGTCACCCTAGCTAAAGCTATCACATGCATTCGAAACGTCACTTCCATTAGTTGTTAAACGGCGAATGCTTCAATGCAGTAAAAACAACAAAAATATTAAGTGTTCCATTTGGGACAATGCTACACTTTCAAACACATGGCTGAGTGCCTTGGCTAAATATGCTAAATTATTCCCTACAGTACGTGTATATATACTAGCAAATGGCAGAATACAAATACTGTACATTTTCATATTGGTACATCCACAAACCGAGCTATATGCTCGGGAAGCAGTGTGGCTTTTGATGCAGAGAGAGTCCTTTATTTTTATTAGAAAAATAATTTTAAGACAGAGGGTTTGATAATGCAATATCATGGCTGTTCTTTGCTTTAGTTTAGGCACATACCTCTAAAGACAGCCAGCTTTTCTGAGAACTCTAAAATGTGTAGGACGCTAAGAACAAGACATTTCCATCATCCAACCTAAGATAGATCGACTCATTGTTTCCACCTCTCCACACATGAATCCCATCCACGGCACTTGAAATATGCACAACCCAATATTCTCATTTGACCAAGACTATTTGCTTGGCGTTACAGGGTTCACAGGGCACTCAAAAAGCTTTGAATTTCAACTCAAATCCTTTCAAAACCTGTTTCTTGTTTGGACTAAATGGAACTAAGCCACATTCTCCATGTGCTTTGGAACAGGTTAACATTACTGTTTAATATTTTTGTCAGTTCTCGCCGTAGCCAAAAGTTCTGCAGTTTTCTGCAGTTGACTTGTAGCTTGTGCTCAAATATATACGAAGTCATAATGGATTAGATAAAATGCCAAAACATCAGACCGTTTATCGGAATAGTTTAAAAATACAAAAAAGGAGGAGCCACCTTAAAGTAGCAGAGCTTTACAGGGGTCATGACATGAGGAATCAAATTTTCCTTGATCTTTTGACATATAAGAGGTCATTTTACTATAAAAACATACTCTAAGTTTCAGAACTGAAAACATCCTCAATAGAAAAAGAGCATTTATATAAAACCAACCTCTAGAAACGGCTTGTTTGGAATTTCTGGAACTTGTGATGTCATAAGGACGAAAATACATCTGCATATGACTGCCTCTTCAGCAAGACATCAACGCCTATTTTTCGTCATTGCTCTCTTAGCCCAGCCCACTGGTGCTCAATCAGTCACAGGTGAAGTGGAGAAAGGGCCTGTCATGGGAGATACATCTACACTTTTAAGGGGACTTATACAGGACACTTTCATGTGCTTATCTGGATTTAAATGTTTTACTACATAAACATGCACTAGACGAACAGCTTTGATCGTTATCATGCATCTCGCTCTGCTTTTAAAACACGCAATGTCAAGTTATAACTCTAAAATAGAGACCTCCATTCTGTTTCATTCAACTGCACTGTTTCTTGCAGTTGTGCTGTTTTGAAGGTGTGCAGTACCGTTTTTGCATCCATCTGTGCTATTTATAATTGTTAGTCTTTTGTAAACATGCACTAGATGGATGTCTTTGATCGTTTCGATGCATTTCTGGCAATGTGCACCACATTTTAAGAGCGGTACAAGCGCAACTTTTTAAAACGCAGCTCATTCTGCTGATGCCACTGACTGAGAGAAACACATGCCATTCAGTGTGTAAACAAACATGGAAGATGTCAGATGTGAAGACCAGCATCTCTGCTTTGGCCAGTTGAAGCATCCGTGAACATCACCATGGATTGTATTACATTTGTGTATTACATTTCAGCGTGGATTGTATGTTTTCGCCTCAGATCAGCATGGATTCCTTGTGAACCATTCAATACACGATTCAAGCTTTGTAAAGGAACTGTTATTGAATGAGCATTATTAAAGATGGGGCAGTTAAAAACTACATTGGACCCGACGCAAAACTGTAAACAGTTTCATCCACAAATATTTAAATGTCATGACTGTTTTATAGTTAAGGTGCCACTGTGCTTAATGTATTTGGATGCAATGTATTGGGTGTACGCTGTGTGTAAACCCTGAAATTCTGTTTTATAATGTTGTGGAGCATGTTGCTCATTTTCTTATGATTGAGTTTCAACTATGGCTGTTTTGGAGGGGCTGCATGATGTTAGCCAATCATAACAGTGGGCATTTACACTGAAGTCTTAAAGGGCCAGAGAGCTTAAAACCAAACATTTCTGACAGAGGGCCAGAGACAGGGTGGAAAATTATTATATATTACTAAATTATGACTGTTTTGGTGCAAAACAAACAAATAAAAAAAAAAAAAACTTTGCTAACATTATAAGTGGACCTCAGGGAAAATAATAAAATTATTTAAAAAAAGGAGTATGTCATGACCCTTTAAGGTGACAAGTTATTACAGAACATTCATAATGCTGAGACAACATTTAGACATAATTCCTGAGATATTGTAGAGGTTAATGTAAACATGACCCCGGGATCATTGCATACCCTGTGAAATCCCAACACAGATGGCTTCTAACATACGGGAATGTTGTGAAGGAGATAAAACGCAGGGTTTAACATTTATAGCTTAACACCAGAAGGCTGACTGACACTTCTAAACAGCGATAAAAGTGAGATGCTTGTATCAACATAAAATAATTCTTTTAGGCTTGTTTCGGTGCCAAGTTAGAATTACTATTTATATCTAGTTACATTTAAATCTGTCCTAACTAACACAAATATATACACTATGGCGTTAGGGCCAAGTCTCTTATATTGGACGTAGTAGGGGAGAGTTTGGATTGTGTTCGCATAAAGGGTCTGAAAACATTTTGTCGAGACATGGAAAACAAACTGACAGGAACAGAAATGGATACAAAATTCTCTCACATTCAGTTATTTGACTCATTGCCCGATACGAAGTCCAGCGTTTTTACTCAGAGGAAAACTCTGTTTCACGTTTGTCTGTCCCGCTAGTGATTTTGCGAGAAGAGCAATGTAAACAGTGTGTCTGAAAACATGTCTTGCTGCATCCCAAGAGAAGCTGTGAAGCTATTTTAAATGTGTCGGAGGGTGATAAAAATCACTTACCAACCTAATCAGCAAAGTTATTTCCAATATTACAACTTTGTTGCCATGACGACAACAACACTGGTAAACCCTGTAAGGGATTTTTTCCACACTAAAATCATGTTAACAGATGTTATTTTTTGCATATTTTGGCTATACTTTTGAAACAGTGAGTATTTTGACATTTATGGATTGGCTCCATTCACTTCTATTGTAAGCGCCTTACTGTAACCGTGATTGATTTTTTTTATTTTTTTATTTGACGTTTTTACAAGGGGACAAGGGACAACTCCAAATGATTTTCTCTGGAAATCAACATTATGCTACAAATGCTGTCGACTGAGTTTAACTTGTATTGAACCCAGAACATTCCTTAAAAAAAAAAAAGGAAAAACAAATGACTAAAATCTAATAAGAATTATTATTGAGAAGTATTTGAATTAATAACTATATAACATGTAATTAAAATGTCAAGACACATTACGTTATGGGAAATTGTGGTGAAACGTGCTTAATTGTCATTCAAATCGTATAGATAGCACATAGGTTTTTTTTTCTTTATGCAAAATACTATTTCTTTCTTTTTTTTTTTTCTTTTTTTGGGGGGGTGAAATGTGCTTTTGTGAGGTCCACTCTTTCAGTGAGTACGTGGGCTGTTTTATATAAGCAGGCACACATGGAAATTAGCTGATTAAAAGAAAAGTGATTTGCTGAACAACTGTTCATGTATTAGCTTTTGTTGTGTAGCTGGCATGTTTTGTGAACATGCTTAATCGGGTACGACAACAGCAGCACAAATATTAATGAGTCACCACACCACTGCAGCGTGAATTAATCTGCCAAGTATACTGCATTCAGAACACGAGCATTTGTCAAGAGCGCATTTGCAGCATTTGTTCTGGATGAGTAGCTGCTAGCGTAAGGCAGACCTCTACCCCCTGACCCCAAACACTGTAACATGACAGTGTGCATTAGTGACACAATGAAACATGCCATCTGACCATGACAGCTATGATGATTCACTTGGGCTTTTAAAAGTTTGTCTTTTTTGCCCTCTTTGACAGGTCAGATGTAATTAAGCTGTAAATAGCTCAGAGTAGAAAATACATTGTCTTCCTCTCTGGGATGAAAACGCCCTCTGAAGAAGCATGCTTTAGACAGATGTTCAGCATGAATGAATGAATGTTACATTTATACAGCACTTTTCTGACACTACACTCAAAGCACTTTACACAGTGAACAGGGGACTCTCCTCAACCACCACCAGTGTGCAGCATCCACCTGGATGATGCGACAGCAGCCATGGTGCACCAGTACGCTCAACACACCAGCTCTTGGTGGAGAGGATAGGGTAGAGTTATAGAGCCAATTAATGGATGGGGATTATTAGGGAGGCCATGATTGAGAAGGGCCAATGGGGGGAATTTGGCCAGGACACCAGGGTTACACCCCTACTCTTTTCAAGAAGTGTCCTTTTTGGGATTTTTAATGACCACAGAGAGCCAGGAACTCAGTTTGAAGTCTCATCTGAAGGACGGTGCCTTTTTACAGTATAGTGTGTCCATCACTATACTGGGGCATTAGGACCCACACAGACCACAGGGTGAGCACCCCCTGCTGGCCTCCCTAATAACACTTCCAGCAGCAACCTTAGTTTTCCCCAGGAGGTTTCCCATCCAGGTACTGACCAGGCTCAACCCTGCTTAGCTTCAGTGGGCAACCCGTCTTGAGCTACAGGGTGATATGGCTGTATGAGTGCATGAGTGAAGGCCGGTTACTGAAAATTTTGTCATTATTTACTCATCTTCATGTTGTACCAAACCCCAATGACTTTCTTTCTTCTGTAGAACACAAAAGGAAAATTCACTTTCATTGTATGAAAAAGTAATAGCGACGGAGGGGGTCATTCTCTCTTTGTGTTCTACATAAGGAAAAAATCATACATGTTTGGAATTGCATGCAGGGGCGAGTTTACAATTTCTGAGGCCCCAAGCAACCGACCAACCCGGGGCCCAATTTAGAAAATGTTTGCTTAAAAAAATGACAAAAAATTCTGTTGTAGAATCTGTTCATTCTATCTTCTGTTGTAGCCAAATACATTCAAAATGTTTAATAAAATACAAACCTAGTTAAAGATGATTAGTGCAAGTTTTCCAGTTTTTCCACAATACAGTGACAAAAAAAAAGCAATGTTTACCTACACATATGTTTACAAAACAATTTTTTTATGAACAGGGTGTGCAAAACCTACTACTTCACTTGAGGAAATGGCCTCCCGTCATCACCCGAGCCTCGAGGAACCGAGTCGGAGTTAAAGGACAGATGAACACACATTCGTCTGCGTCCTCATATGATTCAAGTAAGAGGTTTACATCTGGGCAGAGACAGAATATTATAGTGTGTTATTCTTGTGTATCAAGGTTATTGCTTGTACAGTTTACGGACCGCCGAGTCCACTCATTGCTGCTAATAATACTCAAGGTATTACTGTAATGTACTGTTATCACGAATGAGATCTGCTGTGTTGTAGTCCAACCACATTGGACTGTTGTGTATTTCCGCCATCGCGGGTGAGACCGGCACACTGAGTTTATCCATTAAAGGACCAAAGACCGCGGGACGGTTTACGAGCCGTCCACCGCGTCTCTGAGTGATAAACTAACAGCTGCTTTCTCTCCCACGATTGAGAAACCGGCTTTGGTGCCGTCACTTAATTCTCTCTCTCTCTCTCGTACTAACCACACACACACACACACGACACCTCACAAACACTCTCGCACACACTTTTGGCTAGTAGATTACTTCGTGATAAAGACCCTAAGTTATCGTTCAAGCCATTAACCGGCTTCTCTCCGCCCACATTCGCAGCCATATTCTCTGGCCGGAAATCTCACAAGACGTACTCTCCACGAGAGTCACGTCCGCCATTCTGTGCAAGTCACACCTCACACACACACACACACACACACACACACACACCTTCCTCTCATGTGTTATAGGATTATTTTGATTTCCATATCTAATCATATCACTGTTTAGTTTGTAGTTGTAAGTCGGAAGTTTATTGATTGCATTGTATTGATTATTAATTGATATTACTGCATAAATAAACTTTGTTATACTTCAAAGAAGTGTTTTGGTTTGTTTTGCATACACCTGTGTCACATGCTGACGGGATGTCAGTGCTCAGATTCAAACCTTCATTGTTTCCTTTTGAATGTCGATTTTCTTAAGAGAACAATCTAATATTGAGACTGTTATACTGTCTGGTTATTAGTCCCTGATTCCAGGGTGGTGCCCTGGCGATATTAATCCTTATTAATATTCTATTGATTTCGATAATTGATAATTATCTTTGATGATTGTTGAATTTGAAGGATCAATAAGCTAGTGTTAATTCTAATCAATGTTCCATTGATTTTAATAATTAATGATTATCTTTGATAATAATTAATATTCTATTGAATTTGATGGTTATCTTTGATTGTTGATTTGAAGGATTAAAAGAGCTAACATTGATTCAAATCAATGTTCTATTGATTTTAATAATTGACAATTATCTTTGATAATTATTAATTATTGCTAATAACCAAACCCGCTCCTGAGCGTAGCGCACTACATTTACTGGTGCCGCGTATGAGACTTTAATGAGTTAGATTCTATTATTTAATTTAAATATTAATTCATAACTAAAGAAATAATTATTAATTATTTCTGATAGTAACACTTATCTAAACAACCAGTAGAACCTACATTCACCATGTTGCACAAGGCCGTATTTTATGTAAGCATCATAGGCAACATTCATAACAGTAACAGTAAACATACAAGGTACGGCATCCCCTCAGCACATTAGAGCAGAAGAAAAAAAAACATTGCCGTTTATCAAGCGCTGAAACTTTGCTTGGTGCAGAACAATCTGGAATAATGTTTAACATTGTAACAGTCACCTCTTTGCAACCTGAAATTGTTCAGAACGTTAAATATTAATATATATTGACACCTGCGCTAAAAACAATCTAGACGCATACGTCCAGCGCATGTTTACATAGGAAAACAATGGAAAAACAGAGCAGACGCACGCAAAACATGTTTCTCATTTGTTCGCGCCTATCTGTGAGTGAGAGCACATGGGCGAAACAAGTTCGGAAGGCCTGTATATTTTTTCATAAATTACATACCGAACTCCTGCTTGAAAAACTGACCCGAACCCGGCAGACCTATAACGTGAACCACTCTGAGAGCGCTGACAACAGCGTATTCGTGCATGTACCCAGAACAACATGTTAGCCCTCAAGCGTTTTTTGTGGAGCCTTCCTACCGGGTGTGGTGGTTAAAACTGCTACTGATTGGGGGGCCTGGGTAGCTCAGCTGAGTGACTCCAGTCAGGCTTCCTAAGCAACCAATTAGCCCGGTTGCTAGGGTGGGTAGTCACGTTGGGTTAACCTCCTCGTGGTCGCTATAATGTGGTTCTCGCTCTTGGTGGGGTACGTGGTGAGTTGTGAGTGGATGCCACGGAGAATAGCGCGAAGCCTCCACACGCGCTAGGTCTCCGCGATAACGCGCTCAACAAACCACGTGATAAGATGCACGGATTGACGGTCTCAGACGCGGAGGCAACTGAGATTCATCCTCCCCCACCCGGATTGAGGCACTTAGAGTCACTACGCCACCACGAGGACTTAGAGCGCATTGGGAATTGGGCATGCCAAATAAAAAAAATAAAAATAAAAAACATTAAAAATGCTACTGATTGCATGAGGGTAAGTAAATGTCAAAATTTTTATTTTTGGGTGAAATCTTTAAGATCTCTCTAATAATATCAAGTCTCTACTTGTGTCTCAAATTATGTACTATGCACTGTGTACTTTCAATATACACTATGTACTTGGCCATTTAGTGCTTGCATTTTTGAATGATATTATTTTTTTACTACAGTGTAAAGAAGCATTCACCATTTTTCAGTCAAGGGAAACTGAAATCCCATCTCTCGTTTGGAATTGCCACTAGCTTTTGCATGCTAGCTAATCTGAGTTCAGTTTCAATAAGAATGCCCAAAAACAACTGCAATGCCTTAAATGCTGCCTACTTAGTTAGCTCACTAGGTTTTGGAATGTTCGTAGCCAGTATGTTTTAAAAGTCCAAATCAGATTTCACAGCATATATAAAATCATTCAAGTCTTCTATTTTGACAGCAAAGACAAAAATCATACATCTTACCGCATGCCAATAACAACTAAGATCCAGATTTGTGTCAGTTTGGCAAGCGTAGCCTTCCCACAAGCCATTGATGTAATTGCAGGTCTCATTATCAGCACATCTCAGCTTCTCAGAGGTTTGGGGCTTGGTGCAGTTAGTTTGCGCTAATGGATGTGAAAAATCTGCTCTTTCTGAGGGACCATGTGAGAAACATTTAGCCACATGACGTGAGAAGCTGCAATTCTCAGCCAACTCTGGTTCACTATCAATCTGTAGTCACTTCCAAGTGTGAATTATTACACAATAGGCTTTAATTCATAACAGCACTCCAGCAACAAAAATGAGTGGGAATATACAGAAAGAAAATCTAGGGCCACACAGAGAGCTGTATTGTGTGGAACGTGTTGGTCTCCACCAGCAATGTCCACTGCTCGCTGAAGCCTGAATCTTCTGAGGTTTTTTCTGACCTAAATTTCAAACGTGCAAAACATTCCCTCGCTGCTGGATGCGGTTTGTGTTGCAGACAGATTTGTAAGTAGCAATTATAAAGCACCGCAAGAAAAATAGTTATGGAGAAGTGTCAGTCAAACGCATGTTTTCTGACCAAAGAGAACAAATTGCATGAGCCATATCTCTAATATGAACTATGAGGAGAGAAAAAATACAATCTTGCAAGCCTAATATGTAAAGACAACTATAGGTAAGTTCTTAGAAGGTTGATTTACCCAACAATCCTATCAAGATATTGGTATAGAGGTCGATCGATACTGGATGACGTTGATGATCGATAACTAAGGTGGTGGAAAATGCTAAGGCTTATAACTGATAAATCGGCCGATAGTTTTTAAAATCGATTTACTGAATGTACAAATTTAAATAATTAGTATTAACAATTGTGCATTCCTTAAACAGTGCCGGTGATGGAGCCTCTGTTGCAATGTTCTATATGCAAGTATTCACGAAATAAAGCTTTTTATAGCCTCTATTTTCATTACGTAATTCTTTACAAATATTTTTTTATTATTATTATATTACAGTGCGAATTTGGGAGACAGCATGTGCTGACATTTCCATATAGTCAAATTTTTTCTTTGCTTGTGCACGCTTGAACATTTGATTATTGAATAAAAATAACAAAATATACATTGAATTTATTACTCTGTTTCTTTGAGCATTACGGCTAGCCCAACACAGCAACATTGGGTCAATGTGAGGCATAAGTTTAGGTTCGTGATTTAGGTCTGTGATTACATTTTTTTTTTTTTTATTCATATATTAAACAAAGAACAGCAAAACATACACAAACAGAATCAATACTTAACCCTCACTAATTTACTCTTTGTTTAAATGATCATAGTTTTAAACATGTAATAATGTGAATGTTTTCAAATGGATTTTCATAGTTTAATCTTGAAAGTCTGGCTCAAGGCCATAAAATCTATGGTTTGTGCATAGGAGGAGTGCATAATGCATATCTTCTAGTGTGTTTTATTAGTTTCGTTTGCAACAGAAATCATTTTAGAGTTTTCTTTAAAACTTGATTATCCTTGACTGCAAGAACTTGGCATAGTAATTAAAAATTCGCAATAAATCTCCTCAATCTTTGGTGAGTTGCCATACACTCTAAATAAACACTTAATGTGAATCTGCAACTCAATCTTTACAGCTCAATGATCTGAGCACAAACTCTGAGTACAGAGCCGCATGTGGGATTTGTGGGAAAAGCGTGATGTCATCACGGCCGTAGCGGTCCTCCAGAGAGTCAGCCTCTCTTGTTCTAATTAGGGGAAGATGGCTATAATTTACCCGGTCCAAAAATGAGGCTGCCACAGGGTGTTTCAGCAGCCTACAACTGCTGTACAATGACGCACATGCCCCCCTTTGCAAATCTCAAAATGGTGCTCGGCTATCACGCTGCATGTCAACTTTAAAAGACAAAGAACCGCTGTCAACATCCCATTCTTGGCCAATACAATACGCTGTTGTTAAAAAAATGACAATTCTGTTCTTTACTCACCATAATGTCATTCAAATCCCATATAACTTTCTGTCTTCCATTAAACACAAAAAGAAGAAACTTTACAGAAGGTGCTGGCCGCTCTTTTCCATGCAACAATTACGAATGGAGACTGAGGCTTTCAATCTTTAAAAAGGTTGCAAAAGCACCATAAAAAATGGTCCATACAACTTGTGCTCGTTATTCCAAGTCTTATGAAGCCATATTAATAGCGTTGTGTGTGGAACAGTCAAAAATGTCAGTTGTTATTCTCTGATAATCTTCTGCTCCAGTGAGCTGTCAACTCGAGAACCGTTGTGATCTGTGAATGAGTTATTCACGTTTTGTGAACTGGATAAAATCAGACTTAAAGAAAGATTTGCAATTCTTTAATCATACATTGCTTTTTCTCTCACGAATGCATGAATCAGAACTAGGATGAATGTCAAGATTTTCAGGTAATAATGACTCATTTTGGTCTGTTCCTCACACAAAGCTTGCATATGACTTCAGAATACTTAGCAAATGATTCACATGAACCACATTTTATGATAATATGCTCTTTTATGGAATGAGCAATCAGTATATTTATTGAATATATTTCCACGTGGCTTTGTTTTTGTTCCATATACAGAGATGGAAGAGCAAAAGCTTTCATGTTTATTTACACTTGAACTTGAAAAATGTTCAGCAGCTCACAGTGAAACAGAGCAAAACAAGCCATGTTTGTGTTTCATAAAAGTCTTGGACAGGCTCGTGGACAGGCAGGCACAGGAACAGGTTTTTTCCCCCTCAGATTGTCCATCTCATGAACAGTTAAAACTGCCCCATTGAGCAATAATTATGTGCAATTCACAGCTTAGTATATATTTATCCAACACATCCTACCTCTTCTGCCATTACATTCCCTTTCACTATCTGTATATAACAGATTTGTATTTGTACATATGTATATACACCGATCAGCCACAACATTTAAACCACCTGCCTAATATTGTGTAGGTCCCCCTCGTGCCG
Organism: Myxocyprinus asiaticus; assembly: GCF_019703515.2. Classification (NCBI taxonomy): domain Eukaryota; kingdom Metazoa; phylum Chordata; class Actinopteri; order Cypriniformes; family Catostomidae; genus Myxocyprinus; species Myxocyprinus asiaticus. The sequence goes on along the minus strand of NC_059390.1, from coordinate 4,161,768 downwards.
CCAAAACAGCGCCAACACACATCTCAGAATATCTTTCTGAGATGATATTCTTCTCACCACAATTGTACAGAGTGGTTATCTGAGTTACCGTAGACTTTGTCAGTTCAAACCAGTCTGGCCATTCTCTGTTGACCTCTCTCATCAACAAGACATTTCTGTCCACAGAACTGCCGCTCACTGGATGTTTTTTGTTTTTGGCACTATTCAGAGTAAATTCTAGAGACTGTTGTGTGTGAAAATCCCAGGAGATCAGCAGTTACAGAAATACTCAAACCAGCCCATCTGGCACCATCAGTCAACCATGTGTTTATCTAATCAGCCAATCGTGTGGCAGCAGTGCAGTGCATAAAATCATGCAGATATGGGTCAGGAGCTTCAGTTAATGTTCACATCAACCATCAGAAAGGAGAAAAAATTTGATCTCAATGATTTGGACTGTGGCATGATTGTTGGTAACTCAGATAACCGCTCTGTACAATTGTGGTGAGAAGAATAAAATCTCAGAATGCTATTATGAGATGCAGGTTGGTGCTGTTTTGGCGACACGAGGGGGACCTACACAATATTAGGCAGGTGGTTTTATTGTTGTGGCTGATTGGTGTATATATATTTGTTTTGTCTTGTGTATTTCTATATATACTTATATTTTCTATTCGCTTTTTATTTTTATTTTATTTTTTTATTATCTCTGTTGTTGTATTGTTTGTACACTGGAAGCTTCTGTCACCAAGACAAATTCCTTGTACGTGTAAGCATACTTGGCAATAAAGCTGATTCTGATTCTGATCTGATTCAGACAGTGAAACCAAACAACGATGACACTCACACAAAGATTAGAAACGCATCCAAAACAATAAGTCACTGCAGCATTGAATGATCAGATTCAATCCACTTGATAAGATGCAGGGCTGTATCTCCATCTGACGAGCAGAGAGAGCTTCATAAATCGTGGCGATGACGTGATCAGGGACAGAGGGAGGGAAAACACAAGCAAATCCCAGGCTGCATTTACACTGTCACACAATAAAACAAACAGTCTTGGTGCCGTGTGTCTGGCAAAGAAACCAAGCTATACTCAGCCACTAAAAATAGAAGTGGACTAGAGCGATGTCCATGTATTGGTCAAGCAGTCTGACTGGCCTCATCTGTTTAAACTCCTTGTGGATGTTACATTCTTGAAAATGGAATTCTGATGTTTTAATCTGTACAAACAGTTAAGAATAATAAAAACATAAATTTCACCCATCAAAGAGCCTTTTCAAGGCCAGAAACATACTGTGCACATATTCCACACTTCACTAGACTTCTACGTAAAAGCTTGTACAATGTATGGAAGTGTGTGGTGCCGTTGTGCAGACTTGTATATACACTCACCGGCCACTTTATTACATTTATTTACATTTACATTCATTCATTTGGCAGACGCTTTTATTCAAAGCGACTTACAAAAGAGGAATCCATTATACGCGAATCATCTTAAGGAGACAGTGGTACGAAAAGTGCCGTATTACAAGTTATTTTCATTTTATTTTTGTGACTGGTTAAGTGCTCATGGAATAGATGTGTTTTTAGCTGTTTTTTGAAGACAGAAAGTGAGTCAGCTTCACGGATGGTGTTGGAAAGGTAATTCCACCAACATGGTACGATGAAGCCGAAAGTTCGGGAAAGTGTTTTAATGCCTCTTTGTGTTGGTACAACAAGGCGACGTTCCTTAGCTGACTGCAGGCTTCTAGTGGATGCGTAGCAGAAATGATTTTAGGTGTGCTGGAGCAGACCCAGTGACTATTCTGTATGCCAGCATCAGAGCCTTGAATTTGATACGTGCATCAACTGGCAGCCAGTGAAGAGAGACAAGGAGTGATGTAACATGCGCTCTCTTTGGTCGATTAAAGACCAGACGTGCTGCTGCATTCTGGATCATTTCAAGGGGTCTAATTACACATGCAGGGAGGCCTGCAATGAAAGCGTTACAGTAATCCAGTCTAGTTATGACAAGTGACAAGGAGCTTCAGTTAATGTTCACATCAACCATCAGAATGGGGAAAAAATGTGAGCTCAGTGATTTGGACTGTGGCATGATTGTTGGTGCCAGATGGGCTGGTTTGAGTATTTCTGTAACTGCTGATCTCCTGGGATTTTCACACAACAGTCTATGCAAAGAGCGCAACAGTGTCCACCCACTTTTTCAGTCATCTGGGTTCCGGAAGTATTTTTCACATTATTTTTTTGCATAGGCATTTCATAATATTCTCCATAAAAGAGTTGTAATCCATAAATCAAAGCAACCAGCTCCAGGGGAAGTCACAACATCACAAACTTTATTTCGAGGCAAAACATTTTTTTTTTTTTTTTTTAAATCAGACAAAAAACAAAGGTACAAGACTGTGTACTAACCATCTTTTATTAGGGCATGAACTACAATCCTATGAAGACTTGCAAATGATGTAATTAAATACAAAACTATGAGAATATATAAAACTATTGATTTTAGGTTGTTGATTATAAGTATACAAACAATATATGTTACATCTATTGCAAAATATTCTGATACAGATGTACAAATACAGTATAAGTAGTAGTTTAAGCGAACCAGGAGACCGACTCGGTCATTGGAGTGGGCGTCTCTCCGAGGCACGTTTCGCTGGCTTTGTTGACCGCGGTTCTCTGATTGGTGAAGCTTTCTCTGCTGGACCATGGGTAATGTAGTTGTTCACCAGTAACTCTGCTATCAAACATGATTTTTAAACAATAAAGTTGAAATAGCACAGACTGATGCTTCAATGGAAGCATATACCATGATGAACAACCTCGGAGCTCATGGTAGATCTGCCTTCAAAGGTTTATAAGTTATTGTTGAAAATCAATTAGTTTATGGAAAAAATGAATGGGATATTTACTTCTGGAACCAGACTGTTGCACCCACTTATTCAGCCCTCTGGGTTCCGGAAGTATTTTTCCCTTTCATTTTTTTCCATAGGCTTTTCATAAAATCCTCCATAAAAGAGTTCCAAGCCATAAACCAAACCAACCAGCTCTGATATGAATCACAACATCACAAACTGTTTTGAGGCAAAAAAGTATTTGAAAATCGGACAAAAAGACAAACAGCCCATTTCTTAATGAATCAGTTGTTGAATCAATGATTCAATGACTCATCACACATTACACATATTTGTCGCCAACTGCTGGTGTAAAAGAAGAAATCTACATTGTTGGTTACCGCACGCATCAGTGAACGATTCAAAAGACTCGAATCAGTGGAATGAATCAAACTTCTGTTATCCCTGTGATTCTTGTTACTTACTGCTTTAGAAGGTAGCTGCCCTTGAAGACAGTGAAAGCAAGGCAGCTCACTAGGTTCTCAAACTATGGTAAATAAATAAAGCCTGTGGTACTACAAGAGGCTTGTATTGCGGTCTTTCTCTCTCTGTGTCCATTAGATATTGGATATGATACTTCTCTTTTCATCCCTCCCTGTGGTTTAAATAAGACCCACATAAACCCATCAGTGATGCGAAACTTGTGGGCGGGTCGTTGGGGGAGCGCGTCTGTGGGAATGGATGTAAATAGACCCAAAACTACACTGCAGAATCAGGAGTTTGAGTGAAATATACTCTTGGTTTTGGTACAAACAGATTTAGGTCACATACTTACCTTCTCTTCAAAGGCCTGGAGAGAGAGCATTACCACGATAATGGCAAAATGCAGCGAAAACAGATGAGCCAGACACTTCAAAACCGGCAAGATGTTGCATCTGAAACTATGAATACACCAATTAGCCACAACATTAAAACCACCTGCCTAATATCGTTTAGGTCCCCCTCGTGCTACCAGAACAGCTCTGACTCATCGAGGCATGGACTCCACAAGACCTCTGAAGGTGTCCTGTGGTATCTGGCACCAGCAGATCCTTTAAGCTTTGTAAGTTGCAAGGTGGGGCCTCCACTGATCGGACTTTTTGGTCCAGGACATCCCATAGATGCTTAATTGGATTGAGATCTGGGGAATTTGGAGGCCAAGTCAACACCTTCAACTCTTTATCATGTTCCTCAAACCATTCCTGAACAATTTTTGCAGTGTGGCATGGCACATTATCTTGATAGAGGCCACTGCTATCAGGGAATACAGTTGCCATGAAGGGGTGTACATGGTCTGCAACAATCTTTAGGTAGGAGGTACGTATCAAAGTAACATGAATGCCAGGACCATGGTTACCCAGCAGAACATTGCCCAGAGCATCACACTGCCTCCGCTAGCCAATCTTCTTCCAATAGTGCATCCTGCTGCCATCTCTTCCCCAGGTAAACGACTCACACGCACCCTGCCGTCCACCTGATCTAAAAGAAAATGTGAATCATCAGACCAGGCCACCTTCTTCCATTGCTCCATGGTCCAGTTCTGATGCTCACGTGCCCATTGTAGGCGCTTTCGGAGGTGGACAGGGGTCAGCATTGGCACTCTGACCGGTCTGCAGCTACGCAGCCCCATACGCAGTAAGCTGCGATGCAAGTCAAGTTATTGTTATTTGTCTAGCGCTTTTCACAACACACATCGTTTCAAAGCAGCTTTACAGAAAATCATGCTTTAAGAGAAAATTAAATTGTAATATCTATAAAGTCTTACAGCCATCATTGTGTAATTGTAAATTGTGTATAAAAATAAATAATTAAATAGTTAAATCATAATTGTATTTAGAACTCCAGTGAGCAAGCCGAAGGCGACCATGGCAAGGAACACAAAACTCCATAAGATGCACTGTGTGTTCTGAACCTACCTAAACCATGAGATCACATTTTTTCCCCATTCTGATGGTTGATGTGAACATTACCTGAAGCTCCTGACCCATATCTGCCTGATTTTATGCACTGCTGCCACGTGATTGGCTGATTAGATAATCACATGGATGATTGTTGGTGCCAGACGGGCTGGTTTGAGTATTTCTGTAACTGCTGATCTCCTGGGATTTTCACACACAACAGTCTCTAGAATTTACTCCGAATAGTGCCAAAAACAAAAAACATCCAGTGAGCGGCAGTTCTGTGGATGGAAATGTCTTGTTGATGAGAGAGGTCAACAGAGAATGGCCAGACTGGTTCGAAATGACAGAGTCTACGGTAACTCAGATAACCACTCTGTACAATTGTGGTGAGAAGAATATCATCTCAGAAAGATATTCTGAGATGTAGTGTTGGCGCTGTTTTGGTGGCACGAGGGGGACCTACACAATATTAGGCAAGCAGTTTTAATGTTGTAGCTGATCGGTGTATATAGTACACCTTACTGTAACCATAATATTTGCTTACAAAAAAAATTTAATCATTCAGGACAATTTTAAATAATTTTCTATAGTTATTGTCGTTATGCTACAAATGCTATGAACAGAGCTTAATTTGTATTGATCCAAAACATTTGTTTAACTCCAATATTCCCAGTGTTCATATTAAAACCATTTGTAATGCAGAGAGGCAACCATTCCAGGAGAGTTTTTGAATTGTATGAGACTGCTTTAGTTCTTGATGTAACTTCCTGAGACCCCCACGTGACTGCTGTGTCCATTTTACATTTCCCTTTTTGATTTGTAACTAGTAAGAATAAATAAACAAAACAAAACAAACATTTTCATCAAATAGTTTATTATGTGTTCAGTAGTATTTGTTATTCATGTTTTTGGGATATTATAGACATTACAGCTGATTTTCTATAAAGCTGAATAAATAATTCAGATTCAAAGTAATGGGCAGCATCATCCAATCATTGCCAACCATGTTAAAATAAAATTTTGCATAACTTAACCTCCAGTGAGCTGTCCGTCTGCACTGGTCTCAGAACAGTTCTAAATACACCTTATTTTCATCCTAACTCCATATAAAGCCTCTGAAATGAATATATTGAATATATTTATTCTCAATGTGAAAATGCAATAAATGTATAGGAATGCATTTACTAATGTTAATGAATAGAACCGTACTGTACAGTGATAACAACATAAAATCTAACCAAATTTATATTAAAATGAAGCGAAATGCCCCTCATATGTGTTGTAGTTGATTCAAAATAACAAACACCTTATTCACACTAGCGCCATCTTTGATTTTTAATAGGAACGACAACAAGGCTGTGCAGGATAGACTAACAGTCACTTCAATGCGCTGTACTGCAGTTTAAAAAGTTTTTGGATCATTTTGCGGCCTAACATTGAAAAATATCTGTCTAAGAACATTATGTACTCAAAGAACTACAGACAACATCTAGGAGCTTTATACAGTTTGTGCCATTGAAGAGACTGTACAGTCCCTCACAGCCTCATTGTCATTACCATTAAGAATCAAAGATGGCGCTAGCGTGAATAAGGTCTATATGGTCAAATTTTCCACATATGTGGACTTCAAACGAAACTAGAGATGCTACTCTTTACAACCAAACAGATTTCAATCAAAAAACTTAAGAGGTTTCTTACCAGAGGCACTTTTTTTGGTGCTGCGCCCGTAGAAGCGCTTCAAGGAAATTGACGTCATGCTGTTGTGTCACATGACGCGGTGCGCCATTAGTTTAACGCTTAAATGACAGTGTGGAGTCTTGTGTACAGTATTCAGCCGGTTTTAATGTATTTAAATTATGCTTTGCGTATAGTGAAGCCAAAACACAATGTCCACACATGTGGACGCGGGGTCGCACGAGGGTAAGACTGAAGTTCTTCATTTCGGCAGTGCTATACAACACCAACTGGAAGTTTCCTTTACAGCATTTGCATTTTCTCCCATCTGGACTATTCAGTCTGAGGGGTTCAAGAGAGATTCCCACAAAACTCAAATTTAAAACCATAACCATCATCACCATAACATGAAAGCAAAAGGTTTGGTTTACTCTTGTTTTTTTGGTTTTGTCCTCCCCAGTCAATTGCAATAAAACATGACACCAAAATTGGTAAAAGTGGCGTATACAATTTGAAATATGAAAATAACTTAAATTTTTTTTCCTCCCCTTTTCTCCCCAATTTGGAATTCCCAATGCACTCTAAGTCCTCGTGGTGGCGTAGTGACTCGCCTCAATCTGGGTGGTGGAGGACGAATCTCAGTTGCCTCTGCGTCTGAGACCGTCAATCCACGCATCTTATCACGTGGCTTGTTGAGCCGCGGAGACCTAGCGCGTGTGGAGGCTTCACGCTATTCTCCACGGCATCCACGCACAACTTACCACGTGCCCCACCGAGAGCGAACCACGTTATAGCGACCACGAGGTGGTTAAACCAACGTGACTCTACCCACCCTAGCAACCGGGCCAATTGGTTGCTTTGGGAGCCTGACTGGAGTCACTCAGCAAGCTCTGGATTTGAACTTGCAACTCCAGGTGTGGTAGTCAGCGTCTTTACTTGCCGAGCTACCCAGGCCCAAAAGTAATTTAAAGTAATTTATAGTTACACTGTCACTAAAATACCAGGGAAATTAGATCTGATTATATAGTTTCTTTAGGACAAACAGCTCCATTGTACCGTTCCAGAAGACAGCAGCTGTTGTGTGTTAATTGTAATTAGGACTTGCTTGTTACTCATTGGTACGTTTGGCTATAAAAACTCATTTGGGAAGTAAAACACTGACCCAAATGTACACTACAAATTTGATCCATATTCAGTTTGATACTTTGACGGTACATTAGTAGCTATGATACATACATGTACACCATAATGTTATGCAGTATAAGTGTACTAGACTATGTATGTAGGACATTATAGCTCTTGAAATATAGGCTCTACTTGAAAATTAATTCCAATGACATTCATAAATTTGGCATGTAGTTTCTGTACAATTAGGCTAAATGTACACACTCAAGTGTGAAGCAGTCAGGTGTCCATGACAGAGTCCTAAAACAGCGGCCGTACTCAGAGGGCATGTGTGCTTGACAGTGCATCTGACGGTAAGTGCCTGGCAGACGGCCCCCATGCCATGCACCTCCAAGCCAACACTTGCAAGTCTGCCCCCATAAAATGACTCCCAGATGCCCCTGGCCTCCTCATTCCTAATAAACAAGAGTCCTGTGTGAGAAACAGGCTGTTTATAAAGCGCACCAGTGACTGCCCACTTTTTCAGTAGCCTTGTATCCAGAAGTATTTTTAAACATTCATTTTATCTACGGAAATAAAAAAAATAAACAACAGCATTATAAACTATAATTTGAAGCAAAAAAAAAAAAAAAGATATATATATATATACATACAAATCATTTCTAATATAATTATATGAAACTCACATGGTCTAGACATAGCTAAAGTTACAAGACTGTATACTAAAGGGAATGAATTACTCATTCCATAAAACACTGTGACTAAGGTAACTGAATTAAAAACAAGGGTACTGACTTAGTCAATGTTTATGAATATAAAAGACTATATTTAAAGTTAATTGGAAAATATTCTAACATATACAAATATTTAATTAGTTTGCGAATGTAGGGAGACTTCATTCGGTGTTATTCACAATTAGGGTTGCCAACTTTATGCCACGCAAATTTGGGCCCCTTGAGCAACACAGGACTTTTCGCTGCCCAACTGGGGGAGGGGTTCGCCTTGAGTGTTTTGCCGATTAAAGGAATATTCTGGATTCAATAGAAGTTAAGCTCAATCAGCAGCATTTATGGTATAATGTTGATTACTACATAAAATTATTATGATGCGTCCCTCTTTCATAAAAATCTAGATTACAGTGAGGCACTTACAATGGAAGTGAATGGGGCCAATTTTTGAAGGGTTTAAAGGCAGCATTGTGAAGCTTATAATTTTATAAAAGCACTTATATTAATTCAGTTACACTTGTAGCTTTTAGTGAAGAATACCATCATTTATAGGAATAGTTCACCCAAAAATGAAAATTCTCTCATCATTTACTCATCCTCAAGCCATCCCAGATGTGTGTGACTCTCTTTCTTCTGCAGAACACAAACACACATTTTTATAAGAACATTTCAGCTTTGTAGGTCCATACAATGCAAATGAATGGGTGCAAACATTTTGAAGCTCCAAAAAACATCAGTCAGCATAAAAGTAATCCAAAAGACTCAAGTGGTTAAATCCATGTGTTCAGAAGCAATATGACAGGTGTGGGTGAGAAACAGATCAATATTTAAGTCCCTTTTTACTCTAAATCCCCACTTTAACTGTCACTTTCAGATGTAAAAGTGAAAGTGGAGATTTAAAAAAAAAAAAAAGACTTACATTTTGACCTGTTTCTCACCCACACCTATTATATCACTTTTGAAGACATGGATTTAACCACTGGAGTCATATGGATTACTTCTTAGTTTCCTTTATGTGATTTTTGGAGCTACAAAGGTCTGATCACCATTCACTTGCATTGTATGAACCTACAGAGCTGAGATATTCTTCTAAAAATCTTCATTTGTGTCATAAACATCTGGGATGGCATGAGGGTGAGTAAATGATGAGAGGATTTTCATTTTTGGGTGAATGATTCCTTTAACAAGCTCATAGCTCATGGTAGGTCTGCCCTGAAAGGTTTATGTTATCATTAAAAATCTATTTTAACATTAGAGAAGGGATTTTTACTTCAGGATCCCGACTGTTGCACTCAATACAGGCTGGAACCAGTGTCAGCGGCAAACCTGCTAGCAACAAGCTAAATCTACAGCCTCAGCGCTCTGACTCAAACAAAACAACAACATTATTCAGAATTTTTATCTTTACTGCAAAGACAGAAGTATGATCTATGGGGAACAGGGTTTTATTACATGTTCTAAGAAGCACCATCAGTATTGATCTAATATGTTTCCTATGTGCATTAGCCTACATGCTAGTGTTAGCTTTAGCACCATCACATTGAGATGTCTATATACTCCTTGGCTTGTGTATAGCTCAAACAGAGATCACGCAGAAATGGCGCACACAGTGGGGTGATAATGTTGGATCCTCATCATCAGTGGGCCGAGCAGCAGTTACAAGAGTGTGTGTGTGATCGGGGGAAAATCACTCCATTTTTTTCTGTCATCCTAAATAAAAAAAAGAAAAACACGCAAAAAACAAACCAAGAAACGTCTATGGAAGCCTTTACATCATCCGAAACTATTCAGCTATCACATTCTGTACAATTACCTTTTTTTTTTTTTTTTGTGAGCTTGTGGAAGTTTACATCCATCTACAGTACAATAAAATTTTGCAGTACAAAAATATATTACAAATCTCCTGGAATATTTACATGGGCACTTTCTTGACAAAGAAATATGATAATCAGAACTTCTAAGAGCTTGTCAGATGCAGGGTGGGAAATTACATTTCAACCGTGGTAGACAAGACATTTGCAAAGTCTTCCTTGATAGTTAAAAGTCCAACATCAGCAGAGTTCACAATGTTGTGCCTTTTTTCCCTCTTCAAGGGATAACGACACATTAAAAATTCACTGCATGCTTTAGCAGACTTTGAGCATTAAAAAGAAGAAGAAAAAAAAAAGAAAGGGGGGAAAAGAAAAGGGAAAAAGAAGTCTTTCTCCTGTCTCAAAAGATCTGCCGCATCCACTTCGGTTTGGGTACGTCAGCAGGCGCTGACAGAAGCCGCCCTCCCCACCCCGTCTTCTAGAAAAACATCCTAAAAACAAGCAAAGCCCGCTTTAGTACGGCATACACACATACACAAACACACGACTCCAGAAACGTCATTTCCAATTGCATTTTTGTACCAAACTGATGCATAAACACTGAGGACACGTTCTTCAGAGCAAAAAAAATGAAGGATGAAAATGAAGGGCATCTGTCTGCACCCCCGTTTTGTTTTTTTTTTAACGTGGTGCATTGTGGGTTGTGTGGGGGAGCTCCATGCTGTCATTAACATGCATGAATACATGCGCTTTCGCCCACGAGAATGTTGTCTTGACCACATGCTCAGAATGCATCACATTCCACACCATTGGATGGTCATATCACAAGCCTGGGTAAATAAACTCCTACATGAGTGAAATAAACAAAAAATATGTAAAACGATAGATTAATAGCTGCTATAACACGGAACGGCATCCTGGAAAAGTCATTTAAGCCTGTGGGAGAAGGTCAAAGGTGAGTTTAGAATATCGGTGACACATGCGGATGATATCGTCAGCTTTTGTTTAATTAACGTCGTCTGTTGGATCAAAGGTTATTGATTTCCCAACCACAGCTTCTCCAAGTTCTCCCAGCATGTCATTTGTTTAGGTTTGGAAAGGTCAGTGTTATTTGCTACGACACTGGCGCCATCTGATGGAGAACATCAGAATTTTTAGGAAACCATTAATCCCGTTGAAAACACAAGCTCTTGGCGATCTCAAAGTCAGATGTAGTGGACAGGTCTTTTGTTCTTAACTTTATTGGTAAAATTTACAGCGAGTTGATAATGTGGATCGGGGCATCACCTGTAGATGTTCGGGTCCAGTAGTACCGCTGTGTCCTGAGGAAGCTGGGAAAGATGGACCACTTTGGTCTTCATCTGAGGACGGTCGCTCTCGCTGACCCAAGCATCTGGAAGTCTGTGGAGATCAGAGATAAAAAGATTACATAAAAAGTTTACATGTTTTTTTTTTTTTTGTTTGTTTGTTTTTCACCTTGAATGACATACTAATGAAATAATGAAAGTATTAATAATTAAAAAAAAAAAAAAAAAAATCATATATATATATATATATCATTTTGGTCACATTTTAGCTTTTTAAAAAAGGTACAAATTCCATGTATTCCATCAATAAATATGATGTCTTGAAATGATATATGTTTATTGTTGACATGCATACATTGTACTATTTACAAGTATTTGCATTGACTTGTAGAACCTGTGCTAAAACTACATTTTTTTAAAAATAGCAGCAGTTCATCGAAAGTCTCAAGTGTTTTAGTTGTGCACAAATTAATGAGTGTGTAGTCTTAACTGCATCCGTGCAATGTGTGATTAGAATTTAATGTTTCTTTTTTTTGTTATTTTTTTATCAACAACAGACTGTAAAGAACAGAACGTATATTAAAAACAGATATTTTTCAAAGACAACAAATTACACCCAACGCATCAAACCAAACTTTTGAAAGGATCTCGCTGCTGAACTTCTTCACCACAACACTACTCAATCACTGGCAGTTCTAAGAAATGGAAGTGGTAGGGCTGTCACGATTATGAAACTTGGCTGACGATTAATTGTCAAAGAAATAATTGCAATTATGCAGATTAATTGTCTCTTTTTGGGTTTTCACGATTAACTGTCATATAAATTGTCATCTTTCTTAAGGTACGTATTTGCTTCATATACCTTAAGAAGTCATTTTGACATATTTAACTTCAAATATATAAATCAAATCATAGAAGAAGCTAATATGATTTCCTTTTAAGGCTTTAAAAACTTATGAATGACATGAAATATCAATATCAAAATATTTTAAAACACTTTTAAATCAACTTTAGTTTTGGTCAATTTGACATTTACGCTGTTGTTTTTAGAACTCGTAATATATATTATAAAAAATATTAAATCTATATTTTTATTAAATTATATTATGCAATAGTAAAATATTTCTGTCCTAATTTCTTCACTTTCACACATTATTTTACTGCTCTTTGATTAAACCCCCAAGCCCTTATTTCTCATGAAGCAAAACCTTTGAGATTGTTTCATCAGTTTATCACAGCACAACAGAAACATTTGCCATTCCATGATCGTTAAATTAAAGTGCAACCGGATCGCTTGGCGTTTACTATTAAAGTTTATATTTGTTTGTTTGTTTTTCCGCGGGAGTTTGGCACGAGCCTCTACTGATGGTGCGCGCATCAGAGCGCTTGAGAAGCATTTCATGTCCAGTCAGGAGCTGCTCTGGCTGGCGTCCACGGTGTGACGTGCCTTTGATGACATTTATATATTTGCTTAAAATTCCCTTATTTGGGCATGAACATGTGATTGGAATTTGAAGTGCACAATAATCGCAATCAGATGATTATTTAATAACCGCGGCAGACCTGGCCAGTGGCAAATCACAGACATTTTTAATTGCATATCGTGTATTTAGGTCGCATATGAGACCGATTTGCTTGCATTGAAGAGGGTTGTGCAAAGAGTATAAGATCGATCTTGGGATTTTAAGATTCAATATTGTGGTCATTCAAATAAAGATCGCCGAGTCCTAATGCATACTGTATATACTGCACAGTATTCCATTCCAAACAAAGCCTGCCCATATCCTCTCCCATCTCCTCCAACACACATTCCACAACCAGTTGATTATAAGTGTGTTGATTTTTCTTTTTTTCCTGACGTTATTCCTTGGAGAAGTCTTCTCAAGGGAACACAGCTTCTTCAATGTTATCACTGAGCTCACACAGATGCCTGACCGGAGCGTCACACGCACACAGTCCCGTGCAAAGGTTTGCATGCCAGTACAGGTATGCAAGTGTATTCATTATCACAACACGGACCATTTTACCTGGCTACAGAGAACACTTACACGAAAAACTGCAGTACTAATGTAAATTCTAAAGATTCAACTACGATAAGCAGCAGGGCTCATTTACCACATTCGACCATGTAAGCAATTTTCAATGTTAATGTCAATTTATCGTCAGTTTAAATTGCACATCAAGATGAAAAAGAACACATTTAAATCCAACACTGTACCAAACAGTGCCACTTTCACAATTCACAGCACTTAATCCAAAGAGCGCACGTAAAATTACAGTGTGAATCCAAAGTGCAATCTGAGGCCACATCCACACGAATACATTTTAGTTTGAAAACACATTCATTTTGCTACATTTTGATCTTCCATTCACACATCTTTGCGTTGAAGTGTGCACAGGGAACATGGAGATATTCGAAAACGATGACGTATTTTTTGTCAGGTCAATAATATCAAGATGAAAGCCCATGTTGTAGCAGTGTTGTTGTACCTGCTATCTGCTGCTTTCTATATGTTGATTTGTACAACTTTCATATTGCATTCCTTCGAAGGCGATGGGAAGTTTACTCGGAAGGAAAATTGCGTTTCAGACCGTGCATGGAAATGACGAAGTGCCACTCGCACTTTTTCACGTGCAGTAAGGGGATTTAAGCGTTTTCAGACACTTCAGTGTGGACAAGCAACTTTTAGAAAATGTTTGAAAACAGCACTGTGGATGAAGAGCACTTCGAAAACAAAAATGCATTTTTCAAAATTTTCCGGATTAATGTGGACATAGCCTGAGAACACGTTCAAAGGTCTTCTTGTCTTTTCTTTGGAAATGTTGAAAGAGAGAGTATTTGGGAAATGCTTAGTGTTGGACAAGCATCAAGGCAACATTTCAGGCAGTTAGTCCATGAGAGATTAAGTGAAAAATAAAATGGGCGGACAAACCACGTATGCTCAGAATAGCATGCAAAATACTATTTTTGAAAGCCAGTAGTTTTCTGTATGCATTGAATATTATATGATTACCTACTACATATAATACTGAAAAAGACTATTAAACTACAGCACACTGTGTGGAATGCTGTACACCAAAATGCAATACGTCCGATTTGAACTTCTATTTACAATCCCACCAATTGATATCAAATGTGAATTTTTTTTTATCCCCTTTTCTCCCAATTTGGAATGCCCCATTCCCACTACTTAGTAGGTCCCTGTGGTGGTGCGGTTACTCACCTCAATCCGGGTTGCGGAGGACAAGTCTCAGTTGCCTCCGCTTCTGAGACCGTCAATCCGCGCATCTTATCACGTGGCTCGCTGTGCATGACATCGCAGAGACTCGCAGCATGTGGAGACTCATGCTACTCTCCGCGATCCACACACAACTCACCACACGCCCCATTGAGAGCGAGAACTACTAATTGTGACCACGAGGAGGTTACCCCATGTGACTCTACCCTCCCTAGCAACCGGGCCAATTTGGTTGCTTAGGAGACCTGGCTGGAGTCACTCAGCACACCCTGGATTCGAACTCGCGACTCCAGGGGTGGTAGACAGCGTCAATACTCACTGAGCTACCCAGGCCCCCTCTCAACTGTGATTTTTAACATCTTATTCTTAAATCATTATTTGAGTAGACTGCCAAAAGTTAAGCCACATTTACACAAAACTGGCTTAAAAAGACAACATAACCAGATATTAATAACGAGATGATAACTGGCCATCGCTCGGCAAATTAAACTTGCAACATGAAGTTATGTGACAACAATGTAGTTTACTACCGTTTGAAATGTTAAACATTATATACTCAATACAGTTTGACAATCTTATTAGAAAAAAATGTAGTCAGTCAGCAGTTGGGGTGTAATGATTCACTCCACGATTCTTTAGGGTGTTTTCACACTTGTTTCGTTTCAGGGGTCTGAACGCGGTTTGCTGGATTTTTGACCCATATGCGAACACACCAAACGATCTCAGACCCTTTTAAAGTGAACCGAGCCGAGACCATCTCGGGAGGTGGTCTGAGTACGTTCACTTGCAGCCTTTAGTTCGGTTCGCTAATAACGTGCATTGTGAACAATAAAGCACTCTGGGCTCACTTGATTTTCCCATTTGCGTAATGCCAAACATGTTTGGCCCTGACAGGTTCCCGTACGCAGGAAATAACAATGAGCAAGGGAGAAACGCAACGAGCCCCTTGCTTTGTTTCTATGGAGATGACAGCATGAGAAGCATATTAAAACTACTTTAAACTGCTCACGAAACAAACTCAAAGGTCTTTTAGTGTTCTGTGCAAATGAAGATTTGAGGGTTTAACTTAAACGGAGACCTTCAAAAGCCGCATTAAAGTTAAGAAATTGTTTTCCATTAATGGAAGTAACCCGAGGCTGTAATAGATTAAACATTAACTGTGAGTAATCTTATTGTTTGTCATTAATAAGACTAATCTACCATGACTGAATGTTGAATTTTGCCTTTAAATTTACAATGCATTCAGTTCTGTTGCATTGCTTTTCTCTTTTAGAGTATAAAAACATATGTAATAATACAGAATTACATAATATTGATGTCAAAGTTCAATAAAAGACATTTTATTGAACATAAACAGCCGTTCTTTTAAAAACATTAAGCATGTTGATATGATATAATATGTAGAGCTATTTGTACTCTTAACATTAAATATAGCCCTAATCATAATAAATACTATATATTTTTAAGTGGGATCAGTCCCACAAATGACACAGTGTGTGAATGCAAAAAGGACCGAGACCCCGTAACTGGTCAAGTGGACCAAAAAGAGATCTGAAATCAGAGTGTTTCGAAAACGCTCTACATTAGCTCATACTTTGGTAATCTTTGAATCTGAAAAATCGACATGCTAGAGAGAGGAATGCTAAATGTCTCAGCTGAGATTAATAAAATCGATAAGCTGCAGCTCAGTCTAGTGTGTTTGGCCGTTAACAGAACTGTGAATCGGTGAAGTATGTCAGGTCATGCGCGGGTGTTTCGAAGCTTCAACGACTAAGCTCACCCTCAGGTTGCCTCGGACTCATATAAACGACTGACATTATGCGCAGGGCTCTGAGGTGAGCAGAGTCCCGTTCATTTACTCACATGTCCTCTGGCATCCAATGAAGCAGCACCTTCACCTTCCCAGAATCCTCCTTCCGCCTGGCGATCACCTGCAACAAGAAATAATTGAGAACTCCTGTTTGAGGACCACCTTAAAACTTTCAAACAGTAGCGACGACACATTCGCATACTGCAGATAAAGTACGAGTAGCATGAGTAGTATGCCACTTCAAGCATTGCCTTAGTCGTTTTTGATGTACACAAAGAAGCTCTTTCCATCATGTGTGCACTGCCCTCTGCTGTGAGGGAGGTGCATTGCAGGTACTCACCGTACTGTGAAAGACCACACTGTGACCTTTGCCCTGACTCTCAATATGGGTTGCTAGATTGAGGCAGATGGCGCGATGGCGGATCGCATCCATCGTTTGAGCGTCGAAAAAATCATGAGGCCGTGCTGGGAGAGGAAACAAATGGGAGTTTTAAAATGAGACTTTGTTTTCACATTTCATTATTTCGCAGTCTGAGAGTGCTGTTTGTTAGAATTTCATCTTATATATGAGAAATATATTATTGTTGTTGTTATGAGACATAATAAGAAGAATACACAAGAATTCATATTATAAGTAATATAATGTAGTAACTGACCAGGTTCCAAAAAACAATAGTGTGAAAGGAAAGTAGACTGAAAATATATTAGCATACAGAAGATTAAGGTAGAAATGTCTTTATTGATATTTTGTAATTATTTAATGCCATTTTGATCATTTACTACTACAGTGTATTAGGCCTATTACTACTACTACATTTTAATTTGTATAAATATTCATCACAAGATAAATCATGGTGCTGCAACACCCTCATCATTTTCTTGACAGGGCATTTGCCCTAACATCACATAATAATTTCCTCAGATTGATCACAATTAATCGCATATCAACATTTGTTAAGAAAGGCCCCCAAGGGGGCCTGGGTAGCTCAGTGAGTATTGACGTTGACTACCACCCCTGGAGTCGCGAGTTTGAATCCCAGGGCGTGCTGAGTGACTCCAGCCAGGTCTCCTAAGCAACCAAATTGGCCCAGTTGCTAAGGAGGGTAGAGTCACATGTGGTTAACCTCCTCGTGGTCGCTATAATGTGGTTCTTGCTCTCGGTGGGCTGCATGGTGAGTTGTGCGTGGATGCCGCGGAGAATAGCGTGAAGCCTCCACACGTGCTACGTCTCCGTGGTAACACACTCAACAAGCCACGTGATAAGATGCACGGACTGACGGTCTCAGACTCGGAGGCAACTGAGATTCATCCTCCACCACCCGGACTGAGGCAAGTCACTACACCACCACGAGGACTGGGGAGAAAAAAAAAAAAAAGAAAAAAAAAAGAAGGTCCCCGAATAAAGATATTTATAATTTAAATAAATATAAATGTAATATTAAATAAACACAAGTTCTATGTAAAGCCCAAGCTAAGGCTGCCCCCTGTTGACTGTGGATCGCAAAAATCAAGGCTTTTTACAGAACATAGGGGGGCATATTTAATTGCGTTATATTTTTAAATGCCTTACTTTTCATATAATTAATAGCACTTAATTAACACGTTAAATCGATAGCCCTAATCATTTTATTAACATATTAATTGTAATGGTTTAAGAATAGGCCAATGGTAATATTATGCCTAACCCTAATCCATATCCAATGACAACTAATCTAAACAGCCTGTTAGAGGAACACGTCCCATTATAGTTTCCCTGAATCTCAGAAATGTGCTGAATCCAGTGTCTGTAACAAAGACAGCCAGTGTTTAATTACAAATTGAGCAACTAGATGCACTTTACATACTAGATAGACTTTACAGGGGAAACATTAATATCTCACATTTTGGTTGATCATATCAGTTTCTTCAGCTCTCTTTTATCTGTGCAGACTGTATGCGTCACCAGCGCATAAAGAACGAACATTTATGCGACCCTGACAACGCATCCTGAAGACATCAGGCACATTGTGCACGTTCTTTGTTGCAACGCTTCCTCCAGGCGGACACTTGCTGCACACGTGAGAATGGTTTTAAGATTTGTCGTCGCACATTTCTTCGTTTTAAAATCGCAAATGCAACCAAAACTGTCACATTGTACAGCCCTGTTGAGATTGATTCTTTTAAAGGGGACTCTGACCAGGGACCAGTCTGAAGAAGCATCCTGATTGCATTGATACGTACGCAATGACCGCCTTCGTTTGCACTTGAGTTTCCTCCGTTTGTTGATGCCCGCTTTGGACGGTGACTCTTCCTTCACCTTGCTTTGGCTGGATAGTTTAGAGGAATTCTGCGAGCTGAAGTGGGTTGGCACATGGCGCGCTAGCCCCCCCTGGGAGGCGAAGGTGGCATTGCAACCGCCCACCACACACTGAACAGAAATAGACAGACTGGTCAGAGTAATTACAGTAAATAAAAACAGCTCATATTAACTCTTTGCAACGTGACAAAGTTCCCTCGATAGCGTGAAATGTATGCACAATTTTACTTATATGAACTGCATGAAATTGTAAGTGAATCACACGAAACCTGTCAAGAACAGGTTCGGGGCATATTTCAAACCAAAATAAAAAAAGAAATAAGCAATTATGTATATATATATTGCATAATGAAAATTAAGCCAATGTTAGGACCATTATGATTTATGACATTATTTTACTAGTACGTGTACATCATACTAGTATTGGTTGTGTTGCTTTTTTTTTTCCCCTTTTTCTCCCAATTTGGAATGCCCAATTCCCAATGCGCTCTAAGTCCTCGTGGTGGCGTAGTGATTCGCCTCAGTCCGGATGGCGGAGGACGAATCCCAGTTGCCTCCGCATCTGAGACAGTCAACCCGTGCATCTTATCACGTGGCCTGTTGAGCGCGTTGCCACGGAGACATAGCGCATGTGGAGGCTTCACGCCATCCACCGCGGCAACCACGCTCAATTCACCATGCGCCCCACCGAGAACAAACCACATTATAGCGACCACGAGGAGGTTACCCCATGTGACTCTACCCTCCCTAGCAACCGGGCCAATTTGGTTGCTTAGGAGACCTGGCTGGAGTCACTCAGCACGCCCTGAGATTTGAACTAGCGAACTCCAGGGGTGGTAGCCAGCGTATTTTACCACTGAGCTACCCAGGCCCCCGGTTGTGTTGCTTTTGAGAGTTTAGGGGGGGCAATGTGCTTAACTGACATGAAAATAATATCATAATGCAAAGAATAAACAAAAAAACCTTGAAGGGTCCTAAAATATGCTTCATTTTCTTTACATAAAATATTTCATGTTTTTTTTTCCTTTTTGATTTTTTTTGGTAAAATGTGACCTGGACATGTTTTCATGAGATTCACAGAGTAAAACACAATTAGTCCTTGTCCAAAACACATTTAAGGGCATCCCCCCTCCACCCTCCCTCCAACCTTGAATGGTTTGTCTCCGCTGTGAGACAGCATATGTCTCTGTAGCCAGCTCTGACTGGTGGACGGGGTGTTATAAACCTTACATCCTTTCCAGAGACACACAAACACCTGCAGGGAGAAAATACGCAAACAGTATGTAAGAAATGAACACTATACAGTGGACACAAAAACTTTTTTCGGACACTTCAATTCAAACTTAAAAATGTCTGAATGTCTTTGCATTTAATAAAATATCAAACCATCTACGCTCAAATACTGCCAGAGCGTTTCTCAGAAATAACTAATTATTTCCCTTAAAGGGATAGTTCACCCAAAAATGAAAATTCTCTCATCATTTACTCTCATGATATCCCAGGTGTGTACGACTTTCTTTCTTCACCAGAACACATTTGAAGAAAAACAGAAAAATACCTTATCTCAGTTGGTCCTTAAAATGCAAGTGAATGGAGATTTCTCTTTTGAAGCTCCAAAAATCACAGATAGTCAGCATAAACATCATCCATACAACTCCAGCGTTTAAATGAATGTCTTCTAAAGCGACACGATCACTTTTGGTGCGAAAAAGATCAATATTTAAGTACTTTTTAACTATAATCCAACACTTCAGGAGAGGGTGGAGTCCAAGCGGTCTCTCGTGTGACATATTCGCGTTGCCATGATACCGACGTAATCTAACGTTCTCCACTTGGTTGAGACATCCAGGATGAGCAAACAAATGCACGATTGTGAGTAAAGAAAAAGATAAACACAGATCTAAACCAAAATCAAACAAGCTACTGTGCAGTGTTCCTCCATCTCACTTGTAAACAGCACTGCTCTTCCAGCTGTGACGCACGTGCGTCAGTTCTCGCATGTTTTAAATGCCAATGCGATTACATCACATGCGCGTACCGCTGCAGAAAGGAAGCATGATTTAGAGTTAAAAAAGTACTTAAATACTGATCTCTGAAGAAGATGTCTGTGATTTTTGGAGCTTCAAAAGAGAAATCTCCATTCACTTGCATTATAAGGACCTACTGAGCTGAGACATTTTTCTATTTTTCTTCAAACATGTTCTGGTGAAGAAATAAAGTCATACACACCTGGGATATCATGAGGGTGAGTTTTCATTTTTGGGTGAACTATCCCTTTAATGGCTTTTAATCAACTGTTGTGGCAGTGATTTTTAGTGCACGGATCAAATCAGTTCCCCTCAAGTTCACACATTTCCATTAACGTTTGGCAATCAGAAAACGTCAGAATTTTGAACAGTATATCTATTATTTTAGCATTTAAAACCAAACAAACCAATAGTTGTGAAAGGATCTGCTTGACATGTGTGCTTGTGCTAGATTTCTTTAAAATACCGTAAATGCCACTTGCTTTAATATTCTGTTTTTCAATGCAATGACATTCAGACATTAAGAGTCCCAATCCTTTTTGGGTTACTGTACATGCAAACACACACACTGACCCCTCCGCGCTGGCCGTCCACATGCACTCCGCGGATGTGTTCAGCCAGGTCTGGGCTGGTGTTGAAGAGCATGTGGCACTGGTCCCAGCAGCAGGGGTAAGATGAGCCCTTAGCAGAGGACGAAGACGCCCCGCCAAGCCCATTCATCATAGCTGGAGTAGAACGGCCACTGGACGCGATGCTCTCCATATCCATCAGAGTACTACTGATACTGAGACACACACACACAAACATGATTATTTTAAAGAGGTCTAGTCCAAACATGTATCAGAATTTAACTTTTCCATTGTGGAGCAACGGAAAAGTTTAGGGACACTTTTACCTTTGTAAAGGATTTTGTTTTATTTACAGAAAAATATACAGTGCGTCATCCTGTGTCAAATACTTAATTAACATGAATTCTTCATATTAAATAAATAATATTAAAACCTTGTTTATGTTAAATATTATTATAATATTAATGACAATTTTTAAAATTATTTTTTTCTCTTACCCATAAAATTAAATCAACATTAACTTATAATGTATGTGTGATTTATTATGTAACTAGGTGCAGAATAGAACAATAAAAACTATATTAGATTATAAAAAATAAAAATATAACCCTTTCAGTGGGATTTTTTCTCCGAGAACCCCTTATTATCGGACCCTGGTTTGCAGCTAAATACAGTTTAAACATTTTCGATTAATCTTTGCTTAATAAAGAGGTATAGAGATAAAAATGTGTATATTCTGGAAGAATTTGTTATAGGTTTTTCTATTTGGGTATTTGATTGGCTCGCATGATAAAGGTGTTACATTTTCTGTGTTATGATTTTTATTTACTGTAATTATGATGATTTTTAATGAATTCTACAGAGATCTTTTACATTACATGCCATTATTGTTACAAATTTTCTACTGATACTATATTATTTGTGTGTGCAGCACCATGGAGTCAAGATAATAAAGTATATTTCCATTTAAATTTTCCACCAAAATGATTGTTTTTAGTTTAGGAGTGAGCCACAAACTTCTCATCTTACAAACAATTTCAAAACTTGTAACGCAACAGCCACATTAACAATAATGAGTGCCAAACAGTGGCTGATAGTGAGCTTATGAGAGGACAGAGGCACAACTAATGCAGTAAATCACAGTGAACTCAACTCAACATGAGTAGCTCCTAAGAGGAGACTAGGGGGAGACACACACACACACACAAACACACACACACACACACACACACACACACATACACACATACACACATACACAGGCTCTTTTCAGGCTTGACCGCCCACAACTGACGCTAAATCCCAGGATGTGCCAGAGCACAGGATGCTGGGTAATCACAAACTACTACAGCCAGACCGACTACAGGTGAAGTGTTTAAAGTGTTCACAGCTGGAACACCTGCATAAGTAGGTCAAAGCTACCCTCTTATTGTCTTGACAAAATCAAACTAAATTTTGTACAACATTTGAGTGCCGGCAGCCCCAGTCCTCATTCAGTTACATTGTATGGCAGTGTAACGGTGTAAACAACTCCTTTAGGGTTACACAGAAGAAAGTCATACAAGTTTAGAATGACATGAGTGACAAGTTAATGACAATTTAACAAAACATCCACAGGACTTGTATGACGAACAACATCCTGTCATTCACTACTTGTGATTCTGAAGGCATAAAACATTTCAAAATAAGATTTCTTCAACCTGAGCTTCTCTACTGTCTTATCTCTGCCAGTTGTTGTCTGGCCTGGTCCACACTGTGCCAGATGTCCCACAAAGAAGTTACATTCAAACCCTCCATCTGCCTGAACAGCAGGGCTCAGGGACTCTGCTCCCATTTTAAGAGCTTGTCTCCCATCCAAAGCTCCACACAGCAGTCTGGCATAGAACAAGAATTCCCATCCACTGTGAAGTACACGTGCACGCTCACAAACTCACAAAAACACACACACACACTTTCTCTGGCATAGAAGAATCCCTTCTTCCAACCCTGGGCTGACCTGATACATTGTGTCCATTGTAAATTTGTTCCACTGTGCCTGCAAATACTCCACAGAGTTTCCTCATTTGCCGGGAATCAGGCTGTCTACTGTACACACTCAACACACAGTGAAAAACGAGGAATCAATTTTCTAAGTCTAGTGCCTATAGACTAAAATACAAGAGCCATGCCCACTCTATGATGAAGGGAAAGCAAATGCTTTGACACAAGAGAAAAGCGCAATTATGACCGTGTCATAAAACCAGTTACCCTGGTGATGTGGAACGATGGCAAAAAGGTTTCATGGGTCTGAGTGCACTGGATGATGTAAAAACTATTCCAAGCAGGGTATTTGATTCGTAAGGAAGTCAGGCAAATAAACAGGCAAACATGAATGGAGGCAACAAGGACCAATGACTGCTGTGGTTTTTGTGCAGTGTGGACAGTGAATTTGCTTTGTTACAATATATATATTATATAAACAATGTATATAATCCAAAATAACATAATCCAAAAAATTCAGCTGATACCACAATCGCTTGTGGATATGCTGCAGTCTGAGCTAATGAATTAATGTTACAATGTCTCAAAGCGCTTCTTGTTGCTGTCAACACTGTAACATTGTTTTATTTCTGCATGTGATCTCTGAAGTATTTCAATTGAAAACACAGCTCCCTTATGTTTTGAACACATACACTGTTTGACAAACTCAGTTCTGTTGTTGTGATGCGTTCCTGGTCGTTACATTCAACACAGTTACACTGGGAGCCGGTGTAGCTGTGTAACATGGTTGCATTGTTGAAGACTACTGTAACGCTGCTTTTCTGTAGTGTGTGATGCCTGGATTAACTCACCTCACAGCTCACATTGTTACATTGAAAGACATAAAACTGTTGTTACAATAGCCGTTTTCCTTTATCGGGCCAGTGCGAGCCAGGGCCTTAAACTGGTCAATAGCCTCTGACCACTAGCCGCAAGACCAAAATCGCTCTGCATTCCCACCATCGGGCCAAAAGCCCCGCAGCATTCCCCTAAAATCCGCCTTTGATCCACTGCCCTGGTGCAAACGTCACACCCCGCCCATTTCACAAGCCTAAACAAACACGCATGTTATCTAAAATATCAAGTTTATATTGTATGGAAAAGTTAGCTAGCTAGCAAGATAATTTAACGTTGACAAGTCACTGACTTTAACTGCCATGGTGTCCCAAGTGGTCTCTCCACAACAGCAGGACGATGTCCCAGCACACCGTCCATGATCGTAAACCATGGAAAATTTTTCCTTTGGACACCGCTTTATCCATTGTGCATCTTAACAGATTTCTGTAATGTGTCTGCAATTGTTTTCACTGAGATGCAGGTATGTGACGTCACACAAATGAACTTGGGTGTTATATTTGATACCAATCTGTAATTTGAAAGTCAAATTTCCAATGTTTGTAGAACAGCATACTTCCACCTGAGAAATAGTGCTAAGTTACGACACATGCTCTATGTTGCTGATGCCGAAAAACGAATTCATGCGTTCATGACCTCAAGATTAGATTACTGTAATGCATTACTGGGAGGATGTACTGCAAGTTCAATAAATAAACTTCAATTGGTTCAAAATGCAGCTGCCAGAGTGATGACTAGAACCAAGGAATATGATCATATTAGCCCCATTTTATCGTCGTTACATTGGCTACCTGTTAAATTTCGTTTTCATGTTAAAATTCTTTTAACAAAGCTTTGAATGGTCTAGCTCCACAGTGACCTTCTGACATGCTATATTCCATCACGTTCATTAAGATCACAAAATAATGGCCTGTTAATAGTTCCTAGAATATCAAAATCCACAAAAGGAGGTAGATCCTTTTCATACTTGGCACCTAAACTATGGAATAGTCTCCCTAACACTGTACAGGTGATTGTTACATTGTAACATTGTTTCTAAAAATCTACTGGATTGAGTTATCAATTATGGAATCGAATGTCTGTCAGTTGTTTAGCCAAATGCTGTTTGTCAACAACACTCACAGCTCGCTGTTATCTGTCTGCTTGTAACTTTGTTACATTGATTAAAAGACACCAAGCTCTTGTTACAATGTGCTCCTGGTTATCAAATTCAACACTGTAACACTGTTTCTACCGTGTATGGTCCATAGAGTAACTCAACTCACTACTGACTGTAACGTTGTTACACTCTTCAAGAACATAAAGTTGTTGTAACGGTGTGTTTTTGATTGTTACACAATTGAGTTAGCAACTATCCAATGGAATGTCTATCGATTGTTAATTTAAAAAAATGTTTGTCAACTCTGTAACATTTTTTTCTACTGTGGCTTCTTGAGTTACTCACATTGAATCACAGATCACTGCCTATTGTTTGCAACATTGTTACAAAGATATAAAGCTGTTGTTACATTGTGTTCCTGGTTGTTACACTCTTTCAACTGTGTCGATCCCTGGAGTAACTCAGCTCACTGTTGTTTGTAACACTGTTACATTCTAAAAGAACATATACTTGTAGTTGCAGTGTCTCTGATTGTTACATTGTTTCTTGGAGCTGTCAATTATAGAATCAAATGTCTGTCAACACTGTTTCACAGGCATAAAGCTGCTGTTACAATGTGTCCCTGATTGTTACACTGTAACACTGTTTCTTGAGTCTGTTGGCTTGAGTTAGCTTTTCAATTATAGCATGGAATGTATGTTAACTTGCATTGTTTGTCAACACTGTTACATTGTATCACACACGCACCTGTCCTCAGAGTCCATGCGGTTGAGTGGCTCTCCATCAGAGGATAAACTCATCTCTAAACTCGCGCGCCTCTTCATTCCTCCGCCGCCGCTACCGCTGCTGCTTTTCTCCGCCGGTGAAGACGCGTTCTCCTCCTCCTTTTGTTCTCTCTTCAGCTGCTCCACCGTCCCGTCCACGCTACCGGGGCTCTTCTGTTGCTCTTTCTCCGTTTCCGCTTCGGTTTCTCTTTCATCGTCCCCCACGTCTTCTCTCGTGGCTTCCTCCGGGCTTTGTTCCCTAGATTCTTCGCCGTTGGACTTCTCGTCCGTCTCGCCGTTCACGTCCATCTTAACGGCCGGTTCCTGGTCGGCGGCGCGCAGGCCAGATTCGCTCCCGTCGCCGTTCTGCTCGCTCGGGTTCGGCGACTCTCGCTCGGAGGCGTCAGAAGTCGTCGAAGCCATCGGGTTCGGCTCCCGTGTGCGCGGACCGAACGTGTTTAAGGGACGGGAAACGGCTGGAAACACGGAGACTTTGGCCGAACGGACGGATCGTGGAACTGCTGGAGGTTGATCGGGGACGCGCGGGGAGGAGCGAGCGTGACGTCAGCGCTTATTATGAATGCCTCCACGTGCTCGCAACACTTCACAAAGTTTTGAATAACACAATAGAAATGGGTAAAATGCATCGTGGACTACTTCTGTTTCATTTAGAGACGTTAATCATTTAAATGAATTTATCACTCATTTACAATAATTTATTTAAAAGAGGTTAGGTAAGACTTTACTTTCTATTTATTAAACACACTAAAATAATTGATGGATACAAGTATAAAATGCCAAAGTGTGATGAGTACCGTTGAGTATATACTTGATTAAAGAAAAACACGCACGTGGTTTTAACATTTAAATCTTAGAGGACATTTCACTTTTGCTTTATTTTACTTATTCTAAACAACAACAAGCCAACTTTAAAAATAAACATGATTTTAAAAACATGTATACACAGACAAAAGCAGCTGATAATTAAGGGTGTGAATTTTTATGAGTTCTGAAAAATAGGCATTAGTTACATTTATACATCGTTATTATTATTATTATGAAGTAATTATTTAAATTAATATGTCAGTGAAGCAAGACTATTTAATTGACCAATTAAGGTAAAACAAAACAGTATTTTTATTATTATTATTGAATTAAATAAATATCAGATTTTTATGGGGGAAAAGATAAAATCTTACTACTTACATGGAAAATGTAGAAAGGTTATTTTGCTTTTTTTTAATTTTTATTAAAATGTATATCTGCTTTATGCACAGGCCTACATTGCTGTATTATACTATAACAGAACATATGTGAAGTATACACCTAACTTGCAGTGTCATGTACTGTGCTTTTTTTTATTTTTTATTATTAGTAGTAATAATCTGTGTGATATGCAAAAACTGCAGTGAAAGTGCAAGTTTCAGGTTTCGTGCAGGTGGTTTAATGAAAGCACGTTTTACTGGTGTACTTTTTCTATAATTCCGGTCTGATTGTTGTGTTTGAAACTTTCAACAGAAGCTTTTCTCATATTTCATAGGTGGGGGGTTTCCAAACTCAAAACCATTGATGTTACATATGAAATGAATGTAGTTCCAAGTATACCAAAAAATGAGTCAGATTAACCTTTAAACCCTCTCAAATGTCCCTTGAGGGAAAGCACCGCTAGATGGCACATGTTTCATGTTTATAGTATAACATAGACAAGGGACTCAGAATCAATACAGAGCACAAACTTTACACGAGAAACAAAATGCAAAACGTAGAGGTTATTGTTGTGATTTGGCTATTTTTGTGCCAAATAACACACAATTAAAAAATAAAAAAATCTTTACACTAAAAGGGTGTTTTGAGAATTTAAAGAAATCATGTATGGTTTCTTTAACAATCTGACCACCAGATGGCGCAATTAATATTCTCCAGTGCAGTACTGCATTACACCAGCAGATGGTGCTAAAACACTTAAACGCAAAAAATAAAAAAATAAATAAATAAAAATAAAAATAAAAAAAGGAAAATAAACTTTTGCTTAATCACAGAGTGTTGCAGTGTATTGCTTCATTTTCCAAGTCATCTTTTTCGATCAAAGTATCACTTTGATAAAAGTGTATGCTAAATGAGTACATATAACATTAAAGGTACTGTCAGTAATTTTACAGTTCTAGAAATTAAAGGGATAGTTCACCCAAAAATGAAAATTCTCTCATCATTTACTCACCCTCATGCCATCCCAGATGTGTATGACTTTCTTTCTTCTGCTGAACACAAACATTGTTTTGAAGAATATCTCAGCTCTGTAGGTCCATACATTGCAAGTGTTTGGGTACCAAAATGTTTTGAAGTTCTATAAAGCACATAAAGGCAATCATATAAGTAAATCATACGACTCCAGTGGTTTAATCCATGTCTTCAGAAGTGATGTGGGTGAGAAACAGATCATCATTTAAGTTCTTTTTTAATATAATCTCTACTTTTACTTTCACATTCTTCTTTTGTTTTTGGTGATTTGCATTCTTCATGCTTATCGCCACCTACTGGGCTGGGAGGAGAATTTATGGTAAAAAACAAAAACAAAACACTTTTAACACTGCATACACCTTTTGCGTTAGCGGGTCAAATTTGACCCGGTGGAATTTAAGCTTATAAATCATTCATAACCCGATGGTTTTCAGCAAAAACTATATTGTAAGTCATGAATAACTTCTTAACTTTTCTTGCATGCAAAAAGATTGATATTTTTGCCATGTTAACAGCCAAATATAAAAGTTAATACTAACATGCCATTTTTTATTTTAGAAATAATAAAATTGAGAAATTATGACATTTTGAAATATACATTAAATACATCAAAACCAGTGTGCTACATATGAAGATATATTTTTTATCAACATTTCTGTGAAATTTTATTTAAATATATCATTTATATTAACATCTAATATGAGAATTACTAGTAATTTGAATGAATTTACTATTACTCTTAACTGCTCAATACAACTTGGTGGTAAAATGTAAGATACCAATATATACTTTTTCAACTAAACATCATCAAACAACTGTAAAACAAGTCAACAACATCAATACTTTACTATGTTTTATCTATTCTATTTACTCTCATGAACTGCTGAATGTTATTGTGTGAGTATGTTGCAAGCTGGTTCATCATCAGATAGCTGCAGAGTAAATTGTGGACAATTTCGCTTTCAAGCCCAATTTAGACTAATGTGTACATTAACATTTACTCTCGCCACACCCCCTTTTAGACAGCAGTATCTTTGATTTAGTTTATTTGTTATGTTTGTTACATCTGTCATGTCTGTTTTGTTCAGGTCTGTATGTGTATGTGTGTGCTATGCTTGTAAAAAAAGACGCAGTTCAGAGACAAAAAGTGTGTGAATAAAGTATTCAGATGTGATATTTCAGTTATTTCTTTTTAATACATTTGCAAAGTTATCAAAAATCTGGTTTTTGCTTTGTCATTATGGGCTATGGAGTGTAGACTGATGTGAAAAAATAAAGCATTTTAGCATAAGGCTGCAACATAACAAAATGTGAAAAAATAAAATAAATAAAAAATGAAGCGGTCTGAATACTTTCTGAATGCACTGTATGAATCTATTTCTCACCCACACCTATCGTATCGCTTCTGAAGACATGGATTTAACCACTGGAGTCGAATGGATTACTTTTATTTTGCCTTTAAGTGCTTTCTGGAGCGTCAAAATATTGGTACCCATTCAGTTGCATTGTATGAACCAACAGAGCTGAGATATTCTTCTAAAAAGCTTTGTTTGAGTTCAGCAGAAGAAAGAAAGTCATACACATCTGGGATGACATGAGAGTGAGGAAATTATAAGAATATTTGCAGTTTTGGGTGAACTACTCCTTTAACATTGTAAAAAGCAACAGTAGCAAAATAACACTGATATGATACCTTTAGTCAACTTGTTTGTGTGTGTGTGTGTGTGTGTGTGTGTTAACACCCCAAAATGCTCGTTTTTGTCATTTTGTATTTGTATTTTGTACATACTGTGTCCTATATATGAATGGAGATGATTTCGGGAGGGGCTGTTCAGTTCTCAAATAAGACAAATCAATTAGGCCTCAGTAAGGGGTGTCAGTCTTCAAAGAGCTTCTGGAATTATACAATCAATGGACACAATGTCTACAACACTGAGTGTAATTCTCATTAAGCACAAGAATCAAGTGACTAGCAGTGGACGGCTGGACAGCTGGTGTTCCAGTCTCCTGATCAGTGTGGCTGGATAATTGTGCTCTCGATGAGGCGCCAACACAAGATAGTTTGACAGTTTGTAGTGTTCATAGTTTGTTTCATACAGCTTGGTAGACTGATGACTAACGAAAGGATCAAATTAATTAGGGACACTTGATTTACTTTGAGGTTACTTAACATGATTTCAATGTGATAAAATCGCTTACTAACATTTCTGTGTAGCTATAACAATTTTACAACTTCGCCCTTACAAAAATCTAGAGTTCTTCTGGCACACTTGCCGCAATTTGCCACTCATTGTTTTTATATACAAATGTGCTTTGCGGCAAACTCATCATTGTTGCCAGAAGTTTGCCATAGAAGCGTTTGCCAGTAGTGGCAAATTGTCCATTGTTGCCAAAGGTTTGCTGCAGCTTCACCACTAAAAGTGAAGAGCTGCAAACTTCTGGCAATAATTTGCGGCCAAATTTGCACGTGAAAATAACGAGTGGCAAATTTGCGGCAAGTTTACCAAATCTCTAGACTGTTTGTAAGGGCCTTGCCTTTAAATAATTATAAACCCTGCAATACTGCAAAAACGTCATTTAAATAACTTCAAAAGAAGGGATATTCCGGGTTCAATACAAATTAAGCTCAATCGACAGCATTTATTTTTTATAAAACGAATTCCTCCTTTTCTTAAAAAAAACAAAAAAAAACGAGGTTACAGTGAGGCACAGTGGAAGTGAATTGGGCCCATTTTTGGAGGGTTTAAAGGTAGAAATGTGAAGCTTATAATTCCAGTATATAAAAACATGAATTCTTCTGTTAAAACTTGTGTATTATTTGAGCTGTACAGTTGTTTTAAAATGTTCTAGGCGAACTTATTTGTCACCGACATTAGGTCGTCATGGCAACAAAGTTGTACATTTGCATAAAACTTTATACAGAAAAGATTAGTAAGCAATTTTATCACACTAAAATCATGTTAACATGCATACTGTTTTTGTCCTGTGGCTATTATTTTAAAACAGGGAGTATTTTAACAGTTACAAATTGGCCCCCATTCACTTCCATTGTAAGTGCCTCACTGGAACCCAGATTATTGCTTTTTTTTTTTTTTTAAAGAAAAGGAGGGATGAGACCATATTAATTTAGTGTTAATCAACATTTTATTGAACCCAGAATATTCTTTTTAATGGTAACAAAGACGGACATATTTCTATAATTATATGGGGGGGGGGTACGACAACACATAAGAATGTCAACATTTATTTCACATGATATAAAACAGATGAAATATGAACATTTGCATATCGACTCTGAAACATAACCTCTTATGGTTCTCTGCTCTGCTCATTGTATGGTTTACATTATATACATCATGAACTTTACAGTTTATACATCAAAAGTTAAACACCAAAACCCTGCTTATTGCTTTTTTTTTTTTTTATTCTTTTTTTTTTTAACGTTTTATTTAAAACGGTTACTTCTGATGTGCTATTCTCCGCTAAGGTTTGATGCTCAAAATCGTTCGAGCGCTGCATACTAAAAGCAAGTCTCTGTAATACTCTTCTTAAAATGGTAATACTCTGTACTCATCTCTCTATTTAAATATATCTCAGCCATAGAAAAATAAAACGTAAGCTGGAACATTCATGAGTGTGTCGGGAAACAGTGTCGTGGGTATTGCAGACTATCCAACATACAGATCATTTACAAATCCATAAAAGTAGAATCCTGTTAGTCGGCAGCAGTACAGCGGCACCTTTTGGAAATTGTCCGTTGTACATCATTTATACACAAATCGTCTGATATCAACAGAGTAAAAAAGAAACAATGGATGTTGTACAGTGCAAAAGATGAGAGTACTAAAAATCATGTTAACCAACACTGGGTAAAACTGGGAGCGATCGATTAAAACTGATATAAAACAAGCAAACAATGAACACAACCCTTTATAATTTGAATAAAATGAGCGTGGCATGTATCAGTGTGTTTGTATATAAGCAAATGTACACCCATAGCACCTCAAAACCCCCCCATTACCCAAACACACTAAACTCAAACAGAATAAAACTCTGTGATCTAAAATATGAATCATTAAACTAAATAAGTAGCAATATAAATAATAAACACTATCAACGCATCATTTTCCCTTGGACTCCCTCGCGGTCATTGGCAAATGGGAGCGTGGTTGAACTAAGGCCTTGAAGTTGGCGTCTGTGTTGGTCAGATGATGCAGAAGTAGGCAATACTTCCTGTCTGGTTTAAGTAAGGATCTATTTGGCTCACTGATGGAACATCCCCTCAAATGCTGCTGTTTATTGAAGACAGTGGAGGAGCTGTGCGGGATAAAAAAAATAAATATTTTACACACTTCAGTTTGAACTCTCTAATAAGACTTAAATCTTTATGAAAAGGCATGCATACAGGGGTCAAATAAAAGTATTTGGACACTTAAGTCAGCATTTAAAAATGTAGAAACATAACTGCATACGATAACGACATAATTAAGTGGCATGTGCAGACAAATGAGCTTTTCTCAGAGTTTCACTTTTCCAAACCATTTTTGGCACAATGATTGGATTTTTAGTCTCCTCAATAGTTCAGCACATTAAGGAATATTCCGGGTTCAATACAAGTTAATATCAATCGATAGCATTTGTGGCATAATGTTGATTACCACAAAAAACATATTTTGACTCGTCCCTCCTTTACTTCCATTGTAAGTGCCTCGCTGTAACCTCGATTTTTATTTTTTTTAAAGAAAAGGAGGGACAAGATTAAATGAAGTTTTGTGGTAATAAATATTATTCCACAAATGCTGCCGATTGAGGTTAACTCGGAACATTGCTTTTACTATGAACATGTTCCACTAACGTTTGATAACCAGAAAGTGTCCAGATGTGGCGAGTATTTTAAACTGAGCCAGTAAAATGTACTATAATATGACATTGCCTCATGTAACAACATAATGGATCTATTGGTGTTGAGAAGAATTGCTTTTAATTACTTTGTTAATTAGGGACGGTTTATGCTTGCTGGGACTCTAGGAAGCTAATGAACCTAAAATGGGATGCTAATTACAGCTTCATTAGTGAGAATCCTTAATTTTCGTTGGAGAAGTGACAGATTACTGCATACACACACACACACACACATTTTATGATGCATTTAACACCCTGAGCATTGGTGCCAAACTGGAAAAACTTTGAATACAATTTCCAGACTGATTTTTATGAGCAATATCATGAAGAAAAATCTGTATAAGCCATTATAAACTGGGCAAAGGACTCTCATTTACCAAGATGACCATTTAAAATGCATCAGTGGCTCTGCAGTTGGACAGAGTTTCTAAAACGCAAGGTCTGCTTTTTGTCAGAAAAAATCAGCCAACATTAACAAATGCAGAGGCAGTTTATTCTGTTTCATAATGAGGCAGGTTTATTATGTGTGGAGTTTCTTACTCTTCCGTTTCCGCTCACACACACATGAAGTGTGATCCATCCGTCAGCTGTGGGGGGGAGGGCGGAGGCGGGGGAGAGGAGGAGCTTGGAGATTGGGGTGGAGTTGACAGACTGTTCACTGCAGGAGTCACAACGCATGCCCGCAAACAGACAAACAAACAGGGTTAATAACACAGACACATTCAACAAGGGACCCAAAATGAACACTTGCCTTTGGCTTGGGCGGGTAAATAAAATATTACTGAGCACTAGGTCTGCAATATGTTGGGGTGTAACTAACTAAAAGTTGCAACACTACTAACAAAACTACATTATTCAGTAGCATGATCGTAGCTCAGCTTTTTTCACAAAAGTGTATCTTTAACAGCAGCAAGCTACATTTTCCAACGAGTAACGCTGTAGCTTCACAAAACACTACTTTTGTCACATTGTCACAACGTTATCTCTAGTATAGCTCTAGAAATCCGATCATTTAAGTGAATCAGTTCTTTCATAAGGTTAATGTAAATTAACTAGTTCACATAAATGATTCACTGATTCACTTGAGCCCCGTGCAGCCTTAAAGAGACTTAGCCTTCATTTTTGAAGCAAAATATTTAGCTAAATGCTGTTGTTTAACACTATTTCAACTCGGTTACAAAAAAAAATGATATCAAATGTATATAGTAATATAACATTTAGAAGTTCAAATTAATGTCACCCTAATTGTTTTATTGTTTAAACTTGTTTAATGTCTCCCTAAATAAATATATATTTTTAACACACACACACACACACACACACACACACACACACACACACACACACACACACAAAACACACAACACACAACACACACAACACACACCTTGGTGTGGCTATCCTTATGAGGACTCTCCATACACAATGATTTTTATACTGTACAAACTATAGATTCTATCTCCTAACCCTACCCCTAAACCTAACCCTCACAAAAAACTTTCTGCATTTTTACATTTTCAAAAAAACATCGTTTAGTACGTTTTTAAGTGATTTGAATTATGGGGACATTAGAAATCTCCTGTAACCTAAAGAAATGTCCTCGTAAACCACTCAAACCCGCCCACACACACACACACACTGTATATATATATATATATATATATATATATATATATATATATATATATATATATATATATATATATATAAATAATGACATTGTCATTGGTACAAAAATCTAGTTTTCACTAGATTTTCATAGCCGAGAAAAAGTACATTTTTCTCAACTGTCTGTCATTGGCAGGTGTGGCAAAAAGTGGTTAATTTTGGAAGCTGCACTGAACACACAGATACACTGCAATGGGTTTAGTAAGATGTAAGTGGTACAAGCATCAGGTACACAGAGGATGTAGGAGAAGGTTCATAAAAACACTTTCCTTCCAATCCTAAGTGTTTGATTAGAGTTGAATGGAGTGTGATGACTCGTTCATTCAGGATTAAAGATCTGATCTCAGCTTCAATCCAGTTCATCTGCTCACCTGACATCAGTGGGTTGTGTTTGCTGTTGGTCAGCTCATAAGAGACGTCCTGCGCTTGACTAGAAGGTTTCTCATCTTCCTCATCCTCTTCTTCGTTTTCCTCTGTGCCCACACGAACCATGACAGCCGTCTGCAAGCTGAAACACACCGCAGAGCGCGGTGGGAACTTGCGTTAGAAAGCGAGAAATTAAGAAAACATTCAGGTACACACCATAAAGCATTAAGAAGAACTGTACCTGTTGTGAGTGGCCAGAGTTCTACGGTATTCCATTGGAGTCAGGCGTTTAGGGTCCATTTCCTCCTCGTTCAGAAATGGTTTAGGACTGATCCTCTTAGAAAGAGACGCTTTGATTGAGTCCGATCGAGAGACTGGCTGTTTCTCCTGTAAAGAGAAAAGAGAGGAGGTGACCGAAATTAAACCTATTAGATTTTTACACTTTCTGAAAAAAATGTGAGCAGATTTTGCCTGTGGAAATCTTGCTGCCATGATGCTAGGTTGTGGGTTAAAATGCTGTCTAGATAGACAGTTCACTGGGTTTTGGAACAGAGTTTGTTTCTATCTTTCTGTCTGTTTCACTGTAAGGTGAATCCTTCAAACTGTCATGGTCCTGTCACTCTGGGTTTTTGTGTGACAAGACCATGACATCATCGTCCTATGTCTGTCTTGTGTTTCGTTTCCTGTCTCTGTGTGAGTGCACGGTTTCGGTTATTTCCCTGCCGTGTGCTCCTCTGTTGGTCTTATGTTTCATGTTCAGAGCATGGTGTCTGGATCCTGACTTCCCTGTCTGGTTCGGTTTCGGTTGGTGTCAGGATCCGGACACTCATGCTCCATGTTCTGTCTGTTATTGATGCGAGTGCGTTGCGCCTATGTCATCTTGGCGGTGTGCACTCACGTCAATAGTTTATGTCTGTCTCTCGCGAACATGGGTGCGACTCGCGTTGCGCGCCCGGGTTGCGAGCTGTCTTCACGTTGTGCTGAGGTTCGGTCAATTCAGTCTGAGGTGAAGGGTTTGCGTGTGGCCAAACTCTCGCACAGGTGTCCTGTCTTGTTTTGTCGTCCGTTACGTGCATTGGGTGGCATTTGCCTCGCGATGTACGTTCAGGCTTTGTCTAGTGTGGGAATGCGTGACACCGCTTTGTTTGGCATTGCTACGCATACTCTCGTCTTGTCTGTCAGTTGGCATGATGCGAATATTGCCTTATTGTCTTTGGAGACGTGCGCTCAAGCCTTTCGCGTGTTTTGTGTCTTGTGAGAGCATGTGGCTTTTTTTTAATTCTGTATTGCCATGTCTCCAGTCTTGCGTCATACCCCGCCTCCTTGTTTGCCTATTATTAGTTTATTAGTCACACCTGCCCTGTCTGTTAACCTGTTTGATTTCTTTCCCTATTTTAGTCTCCTCGTTTGTGCTGTCCAGTACCAGTTCTTCTTGTTTTGCGTCTCATTTCAGTTCTGTTTCCCTTTACCTTATCTAGTCTGTCGGTTCCGGTCGGTCCTGGTCCCTATTCATCCACCCAAGCCCTACTCCATTCTGCTCTACATTGGACTTTGTGTTTTTCCACTACGGGGTAGTTTATGTTGGTTTCCCCTTATTTTTCACTCTGCGTTTGGGTCCTGAGCCTCTGTTGATTCTCTGACACAAACCTCAAGCTTTTACAACTTTTCTTAAACTTTCAGGACAGGTTTTTTCAAGCCACATTAAAGTTTGTTTTCTTTTCAAAATTTAGCTATCTAGTTTTGTTATGACCTCTTTCTCCAGGTTGTCACACCCCTGCTCCACATCTTCAGTATCTTTGCAGTTCTGTTCTGTATCAGTCAGCTTCATCATCAGCTCTCGATCCCCTGGCGACAGGTCTCTGCTGTTGTCCTTTTCGTCTGGAGAGATCACAGGGCTCTTCTTACGCGCCTAGTGGAACAAACACCAGCTGTTACAACTCTGGGCGATAGAACCAATATACCATATGGGTGTCCTTCAACTTTGGGCACGTTTAGCACTGTGGACTTCTATAAAGTAAAGTCTCATTAAAACATTTTTCACACACTCTAATTTTTTTATTTGTCAATTAACAATGTCCAACAGTGTGTGTGTACATGCATCACAGGAGAATTATATAATTTTTCTAAAAATCATGAAGATTCCCACCACAGTGTAATTTCCAGTACATCTCAAATTCTGCATTGTGTTTAATAGAATTCTGTGCTGGAAATGACGCTGATGAAAATGACTTTTTCACACTTTTTGCATAATTTGGCAAAATTACAGTTTGATTGAAAATGATGCCTAGTAAAAATATTCTGCTCACAAGTCATATTTACCTTGATTATTCTGTTTTCTTCAAACTCCACTTGTCTCATACTTCCTCTCAAACATGCTCTTCACTGATACGTTTGTTGACTTGGTGAACAAGTACACTAATGTTTGAAAAAGATTTTATAGGGCCAAAATTGTTGACAGTCATAATAAAATAAATAATTATATATATATATATATATATATAAAATTTTCATTAGGGCTGTCAATCAATGAAATATTTAATCAAATTAATTACATGGTCTGCCCGAGAATTAATTAATCACACATAAATATTTTCTGTGAAAGGCCCCCAAATAAAGATAATTTAGTATAAAATAATTCAAATAATTATAAATACAATAAATAATAAGTATAATAATGCAGATAATTCAAATACATTACATCATATCCATATACTGTGGCAGCAGACAAGCAAAGCTTTTAGACAACACAAAAAGTGGCTTTAAAAATCAAAATATTGTTTGTTTTATTTCCATATCAATGAACAACTCTATTATCCCCTACTATCCCACTGCTCTATATTTAACTGTTGGTTAAATGTTGGTGATGTTGTCATGCGTCAGACATACACTTTTGGAGCATCTTAATTTGGTTACGTTGCATCTCACCACCTTTCAGCATCTCTAGTTATAAGTGGTGTCTTTTTAGGAAACTAATATATATATATGTGGTACATCCAGCTTGAATTGCTCCGATGGTAAGAACATTCCTTATTACAGAATTTACATATGAGTTGGGGGTGATTAATAGCGTTATTTTTTTCATATAATCGCACCAAATAAACATGTCAAATCGATAACACTAACTGCCACACATTACGTACTGAAAATTCTTTGTTTAGATTATCATAGTTTTAAACATGTAATAATTTGTATTTTAATAATGGATTTTCACAGTTTAATATTGGAAGTCTGGGACGAGGCTAATCCTGTAAAATCTGTACATAAAAGCCATTTGAAAAGTACCAAAAATAACTGACGAAGGCCTGGTAAAAAGTTTCCAACTAAGTTTTAATGTGACCGTCATATAACATAACATTTAAATCAACCTCTGGGACTTAAAAGTGCCCGATGGTGAAGAAACACCCGTTTACGATGTATTTGCAATGATTTTGTAGGCAATATAAAAACAAGCAACATTTTGAATATTACAATGCTGTGCTTATTTTATGCTAGATAAAATAAACACTAAAAACTGATCAAGATGGGAAGATCGAATCATTTGTGTGGTCAGTTCTTTTGAAATGTCCATTAATTAATTTGCTATTTATTAGTTTAAATTGTTCTATCTGTATATATTCACCTTTTTCCTGAACGCAGAAGTGTTCCACGATTCGACTGTTTTCAATATCTAGTCTCCAGTATTTTAATTCGCGTTGACATACATTCATAGAGGGTAATGTTTAAGGTTTTACATTTGTAAAATTGTCAAAAAAAACATGTGTCTATATAGTGCCGATACTTCACAGTATCGAGATGACCATTTTTATATTGACAGTGCCTCAACTGACATTATATGACCTGACTTGAAGTGATGGTCTGAGGTTAGTTACAGTTATATTTTGACAGTCAAAAATAGCACAAGTTAAGCCTGAAATTAATTTTTACTCCCCAAAAAAACTTAAATGGTTGTTGATCCATGTGGGCCACGTGACTTGATCTGGATTTTCCCCTGATATTTTCAGGTTTTTAATGACCGCATTGACTGTTTCCAAACAGTTTTCCCTGAACACTCAATCCATCTTCCATTGTTCGATAAACAGATGGTCCCACCCCAAACTCACGCCGCTGATGTAAGTACCTGTAGGGTGTAGTACGGGTTGTCTTTAGTGAAGGAGAGACTGCGAGACAGCGAGCCATCCTCTCTCCTCCGCTCACGTAGCGCCCCCTGCTGGTGCCGTCTGATTCGCTCCATTTGCTCCTCGACGCTCATGCGTGTTCGACCGACCTCTATGGCACTGCTCACATGCTCCACTGCACTGCGCGGACGGTCATGCTGGTGAGACTAAACACATAATATACAATAAAACAAATATACACACTCACTGGCCTTTGGGTTGCACTGAGAGACGTTCAGTATGTTTGGAATGGCATACCACCAACTATTTAGAAAGTAAGTAGTACACATTGAAATGCGCTTGATTTGACCTTACACACTGCAAAAAAAAAAAAAAAAAAAAAATAATCATTTGAGTGTTTTTGTCTTGTTTTTCCTGGTAAAAATATCAAAGCATCCTTAAAACAAGACCAAATTACTTGAGATGCAGAATTTACAACATGGTGGTGCAAAAAAATACGGGGCCACTATGTTTGATTGCTCATATCTTAAAAATGCATAAAGATGAGGGGTCCTGGGTAGCTCAGCGAGTATTGACGCTGACTACCAACCCCTGGAGTCGCAAGTTCGAATCCAGGGTGTGCTGAGTGACTCCAGCCAGGTCTCCTATGCAACCAAATTGGCCTGGTTGCTAGGGAGGATAGAGTCACATGGGGTAACCTCCTCGTGGTCGCGATTATTGGTTCCTGCTCTCAATAGGGCGTGTGGTAAGTTGTGCTTGGATCGCGGAAAGTAGCATGAGCCTCCACATGCAGAGTCTCCCCGGTGCCATGAATAACAAGCCACGTGATAAGATGCGCAGATTGGCGGTCTCGGAAGCGGAGGCAAATGAGACTTGTCCTCCGCCACCCGGATTGAGGTAACCGCGTCACCACAAGGACCTACTAAGCAGTGGGAATTGGGCATTCCAAATTGGGAGAATTTTTTTTTTATTTTTATAAAAAATACAAAATAAATAAAAAAAATGCATAAAGATGTTGGCACGTTTAACCCCACTGAAAGTCTTTGGGATGTGCTGGACAAGACTTTACGGAGAGGTTCGACTCTCCCGTCATCAATACAAGATCTCGGCCAAAAATTAATGCAACACTGGATGGAAATAATGTTGTGACAATGCATAAGGTTGTC
Source organism: Myxocyprinus asiaticus (assembly GCF_019703515.2). Classification (NCBI taxonomy): domain Eukaryota; kingdom Metazoa; phylum Chordata; class Actinopteri; order Cypriniformes; family Catostomidae; genus Myxocyprinus; species Myxocyprinus asiaticus. The sequence goes on along the minus strand of NC_059390.1, from coordinate 4,121,231 downwards.
AAAACAATGCCACGACAAATGTGTGCCATAAAAGCTAAAGGCGTTATTGACGACATAGTCAAACTACTCCTTAAAGTCTTCTCCAGCACATCCCAAAGACTTTCAGTGGGGTTAAGGTCAGGACTCTGTGGTGGCCAATTCGTGTGAAAATGATTACTCATGCTCCCTGAACCACTTGCTCAAAATTTGAGCCCGATGAATCTTGGCATTGTCGTCCTGGAATATGCCCGTGCCATCAGGGAATTAAAAATTAATTGATGGGATAACCTGGTCATTCAGTACATTCAGCTGACTCCATTTTATTGCCACATAACATTGCTAAGCCTAGACCTGACCAACTGAAGCAACTCCAGATCATAACTATTATTTACATCCAAACAACACCTTTTTCTTTTTTTTCTTTTTTTTGGCCAGGCAGTGTATATGCAAATGCAGTAGGAAAAATAAACTTGTTTACCTTTTTAATCAAGTTTATTCTTCTTGCCCCACTGGCAAATAGTTTTCTTATAAGCAAAAGCCACACAAAATTGTGTTAATCTTTTTGAAAACGAGCTAAAATATATTAAATAATTTTATTTCTCAGATAAATGTATCTTGTTTTAAGAATGTTTAGATAGTTGTACTGGAAAAAAGAAAAAAAAAGAAAAAAATATTCAGTAAGAAAATCATTTATGCAGTGCATTTCCAGTGAAACGAATGAACCGACTGTAAAATAAACCGTGATTTTCAGCATCTTTATCTTGACTCATTTTCTGATCAGAATGCCAAAACACATTTTTACTCCACAAAAAAGTAACAAATATAGCATATTGCTGTTAGAAATGTTTATGATGGCATGATGCATACTATTTCACATACTATTAAAACAAACAAATCATGCATACTGCACGGTTTATTCTTTTTAAAAAATAGTATGTGAAACATATGCAACATTAAAGATTCCAAATAGTCTAGTATGCTAAATTTGAACATTACCTCACTATATTGCACTTTAAATTCAGAGAGTGGTGTTCAGTTATTATCTCTGATATACATATGGTTGTTCTGCATTTTTAATCCAATTTTGTGTAAAAATGTCTAATCTTTTGACAGCCTTATCAAGCATCAATCAAGAAAAAGATTGAAAGGAAGTTGATAATTATGGCTGATATCACTTACAGTTGACCACACTGGAAATGGAAGGTCAAGTCGAGTGCATTGCATTGCGAGAGACAGTCTCTCTCACACACACACTCAGTTTTCTGTTGTACACTGTACATGTCGGCAAATGTAATGTAATCCGTAGAAGAAGTATGATAGTATGCAGTTGATATACTGTAGCTATGATGAACATACTGTTCTGGGATCAGGCTTCTTGCTCTTCCTCAAGGTTACATAAGAGGCGATCGTAGACGATTCAGGCATGGGTGATTTAGTCCTCGGGTTGACCACTCCAACAGGGTAAACTATACCTAACAGTAACATTCAGAGAGAAAGAGAGATCAGATAACAGCAGGATCGGGTTCATGTCTGTGGCTTTAAGCGTTGCTGTTTGTCATGGCACCTTTGGTAAAGCTGGGGGGCTCTTTCTCTGCAGTTTGTTCAGATTTGTCCTCGCCGTTACTCTCATCGACCTCTGCTACTGTGGTAAGCTCTGGCTCACTCTTATACAGACGGTAATCTGGTCCCTAGAGAGCAGAGATTTAAACTATTTAGGCTACAAGCAGATACAGATTACTCAAACAGACTGAAATTATACTGCCAACATTATATGAAGGCTCATGATCATGGATTACATGCAAGAATGGAAATGAGAACTCAAGGAATATTCTAGGTTATTTTCAAATGCACTTACATTAATACACTCATAATGTAAATCTAGTTCACAAGTTGGCCAGTAGATTTAAAAAAAAAAAAAACAGGCAATAAAAACAAAATGTAATGGTTCAGAAGTTCCGCAGTCTCCTTTCCAAATGGTTACTGGTTAGAACCACATAAAAGAATGGTTAATAACGTTGTTTTTTAAAATCACAGTACTCGGCACTAAGGGGTGGGTGATATACCAACTGCAGTGTTGCCAGATCTCGCAAGAGAAACAAGCAAAATAAGAAATGTGTATTACAGAAAGTAAAAACAGTCAATACTGATTTCACGTTGACTTGAACTACCATGAGTAGAAAATATCCCAGAATATTCATTTTAAAGAAAAGGGAAAGGTACAAGCCTACGCACTGCTTTTTCTATCTGCTGTCTATGCAAAATGTTTTTTTTTTTCTATTGAATGTTTATCAGGAAGTCATCAAGGACATGGAGGACAAGAAACTGCACAACGGAAATGAGAATGAAATGAAAATCAAGAGGGCAAAATGCATCAAGAATCCACACAAACTAATAACTTAACCTAAAAGCAAACTTTAAAACTAATAAACCAATGACGATGCGTTCAATGAAAATGGCTGAAGGCGGATGGATGGGGCGGATCACAGCTGCCTCTTACGCTGTGGGCACCGTTGCGCTGGGCGGCCTTGCGATCTTCGGGCCTGTGTGGGGTGGTACGGGGCGCATGAGGCTGACCAGTGCCGGGGGAGGGCAGGGGGGGCATCAGCGGGCGCTCGCCCCCCTCATAAGAGTATGGGAGAGGAGGGCGTGGAGGCACTGAATCTGACTCCTAGAGATCGCACAGAACGGCAAAGTGAAGGCAACTGTTGCCAGGGGCAACAATCAAACCCAAAGCAGCATAAAACATGAACCCCGAAAACAGTTAAATGCTTGCTTTGATGATCTGTGTGCTGAATGTGCTGGTTATAAAACAAGTATGTTTAATTATCTATGTCAGAAATGTTCACTTACTTCACTTTTATGTAGATTTGATAGGGGGTTTGCACCAGGAAAACCTACAAGTGACGGGGTAGTTAGATTTAGACTGATAGTACTGTAGCACAAAGACGTCCTTTAAAATAAATAAATAAATAAATAATGATAATAATAGGGCTGCAACAACTAATCACTTCAAATCTGTGAAAAGTAGATGACAATTGATCAGTATGTCTTTGTCAGTGACAGCAATTTAGGATTATTTATTCAAACAATCAATTAATCAAAGATATAACTGGCAGGTTAATCATTTATCCACAAAAGATGTTAGTTCTGGCTCTATAATATATTTTCATTTTTCACTGCATTGATATTAAAACAACTGCTAACATGAACACTGGCATTCGTGCAAGATCAGAAGTGATATAGAGCTCTTGGCAATGACGGACACTTTTTATTATAATTTGAGTTTAATATATTTTAGAAGTTTGTGTGTTCTCACTGGGTTCTGCAGTTCTCTTGGGTTTGTTCTTGCTCAGCGCCTCCATCACATCCTGAATTCTCCACAGTTCCTTCTGGATCTGAACATGCTTTTGACTGGGAGGCTCTGTCTGCAGACACACACAAACACTTTCATAAACACCTCCGTTCTAAGTATGTGGAATTATCTCGACTTTGTGTATTTGGAGAATAGCACACTACCACACTACTCATACTTATGGATATTAAGATTTTAACTGAAAATGGATTTAAATTACAGGTTGCTTCTCACCATCATATGACTTCGGAAGACTTGTAATATAACGCACATGTTGCATGGACTAATTTTATGATTCTTTTGGGTCTTTTTTAAGCTTTAAAGTGAGTCTTTATCACCTGACATTTTATTGAAAAGACGGACTGGAATATTCAATAAAACTACTTGAAAAAACTATTTTTGTGTACCGCATAGAACAAAAGTCATACAGGTTTGGAATGACATGATGATGTTTGATCTGACATCCAAATCTTTTTTTATTTCTTCCCCCTTTTCTCCCCAATTTGGAATGCCCAATTCCCAATGCGCTCTAAGTCCTTGTGGTGGTGTAGTGAGTAGCCTCAATCCGGGTGGCGGAGGACGAATCTCAGTTGCCTCCGCCTCTGAGACCGTCGATCCGCGCATCTTATTACGTGGCTTGTTGAGCGCGTTACCGCGGAGACCTAGCATGCATGGAGGCTTCACGCTATTCTCCACGGCATCCATGCACAACTCACCACGCGCCCCACCGAGAGCGAGAACCACATTATAGCGACCATGAGGAGGTTAACCCAATGTGACTCTACCCACCGTAGCAACCGGGCCAATTGGTTGCTTAGGTAGCCTGACTGGAGTCACTCAGCATGCCCTGGATTCGAACTTGTGACTCCAGGTGTGGTAGTCAGCACCTTTACTTGCTGAGCTACCCAGGCCCCCCTGACTTCCAAATCTTGAAGGAAAGTTCCGGGTTCAGTACAAGTTAAGCTCAATCAACAGCATTTAAAGGGATATTTCACCCAAAAATGAAAATTCAGTCATCGTTTACTCACCCCTGTGTTGTTATAACCCCATATGACTCTCTTCTTTTTCTAACTCAAAGGGAGAAATTGTGAAAAAATGTTGTGCTCAGTGATGTCATACAATGGCAGTTTATGGTGACCACCTCTTCAAGCTTCAAAAGGATGCAATAGTATAATTCAGAAGTCTAATAAATTAGACTCATGATTGCAATGAAAGCATTCGATGATGTATGGTGAGAAACAAACTGAAATCTAATGTATTATTTAGTGAAACCGTTGACTGACCGCTGCTCTCCTCTGTGCGTTCATGAGAACAACAGTTACCGCTGCACCCGCTCACGAGATGGGGCATTCTAGGTGTAAAATTCTCTGCCAAAAGCAAGTAGTTTTTACCCGACTAGTGAGATGCTGGCTTCAATAAATTGATGAGAAACTTTTTGGACTGGTGCCAGTTCACAGCGGATGGCACGATGCCTAAAATAGAAACATAATGATTGACAGAATGTCCCGTTGCTCGTCGCAGCTGGTATGGACAAAAACTCTGATTTACATAGAAAAGATACTTTTTATTGCATGTTGTTTGCCGTCAGGTTAGGACACGTGTGACTGTAGCTGCCTTCAGCGTCCTCTGTCTATCTCTCTCAATTTGATTGAGAACTCCGTTTCAAATAAATAAATGCATCTATTCTCCGACTACAAACTCATCAAACATGCTTAGTAAGTGCAGTTCTCTGGTTTGTGTTCAGCTGTGTTGTGTGATGTTGTTTCTATTGCTGTGGTGGACCTTTTTTAGTCAACAAAACGCTTGAATGCCCCATGTTACGAGGGAGCTGTGTGAACTATTGCTCTCATGCAGTCTCATGAACATGCTCAGAACAGCAGCTGTCAGTCAACAGTTTCACTAAATAATACATTAGATTTTGGTTAGTTTCTCACCAAGCCCCATCGTATGCTTTCATAACAATCATGAGTCTCATGGAATAATTTATTACACTTCAATATGACATCACTAAGCACATTGTTTCACAATTTCTCCCTTTGTGTTAAGAAAAAAAAAAGTCATATGGGGTTATAACAACTGTAAAAAATGACTGAATTTAAATTTTTGGGTGAACTATCCCTTTAAGGCACAATATTGGTTTTAACAAAAAATAATTTACAAAAAAAAGCAGTTCCAGTGGGGCATTTACAATGCAAGTGAATGGGGCCAGTTTCTAAACTCTAAAATACACATCGTTTCAAAAGTTTAGCTACAAGGTGTAAATGTTATACATGATTATAGTGGGATAAAATCCATTTTTTACCTTATTTGTGAAAAGTTATATTCAATAATGCAAAATAACTTGTTTGCCACTCAGTAAATTATACATGAAATGTAGTGAGGTCATGTGTAAATGTAGCATACTACAGCTTGAAATGCTTATTGTTGCAAACTTCATACATACTATTTAAACAAGTGTATGCAATATACAGTACATGCACTGCATGTAGCACATATGTCTGAACATAGCCTGAAATATATATATATATATATATATATATATATATATGATGAAACCTGTGGGCTCCCGAGGGCTTCTAGCTGTTCAAGCAGGTTAGTCTTGGCCAGTGTGACGTCAGCTTCCAGCCGCTCATACTCTCTCCAGCTGCGCTCCAGTTCCTGTGAGCAACACAGCATTATGAGCGAGTCGTTATGAGTGTATTACATCAATCTAAACCTCAAACACAGGCTGTGTGTGACACATACAGCGTTGACGCGTGACACCTCTCTACAGGTGCTGAGGAGGCCGCTCTGAAGCACATCTCTCTGTTGTATGATGCTCTGAACCGCCGAGGGATTCTCAGAGCTCATCTCGATCTCCTGACTTGCTGACAGCAATGCCGTCTCCAGTGTGTGCTGTGAACAAACACATGCAGAAATACATTGGTGACTGAGGTGTTCCAACTCTAAATCAAACACACACACTGCATGTTCAGTTTAGAGGGGTTTCAGTACCTTTTCTCTGTGGAGCTGCTGTAATTTCTCTTCTTGAGTTCTCACCACTTTGTCTTGTTCACAAAGTCGACTTAACTTCACCTGAAACGGTAGCAAAACTTTCAACCTTTAGCCATGATGACTATATTAACAACCTCCTGACTCCCCCGTTTGAGTCTGGTTAAACATCTAATAGCTTTTTTAATTGTTACAGTCACCTTTGGCTTGTTTACTGGGGGCTTTAAGTCATTAAGGCATGTTTGTTTTGTAAAGCTGCTTTGAAACAATATGTATTGTGAAAATAAAACTTGTCTTGACTTGACAATATAGCATGGTCTCAATTTCCTTCAATCAAACATCACGACTCAAAGATAAAGCCAATAATTATGACCAAATTATGGGTAACTGAAAACTCTTGAAAATGCTTTAAATGGGGGGCCTGGGTAGCTCAGTGGTAGAAGACGCTGGCTATCACCCCTGGAGTTCGCTAGTTCGAATTCCAGGGTGTGCTGAGTGACTCCAGGCAGGTCTCCTAAGCAACCAAATTGGCCCGGTTGCTAGGGAGGGTAGAGTCACATGGGGTAACCTCCTCGTGGTCACTATAATGTGGTTCGTTCTCGGTGGGGCGTGTGGTGATTTGAATGTGGTTGCCTCGGTGGATGGCGTGACGCGCTATGTCTCCGTGGCAACGCGCTCAACAAGCCACGTGATAAGATGCGCGTGTTGACTGTTGCAGACGCGGAGGCAACTGGGATTCATCCTCCGCCACCCGGATTGAGACGAATCACTATGCGACCACGAGGACTTAAAAAGCGCACTGGGAATTGGGCATTCCAAATTGGGAGAAAAAAAAAAAAAAAAAAGAAAATGCTTTAAATGATCTCAGAGCAGCATTTATTCTTAATTTGCACTCAGATTGATGCATAATATAATTTTTGTATTAACAAAAGTATCTGCTCATTATTTGTGTGTGGATGGCAGCACAGATTAGAGTAATGAACAAAATAAAACTGTTTATAGTTTAAAGATACTTACATCAATATCTAGTTCCTCTGGTCTGTACATGTATGTGTTGTCTCTGTACTCCACCGGACTCAACTGCTGAAATTAGAGGAAATTAGATGTATAGATACTATATACTCTTCATATCACAGGTTATATAGGGGTGACTGTAACGAAACCTGTTAAGAAAATGTCCTGGTCATATTTAACCCCAAAATCAATACTAAAAAAACTATTATGACAATAATGCCTACATTTAGGACCATTAAGAATTTTTACATTATTTGCATGACCTTTAAGTTACATTTTAATTTGTTGTTTATAAATATGTTTAAATTAATTAAATTGTTATTATTAATAATAATACCTAAAACTTGAGTGATTGATTACTGCTTGATTACTTGCATTTATGATTGATTATTGTAGGCCAACCCCATCACTGCCATTACCAGTATTTATTTCTGTTAACAGGCCTGTTTTATTGGTAGCAAGTCAAGTAGTGTGTAATAGAACCAAGACTACATTCGGTATGTCTAACAACGTTCAACAATTGACAACGCTTATCAAAACTACATTTAAATACAGGCGTCATTTATGGGCGTCACTTTTTTCTTTGGCCAATTTTGTCTCCACCACTTCCTGAAATAGCTTTCATCAGGTTAGTGTCTAATGCAAGTTTCAAACTATGTTTGACTTGACAGTGTCCTAAAACTCTGTTTCATATGAGACACAACCACAGAGAGATGCTACAAAAGCATTCATCTGAAGCATGCTCATAGATACATTTTTAAAAAGCCCTTGTAGTATGTCTATCTCAGACAGACTGACGAATTGATTTGCAAAATGGATTGTTGTGAACTGTAGGCCAATGACAGGCTTACTCAATGACATGGAAATAAACAATATACAGTATCTGCATATGCTGTAATTTATTTTTTTAAATAATCGATTTATAGCCCACCTTATAATTTGTTTCTTTCAATTTGAGTAAAATAGGACCAGGATGTTTTGTTGACTGGTTTCTTGAGAACAACCCATAGAGCTACAGTTAAAGCAGGTCTAGATTATGCTTTGACTTAAACCATGTTCTGTGTTTAAATCAATAAAACAAGCGAACATGGATCAAGCCATTTGAAAAGGCTGTATAGAGATGAAATAGTTTTATAAATTATACATACATTGTCATTAGGGGTGGGTAAAAATATTGATTTTCCAATGCATCGTGATCTTCATTTGAACCATCTTGATATCGATTCTTAAATCCCAAAATCGATCATTTACTCTGTGCAACCCCCCCACTACAATGACAGGAAATCACTCGCATTTGCAACAAAATTTTGCACTATATATTTGGCAACTGGCTGGTAAATGTTCATATTTCACTCACCAGTAATTGTGAAGTATAGTGGTAGAGTGATCAGCAGCGAGATTCTTTCACAGCGTGTTGAGAGTAAAAGTTGTTCTGTGTAATGCGTGTCCAAAGACGAGACTCATGCAACCCATTTGTCAATGAATAAAGTTTTTATATAATACCCTTTCTGTTCTTTACAGTCAGTTGTTGAAAATGTTTTTATTTTTATTTTAATCACACAGAGCACATCTGAGATAAAACCGTTCAAGTCTCTCTCGTTAACATGCGCACATTTATAGACGCTCTTTACAGAAATGCCGGTTTTCTTAAAGAGACAGTACCGGTTTTAGCACGTGTTCAACAAATCAATGTAAATACTTGTAAATAGCACAAATCATGCAATCAAACATTAAAAATGTAACAAAAAATAACATAAAATAATGTTAATTACTAATTGTTAAAAAGCCATAATATGATCAAAATGATGAAAATCTAATCAAATATAATTAGTAAAACTATTATTTTTGTAATGTACCTAGTTAGAAGGTCTCATGTATAACTAACAGCGTTAGCTGGAAAATAATTTCTTTCATATGTAAGCAAAAGGGACATTATAAATGAAAAATACCCATATGAATCGATACTGATTCGAATCAGAATCGAAAGCTTGTGAATCGGAATCAAATAAAAATAAAAAAAAAGAAATCGGTATCAATACCCAGCCCTAACTGTCATCAAATTTTGGTGGTATTTCTGCCAAATGAAGGTAAAAGATTTTCACAGTGCATCAACAGATTAAATGACCTTAAAATGACTACATAGAAAATCTGCAAATTGCATGCTTGTTTTGTAAACAAAACAATGTAGTATAGATAATGTATGTTTTGCAGTTTGTATAATATAAAAGTGAACCATGGAGCAACAGAGAGAGCTTTATATACAGTTACACTGTATGCAAATTCACTGGGACTGACACCAAACAATCAAAAATAAACATGCACACTCCATTCAAACCATTTTTAGGAAGCAAATGGTAAAGTTTGATGGGAATCATGGGTGTTTTTTTCTATCAAGCACACACACATGTATCTACACATACACTCTTTCACATGCTTCCTAATCCTGATGAGTTTATGGAGCTGAAAATCATCCCATAACAAAAGAAAAACTTCAACACCATCTGCTGTAGATAAAGTAGGAAGAATCACACAACTTTTAAGATTCGTACATGCCCACAACATCTGCTACAGGACACCAGAGGGACATACACACCAGAGATAGAGTTTGGCGCAAATATACAGGAAATGTGCAAGGAATTCAAAACACATATTTTTTTACATCTGGATGAATAAATTAAAGGCCTGTTTTGTTGAATTTCGTTTAAAACACTAATCACGTTTCGGACAAACAGACATAAGGACAAACTTCAAAACGAAACGGCATTTGCTATCCATTTTACTTCTGTAATGTGACATGGAATGTGTTTTAAGAAAGTAAGTAACGTCCATTTTTATGTGATGTTGAATGTCAAGGTGAAGTGTGTCATTTCTGTACAACTAGCGGCACCAAACTGGATTGCATGAATAATGATTGTCACTACTGCATATCAAACTGGGATAGAAGAAGAAAGTAATTTAACATTAAAAACATACCACACTTCGCCTTAAAACTTATCAGTGGCTGACAAGACAAAAGTGACCTCAGTTCCAGACACTGCTCTCTAACAGGTCCTGTAACTCTGCAGAAGCTGAAGAGATGATCCCTACAGGCTTTCTGAGAGAGAGGATGGTGCTCGCCGGTCAGCCATGCACTGCGGTAATTATCGCCCCCCTCGGTCGAGTCTGTCAGCGGTTGATTTAGCGTGACTAATTAAAATGCTAGGAAAAAGCCAAAACTATGTTGGAGAGTCCTCAAACACTCAACTACAGGCCAGCAGGGAGACTGGAACTAGAGTGAATGAGCAAAAGAGCGAGACAGAGCCAAGGACTCAAACTCCAGACACCTCGCTTGAGTAAAAAGAAAGAGGGATTCTTAGATTGGGTCTCTCTGGCTTCTCAAGAAACTCTGAATGGACTTAAGGATTTTTTAAGTTTTTACACCACAGTGAAAAGAAGCCAAGTAAAAAAGTTGGACTGACTGATCTTAAAAACAGAAAAAAATCTAAGCTGAAGTTGACTTACAAGGACAAATGAGGTTTTGAAGAAAGCGGAATCAACAACAAATTAAAGGCCGTTTCAAATTAGCCACATCAACATTCCTGAATGCGTTTTTGCATCCGTCTGCGCTGTTTATCTTTTCAAAAAATGCGCTAGACAGACGTCTTTGACCATTGTGCCATGTTTCACTATTTTTTCAGCATCTCACGTAGGATTGCAGCTTTTTTAAACGTTGTGTCAAATTTAAAAGAGCTTCAACTTTTAAGACACGACTTGAGACTTGCATTCTGTTCTATTCGTTGTGTTAACTTTTCTTGTAAATATGTGCTTGACAGATATTTTTTATCGTTTTTGCCATGTCTCGCTGTTTTTTTAGCATATCATCCAGAAGTTGTTTTTTTATGCATGTCAAGTTAAAAAGAACACCTTTAAAAAAATGTGTTTTGAGAAAACTGTATTATATTCTATTTGTTACTTTTAGATTGTTTCTTTCTTGTTACACGTGCTAGATGGACGTCTTTGACCAATGTGCTGTCTCTCGCTATATTTTTTGCATCTAACAAAGGAGTGTCACATTCTTTAGACGCCATGTCAAGTTCAGAAGAACTTCAACCGTTGAAACGCGTCTCAAGACACCTGCATTCTGTTCTATTTGTTGTGCGGCCTAAATGCCTATCTGCCTTTCTTGTAAACGCGCTACACAGACGTCTTTGAACATTGCGCCATGTTTCTTTAGCATCTTGCACAGGAGTGCCACAGTTATTTCTTTTTTGACAGTGTCAAGTTTAATAGAAAAACCTTTTGCCTTGAAACCCCTGTGTTTTGTTCTCTTCGTTGTGCTTTCTGGCTTTTTTTCCCACAAAAATGTGCTAGACAGACGTCTTTGTCTGCTGTGCTATGTCTTGCGATTGTTTCAGTGACTCACGCAGGAATGACACATTTTTTATACTCTATATCAAGTTTAAAAGAACATTAACTTTTAAAAGTGCATCTCAAGACACATGCGTTCTGTTTAATCGTTGACCTGTCTAGCTTTTTTTTTCTCTCTTGTAAACTTGTGCTAGATGGACATCTTTTACCACTGTATCACGCTATATATTCAGCATCTCACGCAGGAGTGCTGCATTTATTAGACGTTGTGTCAATCTGAATAGAACTTCAACTTTAAAAAACATCTTGAGGCCCGTTTTATTCGTTGGGCTGGTTTAAGCTTTTTTTTTTTTTTACTCTTGTTAACGTGCTAGACGGACATCTTTGATTGCTACGTCGTGGTTAGCTATTTTTTCAGTGTCTCACAGTGTCTTATACCTGAGCTAAGGTTAAAAGAACTTCAATTTGTTCAAACACATCTCAAGACACCTGCAGTTTGTTCTACTTGCATCTAAAAACACGTTTAGCTTTTTTTAGCAAAAGAACGTGTTCAGTCTGAATGTCCCCTTAAAAGTGCATTCAAGTCCTGATGTGAGTAATGCAAAAGGGCCTTCACACAGAGTACACCCAAAAACATTAACATCATGTTTTGAAAGGCTTTGTAAAACACACTGGTCTCCACACACTCTGAAAACTGTGCTAACACATGAAAGCTGGCATGATGGATGAAGCCATTGCTAATGAATGCCACATTAGCACCAGTGGTTGGTTGGGTAGCTATGATTCGCACAGCTGTGCGGTGTACGAAACGTTTAAGCCATGCTAATACCAGTTCAACTTCCAACAAGAAAACAACAACGAAAACCAATGGGATGTGCAGGAACGAAACCGACACAGGATGGGGCAGTGAGGGGGTGGAGCTTCCGGGTGGAGGAACAAAGAGGTGGGCCCATGAGACGAGAGGGGAGGAGCATAACCGTGTGTTCCAAGACCTTACTTGCTGGTACAGTTGTGGCCTTGGCGCTGAGTTCTCGATCATAGTGTGAATCATGAAGATTATTGGCTCATTCTCCTTCATCTAGTACGGCGAGGAGGAGGAGTAACAGCCGTTATCACAACACAGCAACATATATGCTGCGTTTTTACAGTTGCAGACCATTACAAACATCACACATGACTGATTTCCTCATCTTTTGTGAATGTTTATGTTCCAGAATAAGGAGCGTGAATAGTCTAGTATTAAAATAAAATAGAAAAATACAATAAATTATTTCTTTATGAGAGAATATTTGCTGGAAAATTGCTTTAAAACATTACACAGTTGAACTTTTTCAAGAAGAAAAGAGCAGAACCCTTTCCTGAACGCAAGACCCAATCAATACATTCAAATGTCCACCAAGATAAGGTCTGTTTGACATATAAAATTGAAAATATTACTGTAGTCTGGTAACACAATCAGAATAACAGGGAATCTCTGATTAGTATAGACCTCAACAGTAAGGATCCAAAACCAGCTAAGTGGAGGCTAGCTAGGTAAATCTACATAGCAAGTACAAATGTGCAGGATGGTCCAACAACCAGTCAACTTGTTTCTTAATTTGATCAAAGCATACAACTCTTAGAACTAGATCAAATCTTATAACTAGAGACGCTATAGTTATATCATAAGAAATCAAAGTTTCCTTGATCTTCTGAGATAAAAAGAGCTTGATGTGCTGTAACTTTCAGAAATCAAAATTTCCACCTGAGTCCTAAAAATACCAATTTTTTAAACTAAGCTGCAAAAACTAACAAATGATACTTTGGACTGATTATATTTTAAAACAAAGTCTGCAAAGAACTGCTATTTTTAAGTAAGACTCTGATCTGAAACTTTTGCAGAACTTTAAAGGGTTCAATACAAGTTAAGCTCAATTGATTAACCAACATTATGCCACAAATGCTGTCAAACTTAAATTGTGCCTGGAATGGTCCTTTAACAGATGCACTTGAGTTGAGCCACTAATCAAATCCTGAAAGATAAACATTTTACTGTTGTGTGGGTCAGAATAATCAGAGAAAGGCTGAGTTTCTGATCTGTGGAGGAGTTCAATAGGCAAAGAAATTAGAAAACAGGAAGTGAGAAACAGAAAAGGCCCTCACCTGGCTGTCCAAGTACATGAGATTCCTCTGAAGGTGATGAGAAAGGATTTCACTCTAGAGAAGCGAAGAGAGAGAATATGAGAAAGCAGTGAGAGAACGAGAGACGTGGGAAATATGGGTTTCAGAGCAGGGGAGAAGCAACAGTAACAGTGCAAAACACAGCTAAAGAAGCCATTCAGTGCAGTCAAAATCAACATCTGCTAAACCTTTCAGCAAAGCTCCTGTGAAACCCAAATTCATCATGCACTATTATAGGGCTGGGTATAAGGGATTGGTCATGATAGTAAAGATAAAGGGGGCTGCCACATGACTCATGTCGGGGGTCAACACACCGTTCCACAGCAGTGGCAAGCACCACTTTGATCTTCACATGAACAGCGCTGCAATGTCTTGATTGGAATTTAGCGCTGGCACTGCCCATGTAATGATTCATAATCTGAATTGTCCGATTAGCATTGGCTTTGAAAGACTTTGAAAGTTCAGTGGCAATGGGGTCAAAGCAGAAATTGTTTAAACTTTTGAGAGTCTTTTTAACTCAACATTTTCGGCAATGCTGAATTGTGGAAGCCCCATAAGAACTGACTATCTGACTGGTGAGAACTACTAATTATAAAAAAAAAAAAATCCCACATATACTGAAAAAAACAAAGCATATTAAGATTGATCATGTGACTCTAATTGGCTCGTTCAAATGAAAATCGTGATTAGCTGATATTTTTACCCAGCCCTATACCTCTACAGGCTAAAAGAAGCAAGACAAATAGTGAATCAGAAATAAAGTTCTTGCATATAACTAGTCATCCACAAAAAACAAACATCTAAAAAATCTAGCTATCAATGAAGATAGCCAATAAATGAGCTGACACTACAAAACATCTGCTAATCATGTTCCGCAAACTGCGTCACTTCATGCTGTAGACGCACAAAACATGATCCAAACCTAGAGGGTTGAAGGGAATTTCAATTGTTAGTAGACAGAAGGGTATATTTATAAGCTACATGTACATTAAATCTTACACTGAAACTTAACACAACTGCATGCGACAGCAATGAACATCACCAAACTAGGAAAATAAAAAAGGGCAGGGTTGAGGAGTGGGCGGGGCATGGTGGGGTGACTGCAAACTAAGAAGCCCTTTCATAGGGGATGCACAGGCTAGCATACGCGATCCGCTCAAGCTGACCTTTGGGTTGGCGGCATCAAGGTTTAGCTGCATTAGCTGCGCGAGCGTGTGCTCACGGAGGCTGTTTAGCTCCGCCTGTTGCCGCCGTAGTTTGATGAGCAGCAGGGTCAGTTCCTCTGGCTGCAGCAGGGGACAGGAGCAGCTGTTAGTGTGGATTGTTGACGGGCAGCTAAAGTGGGTTACAGGAGGGTTGGCTGTTGTGATGATATAGAGGAAGTTTCTTTTGGTGTAGGTTTGGATATGGCCTACTTGGTGTTACTCCCTGCTGAGTAATACAGCTAAAACCAGCCTAAGCTATTTTGGCTGGTCTTAGCTGGACAGCCTGGGAGATCAACTTAAACAAGTTTACACCAGCTTTATCTTCAAGAATAGTAAGACTGCCAGTGTTTGAAAACTGATAAGTTAAGGCCAAAGTATACTTGGCGCGTCCGCGTTGCGGAATGCTTAGTGCACAGTATGCGTGATGTAAATTTCGTCATAATCCAGTCCGCACGCCGGCCAGATTTCTTGACTCGCGGATGCAGTCATCGTCTGTGCCCATTGTCGCTGCATGCGCCGGTCAGTGACTCTACTAAAAGAGTATCACAAAGAAGTAATGGGCATGCATCAAACGCGTTCATACTCGCTCGCGGTCAGAAGAGTATATTAACAAAGGCAACGCGGTCGACCAAGTATATCTGGGCCTTTACTCTGATAGCATCACTGCTGGATAAAACCATGTTGTATCAGTCTAGGGCGGTCTAGCAAGTCAAATAGTTTGAGCTAGAGTATGGCTACCCAGCTCCACAATGTTCCAGCCAGCTTACCAATGTGGTCCACCAGCCCTTACCAGGTTGACCTCGGCCCCACCAGCTGGTACACTGCAAAAACCCATGTCTAATATTCCAACAAAAATATCAAAATATTCTTAAAACAAGAAAAAATTACTTAAAAAGCAGAATGGCATTAGATATTGAGTCTGGTTTTCAGGGAAATCTAACAAAATTTGGTGGGGTTTATGCTTATAATATGAAAAAGATATCTGCCAATCAGGTTAGAAAAATAAACTTGTTTTCCCTTTGAATCAAGTTTTTTGTTCTTACCCTAATTCACTTTTTACTTGTTCTGCGCAAAACACTTTACTATATTTTGTTAAGTTTATATGAAAACAAGGCAAAATATCATATGTCAGTTTGTTTCTTAAGTTAATGTGTCTTGTCTTAAGAATGTTAATGTATTTTTTTACTGGAAAGCAAAACAAAAATACCCAGTTTGAAAATATATATTTTTTTGCAGTGTAGTTCAGTTCATCAACTACCTAAACCAGCTTGGACAAGCTAATAAATCTAATACAAGCATAAATGCCCACATTTCCACTAGCTAGAAACCATGTAAAACTAGGTACAGAAGCTGGTTTTGGCTGGTTTTCCAGCATGGATAGCTAGATAAAGCCTGCCTTGAAGAACGCCTCCGGGTTTATGTAACATCATACCGAAACTAGTTCAGCTAACCTAGTAAGCCATGCTCAAACAATGGGACCCTGGCTTTCGATTGTCTTGGAGGTCTTGTTTGTCATTTCATTTTGGTTTATAATAATCCAAATAAAGAAGCAATACAATGACAAATAAACAGCATATTTGCAAGAGCGTAGAAGAAGCTCTGCGCTATAACATAAGGTTTAATTTGCCAAATTGAAATCCATTTCCATGCACTGTAACAAAAAACAGTTTTATAAGAGGTACCTTGTAATTTCCTGTAAATGCACATGGAAGAGTTTAATATTTCTTCAAGTGACCAGAGGCATTTTCATTAAAATGCTCTTTCCATGTTAAGGACTGAAGTACTTAAAAAAAAAAATAAATAAAAAAAAAATAAAAAAAATAAAAATCAAGAGTGCAATAGAACAAAAGCTTAAGGTTTATATAATAATTGCAGTTTTTTGAACAGCTTTTCACATTAACACTTGAGCTTCGTACTGCTCTCACGACACACAAACACACACACACACTGATTTTTTTTGTAAGTAGCTGCATGACGCATTTAATTCAAGAGAGGACCACAGACATAAAGCTTGAATAACAATTTGTTCTTAAATGAAATAACCTGACAGATAAGTCCATACAAGGCTACAAAAATCATTGGTTGAAACTAATTTGTATGACAGTATTAGAATGTATTGGAACATATTTGTACATCTGCTAACTTTTAAAGTTAACCCATTTACTTCTGTAATGGCACAAATATCTGTGTGAAATTTCTCTATGTACATTTCTGAGAATTCTTATTGAGAAAAAAAATGGACTATTTTATTTCACCTGGAATTGATTCGATGGTGATAAGTGGCCATTTAATACTTCAGTGGCATGAAATTTAAAGTGTTCAGAGTTTGAAAGGTAAGATCTGGATCTATTAGTTATAAACTTTTTGAACACAAGAGGAAGTGTTGGGTGGAGATAAGAGTGAAAGCGTACCGTTTTTCCTTGTAGAGACTGTGCAGTGATGTTCTGTGATGGAGGCACGGTTCTGCGTTCAGGAGGGTACGGATACTGATAGAGAGAGACAGGAAAGCAAGTGAGAACCGCAGAACAATAATGACCACTGGAACTAAGCATTCTGCTTAAGTTAAAACTTTAAAGCACATAGCACAATACTATTTTGTAACAGTCATTTGTAATTAGTGGATTTTAAACAATAAAGAAATGTATATTCTAGAAAAATTTATAGAATTAAAAAAAGAACATTTGTATTTAACTAGATCATATATCGATATGTTAGCCAAGCTGTTAAATTAGCCGATATTTGGGCTTTTTAAGATTATGGTCATTGGTTGATAACTCTAACCTCTTTTTCACAAGTTACCAATTACTTTCCACAGAAATGTATGTATCGTGATGTACTTCGTTATTGCTAAAAAATGTCAAGAATATCGCAATTTAAATTTGAGCTTATATTGTCCACCCCTAATATAAGCCATTAAAAATCCATATCGGTCAACCACAAATACTAAAATTCTACATAGTTTATATACTATATATACTACAGAAATTGATATTCACTATACAAATTACTGTGACTTTTCCAGGCCTGGAAATTACAATTTTAAAATTCTCTTCTATTCTCAGCTTTTCCATAACTGTGGGAACCCTATATGTGACATATACGTCAACCTTGCCCTACCTTAGAGAGGTGTGGTCGGTGCCGACGTTCTATAGTCACGTCCCCATGAAACACCGGTGACGAAACCTCAGAGCGGGAGTCTGGATTAAGGGGTTGATTAGGAGAGAAGGTGTGGTAGCCAGACAGGGATCCATGAGATGGGGAGGTGGGGAAGGACTCTGCGATCTGTCCCATGGTTTTGGGGCTGGGCAGCGTCCCATACCCAAGCCGGCTGTGCGCTTGCCTCTGCTGCCATTCGTATAGTTGCCACATAGTGTCGTCACGTATGGAGCGCCTCTTCTCTGCTGTTGTAGGCTGTAGTGCCCGGTCGTACACTGATCCTGCAACACTGCAGATGCTGTCCGGCCGCAGCATGTTGCGCGGGAGCGTGCGGTAACCCTCGGGATAGCGTGGCACGATCTGTGCCCGGTGGCTGGGCATGTTTCTGGGCAACGTTTGGTAGGAAGTGATGCTGAAACACACATAGTAACTGGCATCACAAAATTGCATCAAATCTTTGAAAGATAATATTTTAGAGCCAAGAAATGTATATTTTAGAAAAATGTATAGAATTAAAAATGAAGAAAATATGGTAACACTTTAAAATAAGGTTCCATTTGTTAACAATATTAGATAAAATGAACTAACAATGAACACTACTTTTACAGCATTTATTAATTGAACTTTTTAACTTATGTAAATAGCAAATGTGTTATGCATGAAATTATAACAATTTTGCCCTAAATTTCAAAAGTATGTTTTATTTTTTAACTATTTTTCAAGATTTAAAAATTTCAATTTCGTAACAAATTTCATTAATTTGAACTGTGTAAAGTTTAACAAAATTAAATTAAGATTTTAAGATTCAAAGCAAATCAATTTGATGGAATTTTGTTATGAAATTAAAATAAGTAAATCTTAACTTTTTTTTAAGTGTATTGTTATTGTCTACTTGTAACTTCTTTTTTTTTTTTTTTAGCAGCCGGGAGTTAAAAGCATGTAAACAACACATGGGTTTTATAATACAATTATGCTAATAAGGCCTGACTTTGACTTTGTGATGATTTCCTGTTATGCAGCAGAAGTATATGTATTTGTATATGATAAAAGAGTTGTGTGCTCATTCTCAACACTACTGTTGCCTACACAAAAGCCTTCACCTCTCCCTCCATTATAGAGAGCGGCTGATCATTAACTGCCTCTAATCGTTAATTGCTTGTTGTCTGCAGGGCATCTCAGAGACAATTAAAGACTGCATGCATCAAAGTGCCTAAATGTAGGAAAACACAGTCAATCATGAAAAAGAATGCATTTTAATCATTTAATTGCAAGACACAGTCGAGAAGGCAGAGACCTCTGAGGTGGGACAGACAAAAGGTACAAACATATGTTTTAAATGATCTTCTTTTCATGTTATGTTAATCAGAAGTTGCATAATAGTTTATCTAACATATCTAATTGTTCTCACAACAAACAAGCCAAAAAAAAAACAAAAAAACATTAGGTTTGTGCCTAAAAGCAATTTGCTTTCATAAATTAGTGGGGTGTCAAAGTGTACCCTATTTATGTAAAATGCATGTTGTAATTGGTCCATTAGAAATTAAGGCCCTTTGCCCAAGGACACTATTTTATTTCAGGACACAGAAAGCTGTGGTTTTAGTTGTAGCGTGTTGGGTGATGGATTGCAAGGGAAGACTATCTAGGCCAGAGTGAGTCAGTACAGATTCTGGAGATCGTACCGTGGCAGAGTTATGAGTTCACTGCTTTTTCAGGAGCTGGTGAGCTCACCTCGCACCCTTGGCACATTTACAGTCATCATTAAAAGATTTGGCGCACACAGCCTTGTAGCAACAGAGTAGAAATCAATAAAGAGCTTCAAGAGTCATGTCTCTATTTGCTGAAAACAAGAGACTCCAAATAGGGCTGGCCAGATGCAGAAGACTAGCCCAATGACCTTCCATGATACCAAATTTATAACTGATTTGTGGTGTTCGGATGGGCAGAATTTAAACTATAAAGCTAATATAGTTTTCCAATATCATGTTGTGAGTCTACATTTATAATAAAAATAAAATATTTAGGTCAAGTCATCTTCAAACTTGTAATTTGTCACACCACATGCAAATGTGGAAGTGAATCTCTTCATGGGATTGAGGTTCATGTTAACTGAGAAAATCTGCATTTTATACACAATCTACCTGTGTTCTTATCACTCACGAAAACTATAATAAAATCTAAATATATATATATATATATATTTTAATTAAATAACTAACAATGGAAAAACCCCAAACACGTTTTCACTATTTAAAATAAAACTGGTAACACTTTCAAATAAGGTTCTATCAGTTAACATTAGTAAAGGCATCATGAACTAACAATGAACAATATATTATTACAGCATTTATTAATCTTGATTTAGAAAAATGTATTGTTAATGTTAGTTCGTAATGCATTCACTAATGATATCATAGTGTCTACAACTTTTCATTTTTAGAATGTATTAGAATGTATGTTTATGCTGACAGTAACATTAACTAATATTATTAAGTGCTAAAAAAAGTATTGTTCATTGTTAGTTTATGTTAACTATTGTTTACGAATACAACCTCATTGAATTCAAATTAATTTTGGTTGTTGATTCACAGCATATTATAACATTTTTAACTTTAAAATTCCTTTAAAAACCTTTACAAAATCTTAAAATCATAAACTAAAATGAAATTAGTAAACTAGTAAAAACTAAAACTAACACTCAATGAGTGAAAAGCAACAAATATTCTATTTATAATAAAAAAATCTAATTATGATAACCCTGCTGTCTACAGCATAATAATAACAACAAAAAGTCGGTTTGATGACTGAAGAAAAACATTATAATGAAAAAATAAAGAGCACAGATCTCAGCATGAGGTTACACAATCTGCTGATCATTTCTAAAGTTTGCAATAGGTCAGGATGTGCATATGCAAGAACGACTAACAAAAACAGCGCCAAGCAGCAGGAATATTCCACTGCCTAAGCAAGCAAAGTGAGACGTGCACAAATATAGAAATTTTTTGAAAGAGAACGCAGGAAGCACGGAGACATGCTCCACCGATGCCGTTGGATAATTAGCATGAATCAGCATGAAAGCGCTGCTGTTTTCCCTCCTGCACTGACAGCAACTATGATCCACTCCGAGACAAATTATCATGATGTTTTGAGCACACAATTGCATGATTTATTCATGTGTGGAGAGCAGGATGGGACAAGTAAAGCAAACACATCCTCCTACTCTCCAACTACATCCTCCTACTCTCCAACTACACGGCTAAATGGGCGATGGCACCTGACAGCGATACGAGGCAACTACATAATGAATTTGCTTCTCTCTGCCTAGTCTGGACCAGCAGAGGTACTGAAACTGAGCAGAGATAAAAATATCTCTAAGGTTGTGTGATAAAAGACTCATGGAGGAATATCGCCTGCAGATGTTAGAGAGAAAGAGAGAGACACTGGAGTTTGTTCTAGAGAGGATGTGTCAGGGGACTAAAAGAGTGGGAGAGAACAAGCTGGATTCTGCCTGAGCTTTGGCACTGATGACAGACAGAGCGAGAGAGAGAGAGAGAGAGAGAGAGAGAGAGAGAGAGAGAGAGAGAGGGAGACAGAGAGAGGGAGAAGGATAGGGCAGATGTATGAATCTTGTGTGCAGTCCAGTTTGTAGTTTGCAAAGTGCGCATTGTGTAGTTTGTAATGCATGTACTTTTCAAAGTGAATCCTGCGTAGATTGCAATGTATTTTGTTTGTAAAGTGTATACTGCATTGTTTAATATTGTGTACTGCATAGTAGTGTGTGTAGTTTGTAAAGTTTATTCTAGGGCTGCAACGGTACATGTATCCGCACCAAACCGAACGGGTACAGGGCCGTCGGTTGATTACATGCCTTAGCATGCGTGAAACCATTTTTAAAACAACATATAAATGTACAACAAAAAAACGCGTAGAACTAAAATGATAAAAGATTGCGGAGCAACACGGGACCACACAGAACCAAATCTTAGCAAAACAGAGCGCCACATAGTTCACTAGACTTTCACTTTGTCTCCGTGTTTATATCCGTGTCTTCCGCTGAACGCGCTTGGATGCAATATACAATGTGGAAAAGCCTCTCTGTGTCCCCTGTGACTTCATATTTCTTTTTCTTTTGTAAGATACCATAATATTGGACAGCTTGTTATAGCCTGTAGCACTGAATGTCTAATAGCAAGTAACAATGAAATCAGAGTAATACATTGCAAGAACGCATTTCAGCAATTCTGTAGTGCCCACTCCACTGTATTTAAACTAGCACGCGCTGTAGTTTTCCAGCAGGGGACATTGTCAGTGCTAACAGATCCGCCCTCGCCTCTGATAATGTCGATTTTCTGATTTCCCTGAAGAAATAAACTTGAAAATTGAGTGATAAGTACAAGTGGTGAGCTGAAAGACAAAAGACACAGAAATCTGCACTGCTAATGTCTTAATTTAGTCACAATTATTATAATTGCAATTTTCTTTCTTTTTAGTATTATGTTTGTATACAATGTGCATATAAGAGGCTCGTAAGTTTTGTGTTGTAATTTCGTTGAAGAAATAGTGCAGTCATGTATAAATGAGCCTTCACAACAAGAATTGTTGCACATCATCCACTGTGTTTTCAAAATAAATAATTTAAAGAAAGAATCTTTGTTTTCGCTGCTGTACCGAACCGTGACCCCAAAACCCGAGGTACGTACCGAACCAGCCCTAGCTTATACTATGTAGTTTGTATTGTATGTGCTCAGTGTATAATGTGTACTTTGCAGTGGCGGCCCATGCACTTTAAGTCTAGGCCTTCAGTGCGATTCGTGCCATTAAGAAAACACTGTTTCACAATGATTAAGACACTTTATGACATCACACATTACGTCACAGCCAACTAATAATACCAATTGGCATTTTAAAAACAAATCCTTGAACGAAAGCCAAAAATTGAAAGGACACTGAATGCTCAAGGTAGCCTAATCTTAACTGCAGCATGACTGTTTTGTGAAATAAATTATTAAATAAAGAGTTAGATGTCTCTTGAACGGATATTCAAAAATCATAATTGTACATATGAATCTCCAAGGAGGTCTACCTGGAAAAAGCTATCTGATAATATTTGCGATTTAAAATGTTGCTTGCAATAAAGTTCACTGAATGCTCAAGACATCTTAATTTACACTTGGAAAACTCCTGATGTTGTTATAACAATGCAAAAAGCACTTACCAATTTAATTGAAGTCAAAATCAGCCCTCCTTTCCTGTTTAATAAATTAAGCAATCACACAGTCATGCAGAACGTCGCGGGTTTATAAATCCATAAGGATCTGTTTCTCAGTGGCAATAAAGGCAGTGAGTGATGACAGCCATCTCTCTTGATCTCACCTCTCGCACTCTTCGCTTTCGAATTACGTACATTACTTAAAGCGTGATTGCGTCACTCAAGGCAAGCTAGAAGGCCTTGACTGGGACATATCTAAAAAAACTACACCGACCAAGAACAAATAAATCAATGTGATTGGCTGATGAATCTGACAATCTGAAATTAGATGCCTATTCATTTGCACTGTTGAGGGATTCAGTGGAAATTCTAAAGGGCTAACGGGGTGGAGCTCAGGCTCACACGCTGCTTCGGCTAACAAGCTCGGCTTCGGCATGTGATGTGAAACTTGCGCCACACTTGTAAGCACAGAGGAATAAATTCTGATTAGATAAACTTTTCGTTTTTCCCTATACGTTTGTAAATAAATTAATTGTGGAAAGTGATCAAAAATACAAAGGCAAAAGGTGAATGAGAATGACAGGATGAAACAATTATTATTTATTAGGCATGTTAGGCCAGCAGAGAAGGCTTTGCTGGCCCTGAGAATTCACTACTGGTATTTTGCAATGTGTGTAGTTTGTGAAGCGCATCCTGTGTAGTTTGTAATCTAAGTAGTTTGTAAAGTAAGTGTTGGGTATGTAAAGCATGCACTGTGTAGTTTGTAAAGTGTATGCTGCATCATTTGAAATAGTATATTGTGTTCATTTTTTAAAAAGCCGTCTCACATAAGCAGTAGTCAAATTTTTTAATTTTTTTTCCCTAAATCAATAAGGCAATAAATTCTAGAGTATTAGTCTGAGATTAAACATTTTAGGTTTATTGTCGAGTTACCAAACATGCATTCTCACCTTCTGGTGTCATCATCCGGGGCCTGTGTGCGGTGCGTCCGAACCCACTGCTCCAGCTGTTGCATAGAGTTTGTTCTGCTCAGGGTTCTCTCGGGTTCTACTTGCGGGGGTGGAACCGTCGTCCTCCGAGGTAATGTATTGCTGATGTCCCCAGGACTCCTCTCTCCTCCACGCTCACCAGAGCCATTGACCTGGGCAGGCATGTACTGACTCGACCCGCTCTGGAGCTGTCTGGACGAGGAGCCCACTGCAGCGATGGCAGCTGCTTGAGCTGGCTGGAGTTTGATGCTGTTGATCTTTGTGAGGGGCCGCTCCACGACGCCCTCTTTCTGGAAGCCGTATTTCTCACCCTCTCGCGATGATGGAGCGGTATTTTCTGGTTCTTTTGGCTGAGGGTGCTTCTCTCCATCCCGTTGAAGAGTGTGAGGGTACATTCCATCCTTTTGCAAGATCTTCTCGGTATCTTTTGGTTGAGCGTTTTTGTCATCACTCTGTAATGTGTACTTATCTCCGTCCTTGTGCAGCGTGTACTTGTGCCCGTCTTTTTTCAGTAAATACTTCTCTGCATCTTTGTGGATGGCATATTTCTCCCCATCTTTCTGAAGGACGTATTTTTCCACATCTTTTTGCAGCATGTACCTGTCACCGTCCTTCTGCAGTGCGATTCGCTGCGTGTCTTTATGGAGAGCATAGTTGTCGTTGTCTCTTTGGAGGGTGTATCGCTCGCCGTCTTTCTGCATGCTGCCCCTGCTCTCTTTGTCTTTCTGGATGCAAGGCTGTTTCTCCAGGGGCATTTGTTTCTTCTCCTCCTGCCATTGTGTCTCACGGTTTCTTTCGTTGTTTTGGATCTCCGGTCGGGTCAGGACCCTGTGATTCAACATGTTGTTCATCTCCTGAGGAGTGCGTGGGTCGACCTTTACCTTCTCAAGTCTGTGGAAGAGAGAGAGGGAACAGTAAAAACAAAATCAAAATGTTAAAGGAATAGTTCACCTACATGTTGTTCCAGACCTGTATCACCTTTTTTTTTTTTTTTTTGGAGAACAGAAAAAAAATATTTCAGATGTAAGCAAAATGTACATTATAACAGTATACCCAAATGAATCAGAATCACATTAAATCGTATCAAAATCGGAAACAGATTGAGAGCTTGAGAACCAAATCAAATGAGGAAATCTGTATTGCTAAAGTTTTTTAGTGAATATTATACTTTTGTGGTCTAATTTTTGGTCATTTTCATTGTACAAAAAAATTACCTAAATCATTCTGTAAAATATCTTCTTGTATGTTTCAAGAAAGAAAGCTTTGTGGGTTTTCAATTACATTTACATTTTTGGGTGAATTATTTCTTTAAAACAATACATGGCACAGAACATTGGAGGGTGTGCGATTTTTCATAATACATACATACACTGCCTGGCCAAAAAAAAGTTGCATACACTAATATTTTGTTGGACCGCCTTTAGCTTTGATTACGCTGTGCATTCGTTTTGGCATTGTTTCGACAACCTTATGCAACACTTATTTCCATCCAGAGTTGCATAAATCTTTGGCCGAGATCTTGTATTGATGACGGGAGAGCCGAACCACTCCGTAAGTCTTCTAGGGGCACATCCTAAAGACTTCCAATGGGGTTAAGGTCAGGACTCTGTGGTGGCCAATTCATGTGTGAAAATGATTCCTCATGCTCCCTGAACCACTCTTTCACAATTTGAGCCCTACAAATCTTGGCACTGTCGTCCTGGAATATGCCTGTACCGTCAGGGAAGAAAAAATCTACTGATGGGATAACCTGATCATTCAGTACATTCAGGTAGTCAGCTGACTTCATTTTATTGCCGCATAATGATGCTGAGCCTAGACCTGACCAATTGAAGCAACCCCAGATCATAACACTGCCTGCAGTGGCTTGTACAGTGGGCACTATGCATGACGTGCGTATCGCTTCATGCGCTTCCCTTCTTACCCTGATGCACCCATCGCTTTGAAATAGAGTAAATCTGGACATGACCTTTTTCCATTGCTCCCCAGTCCTAACTTTATGCTCCCTAGTAAATTGAAGTTGTTTTTTTTCCGATTAGTCTCACTAACAATTGTGCGTGTGGAAATCTTCTAACTTTCAATATTAAACATGTTCTACTATCGATTTTTTACAATGTGACTAAGCGTTTTAGTGATTTCTAGATTTTTTTCTAACCACATTTCTTCCACGAAGCTGATGGTTCACCACTAACCTTCCAGGTTTTAATAATGCGTTGGACAGTTCTTAACCCAATTCCAGTGATTTCAGCAATCTCCTTAGTTGTATTCTTTGCTTGATGCAGGCCAATAATTTCTGACATCTTTTCCACGACCACGGGATACGTCTTCTGACATGGTTGTTTAAGAAATGAGAAGCTACACACCGCATCAGTTAGGGTGAAAATAATTGTTGCCAGCTGAAACATATTAATCACAGCAATAATGATCCAATCCTAGGTTCTTAAGTATCTGCATATTTAAATCCAAACGGTGACTTTTTTTTTTTTTTTTTTGGCCAGAAAGTGTATAACAGATTTGTAAAAAGCATTTGTCCAAAGCTATAATATTCTTGTTTAGACAGACATTTCAAGCCATTCAGCTGTTGCTGTTTGCTATCAAAATTACACTTAACGAGAACAGATAACCAATTGAAACACTACTAAGCGAAAAGTTCTGGTGAATCTAACCCGCATTTAAAATGTTTGACTTTAATCTTTACTTAAGAAATTCTTTCTACCAAAAAATGGCCCTCTGATTTTTTTGAGAATGGACACCCAGTGCCCATCACACACAAACATGTTTTTATTAAAATGACTGCAGTCGGGAGGGAAACAAACACTAAGCAATGTGACACTGTCTGAATGATGCTGTAATGACAAATAAAGATGCCAAAAATGCTTTCTCCACTTATAACAGTCTTTGATACTACGAAAAGAGCTTTTTTTTGTGTCTTTTATTCACTTTCATATACAGCTGCGGTCTTGTGTTTGTCAATAGTAATTTTGAAGATTTCTTTGGCATCTGTGATTGCGCTAGAAGCTGCAAACACGCACACACAAACATCGCATGCACGAAGGCTCAAAAACTTCTCTGCACTTAAAAAGCTGTGAAAACTACATGCCTCTGAGATTTTCGGGGGAGAGAACAAGCTCTAGACTAGAAAGTCTGTAGCTTTCCTCAAAATAACAACAACAAAAGTGCTGCATTATAAAGAGTGTTAAGAGTAGAGAGGAAATGCTGAAGTGACTCAGTTTCCTCTGAGGCATGTTAATAAAGAGAAGTTAACAACAGTATAAATAGCTTCAAGATAAATGTAAAAAAAATAAATAAAATAAAATAAAATAATAATAATAATAATAATAATAATAATAATAATATGCAAACACCCTAGCGCAACATGAGACAACAAAGTCTCCAAGGTTTACTTCCTTGATATAAGCTCCTGGTCTTATAATGAATAAATTGTCATTGCACGTTATTTCAAAGAAGAAACAAATTTGTCTTGGTAATCTTTCATCAAAATAATTTGCTCCGCCTCTGAAACGACTTTCCTTTTTGGATGATGTCATCAAGCCCTTCAACCTCTTGCCTCCAACCACCTGGCTCTATTCTGGTATGTAACGCCCACTTTTGAATCCAATCAACTTCTGATAAATAAAATGAACCCCACCTTACACTTCTTTTCCTCATTGAATAGCCTGTTTCAATCGAAATCCATCAGATTACGGAAGTAAAATTGGTTGTGAACAGCATTTCATGTTGACTGTAATGGGTGATTTCCTACCTTCTGATTGGACTCAGTGTGAACCAATGGGTGTTTTCTTAATTTGTGATAGGTTAATTCAGGACACACAGGCATTCCTTACCTTCTGATTGGCTCAGAGTGGACCAACGCTGCATCTGTCATAACCTTCATCCAGGACTCCATATCTTTGGCTGTGTCGGTGCTAAAATAGTACGTCCGCATGTTTGGATGTGTCGCCTACATGTGAGAAATGAACAGAGCAACCTGGAAAAAGAAAGAAACTACAGTGATCGTCAAAACTTTTACTAATATTTGCTGGCAGAGGAGCATAATGCCATATAATGCTATAATGCTTGAGCAGTGTTTCGGATGCGAGTAGATCTCTGTCAGGAGAGTTTGGATTTGACAGACCCTCATCAATGAGCTCCCCTCAGGAGTGAGTTTAACTGCTTGACTCTGATAGCTTAGTCTGGATTTTTTAACACTGCCACAAACTGTTCTTTCACAAAGCCTTGTACTCAATGATCATAGCTTGTGCACTTTTTAAGAGTTGATTTAAATATAGAAAAATATCTATTTCGATATTTAAACCTTAATACATACAACTGAATATATATATATATATATATATATATATATATATATATATATATATATATATTATTTAAATGTTTTCTATCAAAAAACATAGGCAGTTCAAAACAACATTAGAAACTGCAAAACTGGTGTGAGCCACAACCAAATTAAAATATTTTAGGAATATTACTTATCATTAATAGTCATACCACCCATTTTCAACTGGAGATCCATAGAGGAACAATAACCTTTTTTCTTTTGTCAATTTTGTAAAGAGAACCCTCAAGGACGTGTATAAGCCTACACATAGTTTGGAAAGGGCGAAGCAAATCTTTACATCTATTGCATATTTAAGTACAAAATATTTGCATACTTATGCCAGTGTTGAAAAACTGAGATGAACTGAAAATCTGTTTGTAATCAAATCATGACTCCCTGCAAAATCAAACTGAATCGTGATTCAGTAGCCAAAGTGAGAGATTTGCTAGTTGTATCATGGAAAACAGTTTTGAAATAACAGAGTTCAATGAACTTTTCTAACATTCACAATATGAAGCTCCGTCTACCAAAAGTGTATAAAATGGCTCCTTTAAAGCACATCAGCATGCTTATGTGGAATCGTGCATAGTCAGAACTTACCATATTAGTGGAGCTCCATCCAGTAAACATGTTGATGTTCCAGTTTATGTAACCTCATGGAAAACAGTAAGAACCATTGTGGGATGAAGAATAAGAAGATAGAGACATGGAATGAGTCAACATAACTTGTGTTCATTAAAATTGAGAAAAGAAACTCCAGAATTCTGTCACAACAATGCAACAAACTAGTGCAGTCCATCATGTCTATGCCAAGAAGCTGTACAAACTAAAGTTTTAATTCTTTAACTACAGCCAAATCGGTGACCTTGAGCAGGATGCCAGGGGTGCAGTCCATCACTACTGTTTGGCAGAACTCTGAACACAAGACTAGATTAAATTCATAGACAAACTGTCCCCATGAGCTTGCCTGCCACGCTAACACAATCTCTGCCCCCGAAAGACCTTTTGAAAACACTCTCAGGAGGTGAAAACTCCATTGCTAAAGAACTTAGAGAACTTCTTTCCAAATATTGTAAATGGCATGGCATTTTAATATTGATCTGGGTCTTAGGGGGTCTAGCCTCAGTCTGGGTCTTCAGTGGTCTGGCACTGGTTTGGTTCAAGTCTTACAGTAAGAGTTCTGGTTCAGGTCTGATTCCGGGTCTCAGGGGTTCTATCTTGGTCTGGGTCCAACGGGGTCTAATCTTGGTCTTAATGGTCTGGTATAGGTCTGGTTCTGTGTCTTAGGGGTTCTAGTCTTGGTCTGGGTCTTAAGGGGTTTGATACTGGTCTGGTTTTGGGTTCAAGACTTGGTCTTGTTCTGAGCCTTATGGGGTCTGGTATTGGTATTAGGGGGTTTTGTCTCGGTCTGAGTCTTAAAAAGGTCTGGTATTAGTCTGGTTTTGTGTATCAAGTGTTCAAGTCTTGGTCTGGGTCTTCAGAGGTCTGGTATAGGTCTGATTTTGGGTCTTAGAGGGCCTAGTGTTGGTCTGGGTCTTAAGGGGTCTAGCATTGGTCAGGGTCTGGGTCTTAGGAGTTCTAGTGTTGGTCTGAATCTTCAGGGGTCTGTTACTGGTCTGGTTCTGGGTCTAAGTGTTTCTAGTCTAGTTCTGAATCTTCAGGGGTCTATTATTGGTCTGGCTCTGGGTCTAAGGGGGACTGGTTTTGGTCTGGATGATCAGGGGTTTGGTATTGGTCTGGT
This sequence comes from Myxocyprinus asiaticus, assembly GCF_019703515.2. Lineage (NCBI taxonomy): Eukaryota > Metazoa > Chordata > Actinopteri > Cypriniformes > Catostomidae > Myxocyprinus > Myxocyprinus asiaticus. The sequence continues at coordinate 4,090,752 of NC_059390.1, read as the reverse complement.
TCTGGGTCTATTCTTGGTCTAGGTCTAAAGGGGTCTGGTATTGGACTTTTTCTGGGTTTTAGGGGGTCTAATCTTGGTCAGGGATTTTAGGGGTCTGGTATTGGACACATTCTGGATCTTAAGGGGTCTAGTTTAGATCTGGATTTGGGTGTTACAGGGTCTAGTTTTGGTCTGGATATTCAGGGGTCTGGTATTGGTCTGGTTCTGGGTCTTAAGGGGTCTAGTCCAAATCTGGAATGTCAATGGTCAGATATTGGTCTGGATCTGGGTCTTAAGGGTTATAGTCTTGGCCTGGATCTTCGGGGATCTAGTATTGGTTTGGTTAGGGGATCTAGGTTTGGTCTGCATCTTCAAGAGTCTAGTGCTGGTCTGGTACTTTGTCTTATGGGTCAAGGCTCCGTCTGGGTATTCAAGGGTCTGGTATTACTCTAGTTATAGGTTTTGGGGAGTCTGGTCTTGACTCCCAATTCTGGTATAAAAAAAGAAATTGACATTGTGACTCCGCTATTATAGTCATCAGCTTCAATGGAGTCTATCACTTAAGCGATCAAAAAGCCCTCTCCTTTCATCAATTCATCCACTCATCTGAGTTTTTCTCTTTGAAATCAGAACATTTGCATAGAAATTGTGGCCCCATTTGATGGATTTTGCGTTCAGGCTCTGACCTTGAAGGCATATTTCCGGCTTATATGGTCATCCACGGACAGCATGGAGATGTGGAAACTGGGTAGGAGAATACTTCCCAGAATTCCCTCTTCTTTATCATCTGAAGACAGAGAGAAAGCAACAAACATTAGATCAGTGGTTCTCAAACTGGTTTTGCTTTAGGACAGAGATTCAATATTGGGCAACAAGTGGCAGACCCCAAAAAAATAAAAAATAAAAATGTGTTTATCATACCAAAGTAAGCAAAAATGTCCTTAAAATCAAACTTCATATCATATTCATATCACTATGAACTGCACAGGCCCACAATATGTCTAATTATTAACATAACATGACTAAATACCATAAATTACCTCTCTGATAAATAATTGATAAATGATTCTCTTCCTTTTCAGGATGGAAACTTCAAAGACTCTGTCATTAATCTTTCAGTTCATACAAAATCCTTTAGTTTAAACACTGGCCACCAACATCTACTCAGTTTACTCATTTAAATCTTGATTTTTACTACACATAGATAACTAATATTGGCATTACATTCATGCTGTTTAGCCAGAGGGGAACTGGCTCCCCCGGTGAGCCTGGCTTCCCCCAAGGTTATTTTTCTCCATTGACTACATCTTATGGAGTTTTGAGTTCCACAGTCGCCTTTGGCTTGCTCACTGGGGGTCTAAAGACAAATAATATTTTTAAGGCATAATTTACAATCACGTTATTCATCAAACCTCACAATGAAGACTTAAATACATTACAGACATGACAGCTTCATTCTCTGTAATAATTTTTTGTAAAGCTGCTTTGAGACGATGAGTGTTGTGAAAAGCACTATACAAATAAAAATGACTTGACTTCCTTTAAAAGCCGATAAACCTATTTATTTTGCTATTCTATCCCTGCATGATTATATGGTTAGTTGCATTTTATTCTTTGCATTTAACATGTTATTTTTTTCTCCTGCTGTCTGTGAACCTATCCGACCTACAAAAAAACTTTTTGGGTTGTGATCCACCAATTGAGGGCCACTGCATTAGCATATATTGGAAGACAGCCAGGATACTGGTAGAATTTGCAGCTGAAGGCATGACCGGGCATTTATTTCGGTGGGGGTTTTAGTAAACAGACGCTCTAGCAGGGCTGATGGGAAAAATGCTGGGTTGCATGCAGCAGAGCGTGGCGATAGGTTTGTGTCTGCTCTGGACTGTGAATGCAATCGTTTTGATTGCAGAGTGCAACGAATCACTCAAACCGGCTTGCCGACAGAGTTAATGCAGAGTGACAGCTGTGGTATCCATAACTATAACAATTGTAATGGTGAAAAAGCAAAGAGCAATTTCCTATCATCATCCGTATGCCAGAGACACATGCCCCAACTTCTTTTGGGCAATATCTAATTCATGATTTGAAACAATTGCATGTGAATTAATAATGCCCATTTGTTTGCCTTAGCAAACACCACCACTTTGTAACAAACAAGACAACAGCCACCAGTGATGCAATCTTTTAAAAGTTACAAAAGTTCTGCATCCATAACTGTGTTTGGAGACATCCCACATATTGTGTTCTGAGCTGTTCAGATCAACGAGGCAGTGTTCTGAACCCATGCTAGCAGTAGTTGCTCAAGAAAACTCGCAGGTGGTTCACAGCCCGTTGAATTACTCACAGCAGCCAGAAACAAACAAATAACAACCAACAGAGAGAGATGTGAAGGAGGAGAGAACTGATTGATAAGCCGTTGTTTCATAGCCCAGGGACAATCACAGATTTTAAATTCTCTTGTAGTCAAGAAAAAGCTCAGCATGCTGGCTTTTGGAAACTATATAACAGTTAACCCTACAAGTCAAGGCTCAGAGTTAGTTTAGTGGCAGATATCGGAAATAAGGACACTCTACTAAGCCCGCATTGAATCAATTCCAATCTCCATCATTCACAAAACTCTACACATGAAAGCAACATTAGTATTACTATTGCTCAAATCCCTAAGTATTTCATTTCAACACTTAATGTTTGTGCTATAAACCATGCATCATACCTCAAATCATGCTGTTTGTTGAGGAGAGGTATGCTATTAATTTTCTAAGTAGGGATGGGAATTGTAAGGAATTTAATGATTCCAGTTCCGATTCCTCTTAACAATGACGGTTGCTTAACGGTTCCAGTAACAATTCTTTTAGTACCTTTAAGAAAGAATTATTTGAAAATAACAGATGCAATTCTCTGCAGACTTTTGCCAAATGATGAGGTCATACAGAGCAATTCAGTAACCCCTACGACTGATATACTGTATAACTGTTTTTGATTTACTTAAAAGAGCCGGCTCATGTGAGTCATTAGTTCGGGACCTGGAATATACAGGAAGCGATGTATGTTTCGCTGTAGATCCAAAAGAGCCGGCTAATAAGAGTAATTTGTTTGGGACTCAAAACACACTAGTCACGCTGTAGAATTAGTAGGGGGCAGCTCTGCCACTGAAATACGCTGCAGAAAACACTGTCATAGTATTTTAGTATGGTGTTTCATCCACATTGGTGAAAAACTGCACATAGAGGAAACTCATGAAAATCATACAGTTCTGGTATTTAAAAAAACAAAATGGAACTCGGTACCCAACCATATTTCTAAGCGATTGGATTTGCTATTTTTGCCTGTCAGTGAAAAAATCCCATAGACTTACACTGAAGTCAATCCGTATCTGCATACTAGAATATTACAGAGACTAGGGGGAGGGCTCTTTATAACAGAACCCTAGCAACCACATAGCAACACACTAAAAAACACTCATAACATCTTAGCAAACAACCGGAACACCACTGACTTTTGCATGGATATGCACCACTCACTTTTTCTTAAAAACGTACATATTTTCTTTTGTAACACACTTTAAGCTCCTAAAAAGAGGTAACACATTTTACCATTTTTTAATTCAAAACAAAACATTTCTGTCATAACCAGAACAGAAATTGTGAAAAAAGTCCACAAGGCGTGAATATCACATACTTTATGAAGTATTTGGGATTAGTACATTTTTACATTTATCTTGCCCATAAAGAAAAAGATGGCTAATTAACTAATCAATCACATCTGCAACTATAAGTGTAAGCAGTACCTTTTCACACAGACAGGAGGCGTCAGTGATCTTGTCCACCTCTGGTCATAGCTGTAGGATGTGCAAGTTTAGAACCTCAAAATCTTTCCTTCATCATTTACAACCACTCTCATTTACAAACACAAAAAAACAGCCCTCCCAGAGCATTATTTAACCTGGCCCGCCGACAGAGACTCAACAAAACTGATGACATGAAACAGAACGAAAGAGAGATAGATAGAGAGACTTTGTACACATCTGCAGTCAAAGCACGTCTCCCTGTGTGGTAAGAATACATCTCGCTCCTCGCCGTCAGCCAATAAACAGCCTTGTCCCTTATGGGCCGGCCATGAAAGAGCCATCTGATTGCACTGGCACACTATTTAATTGCACAATTTATGGAGATATAACAGTGTCCTAAGGAGACATCAGCAGCCAGTGCCACAGGTTCAAATCTGAGCACCTGCCCAACAAGATATCTTTGGACACATTAGACATTAGAGCAGCCTGGACTATTAAATATTCTTGACTATTCAAATATTATGCAGCAACCACACATTTAAAAGATGCAGTTGCATCCAAGAGATATAATACTTTTATAGCAGTGTTTCCCAAATTGTGAAAGCTGAGTGAAATGAATTGCATTGTGAGATCCTTGAAAAATCAAAAAGTATTATTTTAGAAGCCAGTGAAATGTCTACATAGGTAAGATTTGTATAATCTATACAAATCCTATAATCTGAAAAGAAGAAAAACGTTCAGAGCAGCTGAACATAAGTCTATCATTGGCCTACAGTTCACAGCAATCCATTTTGCAATTGAATTAGTCAATCAGTCCGAGATTTATAAGGGCTTTGAAACTTAGAAAAACACGTCTTGAAATCCCTGCATTCAGATTTGCGCTACATCAAGCTGTGAATGCAAGAACGTGCTCTCATCTTGTGTCGTCTGCATTAAACAGCCCTAATTATTGTTACATTTCATTACTTTTGTTAATTTCTGAATGCTTATTTGAATACATGATACTGCCGTTAAAAACGTAAAAACTCCTCGTTTTCTTAATTTGAATCATTGTTCTATTGTTTTAATTTCTTCTATTGCTTGTAATAGTTTATCTTCTTATTTTATTACTGACTGTTTACATGTCTTGAATAATTTGAGAACTTGAAACAATGTTTACTTAAAGTTTCATTTTTTTATGCTATTGCAGACATAACTGAGTCATATTAAAGTTTCAGTACTGCTGCTTTTACAAAACCAGAGTTTGAAAATTACTGTGGCACTTGAAGTATTTTAAGGCCTGGATACTGTGATTCCACGGTGGCAACCATGTAAAACAACTAGAAAGCTGTGCAGATGGGTCACTTGATTGTATAGTGGCCCATAACTCAAAGGAGATTGTTTCAGAAGGGACAGAGAGTGAGCAATAATCTTTAGACAGCACATCAGATAAGAACATAAATCAAAACACCTATATTAAAGTTGGTGATAAAGTGAGACTTTGGTAAACAGAGAGATGCACGACTCACCTCTGTAGTAGAAGAGGCACATGTCAGACAGCACAAACCATCTCTTCTTCCACATCTTCATCCCGGTACTGTCCTGCAAGAACCCCACAACACAGCCGTCAATCAATCAAACTGTCTGACCACAGCTCAGCATGGTGTGCTGGAATCCCACCCACTACCACTGCATGTTTTGACAGACTTTACCTTAAGATCAACATGAAATCAAAATTGGCCCTATTTACATTCTTAAAACAAGTTCCTGGCCTTATTGTGCAAGATTCATCAGTGTACACTATTCCAAATAAATAAACTTTTTTTTTCCTTAATTTTTCATCAAAATGTAATCAATTGCTCCACCTCTGAAACAACTTTCCTTTTCAGCTGAAATCATCAAGCCCTTACTCAGTATTTCTGTCTTGTTTTCCAGTCAAAATATCTATAAATTACAAAGTAATAAATTAATAATTTTGTATTTATTTATTTGCATTGGAATGGCCACTTTTCATGAGCCAATCGATTCCCGATGGAATAAATCAAGTTACATTTTTTTCTAGTTGAATATATTTTCACTTGAACGAACATTCCATTTGGAATTAAAATGGGTTGTGAATGCCTTTCGTGTCAAATAAAATTTCCCCAGACAGCAACAAATATCCTGATTGATAATGTTCTTAATGCAGAACTAAACTGTCTTTCTTTTGGTTTCACATTTTGGTTTGATATTGTCATCAATGTTGCTGCAGTTCTCTAGAAGTTTCAGCAGTTTTCAGAAACTCATCTAAGTTACTTATTTAACATGAGAGATAAATCAGACTCATATTCCCCCCTTGTTCTTTGCTGTTTGTTGTGTTAATGTTTGCACCATGTAAGCACGCAAATTTGAATTTCGACAACAAAGCCTGATGATTTCACTTGTGCTGTGGGAGAAGCTTTGATGGCGGATGATTTGGGAAGGGGTGAGATCACCTCTGAAGTCGACCACCTTTTGAAGTTTTTCAAAAGAACACTGGCGCAGCGATCACACACACAAACGCAGCACAAAAGTTACTGATGTGGCCATATCACAGAGTGAAAACTTACAGTGTGTTATTTCACTCAGAAGAGAGAAGCAGTTTTGAAGAATATGATGCAAAAGCATAAACATGTACTTGTAAAGTTGTGCATATACTGCATAAAAACAAAGGCAATTTAAAGCCGGATGTAACTTTTGATTGATAAGCTGTGCCGTGCAGAGTCAAGGAAATCTGAGATAAACAAACAGCATGTAACAAAACCAACATCAAAAGAGTAAAAGCAAAACTCTAACAAAAAAGTATCAAAAAGTATTTTTTGACATGGTTTCATGGTAATACTATATTTTGGACATGCACCTCATGGTATTAGTAGAGGTACCTTGGAGTGCCATGTAAATATCATGGCATATGAATGTGGTAATCATACAGGGCCATGGCATAAATTAAAGTACCAAGCTATTACCATTTATAGCATTACTGTACCGTGGTAAGGGCTCAGTAACATTTTTTTTTTTTTACAAGGGTGGCTTTAGATTATAGGCTTTAGAGTCCCAAAAGTCATTAAAATATCTAGCTTACTTCTTTTTTCACTAACAAAACTGCTCATACTTTAGCAAAGAAATAGGCCTAATATATGTAGTTTACTGTTTGAAAAATATAATCCATCAAAAGCATATTAGCAAATTCCCTTCTTTACAGAATAAGTAACTCGTTAGAAACTTTTGTTATAGGCGCATATCAATATTTTCATTGTGACGGCTTTGTGCGCGATGGCAGCACTCGGGAACCACAGTGAGTCAGTTACTGAACACAAACTGGTATTATTCAATTTTTAGTACTTTTATATTCAGTCTTTTAGCTTTTATTTTGTAAAAAGCCAATAAAATGGTACTTCTGACATCCTAAGAGTACAACACTGATTAATCAATATTACAATTACAGTGTCACAATTATCTAACTGTGAAGTGTCAATTAAAGCAGTCCACTCCTGTTGGTCAAAATGTTCTATTTAACATGTTTTTGCAGTGATTGTGCATTGAAACCAATCACAGACATGTGTGTTGCTTGCTTGTGTATAATTTATTCAAAAGTTGAACAACAGTTTTGTTTCTTAAGCTTCTAAGAGGGTCAGTGTGAGGACAGTGACATTTTAAGGGTATAGTGGTGTATAAAACAGCAGTACAGAAACACTTATGTGAAGACTATGGCATGCAGTTCATCCACTTAAAAGGAGCATTTTATCATTCATTGTGTTAATCTGAATTCATCGCAATTAAAATATCAAGGGAAATAATCGTAAATAATAACTTTTGTCATAATCGTGCAGCCCGATTAGATTAAAGTAATAACAAGTAAGAGTGTCAGTTTCACATGCCTGTTTGTAAAGCCAGCCATTTTTGATCACTGGTGCATTTGGGTTCCTCTTGATCGAGTTCGACCTCTTCCCAAAGTTGTGGATTTTCTTTGAGGATCTAGACTGCTGTAAACAAAGTGTGAGAACAGAACGTTACAAAAAATTTAGCCTTTGAGGAACCATGCTTGACAAATATATAATTCAGCAATCAGGTTTTAAATAATTACAACTTACGAGCAAAGTCGTTTAGAAAATGTGTGAGCCATGTATTATGAATAAATAGCACTTACAAACTCACATTTTCAACAACAAAAAGATTAAAAACTGCTTTTACTGAAACCAGAAACACACTGGCAACAATCTGAGTATGTGAAATTGCTGAGCCGTGTTTATCTGTCTCTGCAAAATGTCATTCTTCTCTCTGTAATGACACACATTCACTCATACGATTCCAGTCACTTATCTCAGAGAATCAGGCTTTTTAAAGAGACAGCTTTCCAATGTACAAACACTGACAATAAATCACGGTTGATATTTTCATTCTGAGAAGCTCTTTGGTGCAAATTACATTATTAAATGGCTTCTCATGATTAAACAAACAACTTACGTTTGAATGTATATTTGTCTATGTTTTACTGATTAAATGGTAACACTTTACAATTAGGTTGCATTCGATAACATTAGTTAACTACAGAACATAACGAACTAATGATAAACTTTAAAAAAAATCTTGGTTAAAGTCAACATATTCATTTTTTTAAATGATGTTACCATTAGATAATGCATTATGAATCAACATGAACTGACAATGATCAATTGCATCTTTATAATTAAGAATTAACAAAGACTAATAAATGCAATAAAATATACAGTTCATTGTTAATATATGTTAAAATATATATATATATAACCTTAATATAAAGTGTTACCATTTTATTTTTGGGGGAATCATCAAATGTGGTCATAAACTTGTTTCTTTAACATTTTGGAGGGATTTAGGCATGTGCAAAACTACACATTTTCAAAATCAAAAATGAAGGAAACTGTAAAGGTTTGTGGTCCACAAGACCTCAATCAGACCAGTTTTGTAAGGAAAATGAAATAAAACAATATGCAGCAGACTCAAAACAGTTTTCAAAAATTCAACATTTTTACTTGAAACAAAGTCCTAAAATGCAACGCTCATGGAAAAATTGCTGTAAAACAGAGATGCACAACTTAAGTTATGTGTACACATGTGTACATAAACCAACAATAAAAACAGGGCAGACTGAATGCAAGAATGCACTTTCAGATTTAATATTTAAGTGCCGATGCTTTAAAAGATGTACATACAGAGACACAACTTCTCTGAGGGGGTTTTAGTGTGCTGAGATTCAGTTAATAATAATAAAAGTTACTGATTAACTGCTAGCATGCTAAAGGACAAAATAAAGGACATGCATTTGGAAAATTACATCTCTATGTTCACCTGATTTAAGGAAATGCTGCTAAAAAATGCTACAGTTAAATAAACATGAACAAAATCCACATAAACTAGTTTTCCTCACTAATTGACATAAGTAGTAATGTTTAGGTAGATGTTTTTGTTTCTTTACATTTAAAAGAGCTCCCCCAGTCAGTTCCACACAGTGAGGTCTAGATATTCTACACTGATTTTAAAAACAGCAACAGTAGAATAGGATGGGAATCAGCCAATACTGAGAGAGACAAAAAATTGTATCAGTGCATCCCTATTCAACACCATCCACCACATACAATGCAGGAAATGAGCATATGTGCAGTAATGAGGACAATAATTGTGTAACATGCTACTGATGCATGAGAGAACATCACAATCTGTCAGACTGGAACTAGGCCACGGTCACTTAGCCGTGCTGAGAGTGTGTGCGTGCGTGTGTATGTGACTTGCAAATGGGTTCTGTGGTAAATCTATGAATAAATGTCAGGACATGTGAATCATCCTTTACTTGACACCTGTTGAACCTTGTTTTAATGGTGGTCAATTAAATAATTAAATGTGTGTGTGTGGACTCACTCTGGATGTTGGACTGCTGGGGTGTGTTGTGTAGTCTGAGCCCCCGGTGTAGTTGGACGCTTCACTCATGGTGCTGGTGGGACGTTCCTTCTTCTCTGTCACTGGTGCTTTAGTCGCTGGTCTGAGGGATTGGGGGGGAGAACCGCATCTGATTAGGCATGTGACTGTATTCAGTTATACAGCATATCAAGGTAATTAACATGCACGATATTGTTATCGTGGGCACTTCAAAATACTGTAAATAATTCCAATTAACATTTTGGCCAAATTGTTTAGATTTTTCTGATCACACAGTAGTTTTTATCCCATCAACGAATCAAGATTCACAACACAACACATGAATGCGGAACAAATGACACATGCACACTCTGATGTAAACAAACCAGCATGGTCTAGAAGCATGGCTGAAGGAGAAACGCTGCCATCTCTTTATCCGCCTTCTAATAGGGTTAAGTCGGAAGTGTGGAAGTATTTTGGGTTCCATAAAAATGTAGAGGGATTGTTGATTAGAGATGGTTTCCCTTTTTGTAAAACATGTGGCAGAAAAGTGGCAGCGAAACACAGGAACTCCTCCAACATGTTCTAATTTGCGGGACAATTATCACGTGCAATTCAGCAAGATAAAGGTAAGTTGTGACAGTTCTGCTCATTTTTCCAAATGTTTTTGAAAACTGAGAGACAACACTTAAAGAGACACCTAGCTAAGCGACAAATAAGACGACAAAGAGAGTGAACTGTTGCTGCTATTTGCAGATAATGTGTAGCTTGGCCAAAGAGTAGTTTGCTAAAACTCTGTTAGCTACACAGTAACGTTTGCACAATGTGAAACAACTAAAATACAGTTGGAATCAGACAATACTATGTCCTGTAATTAATAATGGCAATGTGGCACAATGATGATTTCAATATTAAGTTCAAGTTGGAACACAACGCAGTCGTATGTTGCCAAGCAGTGAGAGTGAACTCGCAGTTATAAATGTGTAGCTAGCACCTAGCTACAGTATATATTAGCAACTGGCTTGCTATTCTGAAAAACATGCATACTATTGTTGTAGCCTAGTAGCTGGCTCGATTAAATTAGTATAGCCTTAATTTAACATTAGCCTCAACAAGACAAGGTCTACATTGATCTGTAATGATCAGTGGCCCTGTGGCATATTGACCATTTAAATATTAAGACATCAATTAAATGTATATTTGGTTATGTATCTATGGTGTTGATGGTAGTTTTTAAAACATTCAGTGTTCTTTTCAAAGTTATTTGTTATCTGTTAATTTAAAAGCCAGTTTTTGTAATGTAATTCAATACCGTGATAATACCGTATACCGTGATAAAAGCCTCAGCAATTATTGTGACATGAACATTTGATACCGTCACATGCCTACATCCAGGAGCGCATTAACGCACAGGCTTATACGGGCTGAAGCCCAGTGGCCTATAACTCCCATGGGGCTCAGCAGGAGGAGTGCGTTTGAACGCTTTCAGCGGGAGACGCGGTTATTGACATGTTGACAGTCCGCAAGTGTAAAGGCATCCGTGTAGTGCTTGTTAAGTGCACAGCAGTTGCGGACCAGCGAGCCCAAGGGCCCAGAGGTACCTTAAAAAACCCCTGCCTACATCTGAGGAATGCTGTCAATTAGCACAGGCAATTATTCCAATTATTTCCTCTTTCGTTACAATGGAACCTCATCCATCTAAAACTATCTTAAAGAGCATTTTGCTAATTATTGTATTATTATTATGCAAGCAGCTTTTATTTATTTTTTTCAAGACAGAGAAAGACAGAACGAGGAAGAGAGAAAATAGAGAAGACAGGCATCATGCATCAAAGCAATTACTCCCTCCACATCTCTGCTGATATACTCCCACACAATTGACAACCTTAAATGGCCTGCCAACTCTCAGACCTGACAAACTGCATTCAAAGTTTATGACCTAGTCAAGCTGAAGGGCAAAACCAAACCTGAACGCAAGACAGACAGAAAGATTAAAGGTTCTAAACTCAATGTCACACCAGACCGGTGCCGCATCTCCCTTATTTAAAGATGGAGATTGTAATTTCTGTGTCACCTACTTCAGTGCACCAAATGAAATTGTAAAAAAATGATGACTGTTTTCAAACAGGTAAAATGCAATAAATATGGTCATAAACCCGAATTTCTTTTGGTAGAGAGATGGTGAAATGAGAAGTAGATCAGAGAGACACTGTCCCACAGGGTTGGCCTATATTATGATACTACGGTGGAACGGCGACATCAAGAAAGAGAGTTGCAATCAGGAGCAAGGGAGGGAAAACCAGAGTAAAAGATAATGCTTTCAGGCTTCTGGGTCACCTCGAGAGAGAAAATTACCTCCCACTTCAAAAGGGTGAATGTACTGTAAGCACTCGTTTAACAAAGTCTGATTAATGAGTGTCATATGTCGCGAGTGACGTCTTTACATGCATTGCTGACAAACCATTCAGTCAGGAGGTTAAATATCGTTCTTGCATTCAACATAGATTGCTTGCTTGTTACTTGCTGACACAAGTATCCAGCTTTGCAATGGAAACAGACACATTGTCAGATGGTTGAAACAGTCAGTTGATCATGCTTACAACACAGACAGACTGTTTCACAGAGAAAACAAATACATTACACAACTACATTTAAATTGTCTAAAGAAAATGCAAGTGGTCCTTGCCCTTGCAAAACTCCTTGTGGTTGCTAAGGTGTTCTAAGTGGTTGCTAGGTCCACCCACTTTTTCAGCCATCTTGATTCTGGAAGTGTTTTTACCATTCTTTTTATTTTGTTTTTTTCATAGGGATTTCTTAAAATTCTTCATAAGAGTTACAGGCCATGAACCAAACCAACCAGCTCTGAGGTAAATCACAACATTACAAACTTGTAATTTTTGAATTGAAACCAAAAAAAAAAGTTTTTGAAAACCAGGCAAAAAGATGAAGATAAAAGACTCTGTACTTAACGTCTTTCATGAGGGAATGAACTACAATCCCATGAAGCATTGTGAATGCCATAATTTAATTAAAAACAATAGAAAAATCATTCTCATTCAAAATTGTTGATTGTACACTGCCTGGCCAAAAAAAAAGTTTGGATTTAAATATGCAGTTACTTAAGAACCTAGGATTGGATCATTATTGCTGTGATTAATATGTTTCAGCTGGCAACAATTATTTTCACCCTAACTGATGCGGTGTGTAGCTTCTCATTTCTTAAACAACCATGTCAGAATACGTATCCCGTGGTCGTGGAAAAGATGTTACTGTGTTTCAGAAATTATTGGCCTGCATGAAGCAAAGAAAACAACTAAGAAGATTGCTGAAATCACTGGAATTGGGTTAAGAACTGTCCAACGCATTATAAAAACCTGGAAGGTTAGTGGTGAACCATCAGCTTCTCGAAAGAAATGTGATCAGAAAAAAAATCTAGAACGATCGTGATCGGAGATCACTAAAACGCTTGAAGTCACATTGTAAAAATCATGGCTATGTTTAATAGTGAAAGTAAGAGCATTTCCACACACACAATGGAACGAGAACTAACAGGATTGGGACTAAACAACTGTGTGGCCACAAGAAAGCCACTTGTTAGTGAGGCTTATTGGAAAAAATGACTTCAATTTGCTAGGGAGCATAAAGATTGGACTTTGGAGCAATGGAAAAAGGTCATGTGGTCTGATGAGTCCACTCTCAGTTACTCTATTCCAAAGCGATGGCAGGGTAAGAAGGGAAGAGCATGAAGCGATGTACCCGTCATGCATAGTGCCCACTGTACAAGCCTCTGGAGGCAGTGTTATGATCTGGGGTTGCTTCAGTTGGTCAGGTCTAGGCTCAGCAACATTATGTGGCAATAAAATGAAGTCAGCTGACTACCTGAATGTACTGAATGATCAGGTTATCCCATCAATGGATTTTTAATTCCCTGACAGCACGGACATATTCCAGGACGACAATGCCAAAATGAAAGTCTTTGGGATGCACTGGAGATGACTTTACGGAGTGGTTCGACTCTTCTGTCATCAATACAAGATCTTGGCCAAAAATGAAAGCAACTCTGGATGGATATAAATGTTGTGACGTTGTATAAGGTTGTTGAAACTATGCTACAATGAATACGTGCCGTAATCAAACCTACAGGCGGTCCAACAAAATATTAGAGTATGCATTTTTTATTTTGGCCAGGCAGTGTAATATAGAAACAATATACAGTATTTAGAATTGTATTGCAAAATACTGAGATATATGCAAAAATATAAGTAGTTTGAGAGTGTACATAGAGCGACTCGATTGCGTCTTTCACAGTGTCATGGGAGTGGGCAGTCGCTGCAGAGCTCTTTTGCCGCACGTTGTTCAATGTGATTCTCTGATTAGTGGATTTCCCCACACAGAATCATGGGTAGTGTAGTTCTTCACCAAAAATCTGCTAATAAACATTCTGCGGATACATTTTTTTTTTTTTTTATTAAGTTGATATAACAGACTGATGGCTTCAAGAGAATCAGATACCATCGATTAACAACCTTGGAGCTCACGGTAGGTCTGTCTTTAAAAGTTTATAAGTTCTTGTTAAAAATCAATTTGCCTATGGAGAAAAGGAAGCAGACTGTTGCACTCTATTTTAAAGAGCCCATCTTCAAGCCTTTATGATAATCTGGTTCCTAAAATATGACTCGAGTCCCTCTTTCCAAGTCTATGAAATTTCTTTCACACATTTCATTGTCCGCCAGGTGAAATTAGAAGTCTGATCGCTTAGAAAAGTCTCTGCAATAAGCCACATGATTTGAGGTATCACTGTCACAGGGTGAATTACACACCAAAGTTTAATACTTAAGGTCAGTGGTTTGTTCAAATCCCTAATCCAACTTTAAGCAATATTAAAAGTGATGCTTGCCATAGTAGACACCACTAATTATCCATCAAAGAGTCATTTAGGAGAGGACAGAGCAGACTGTTGGGTCAGGGTAGTACAAGGATCCAAGTACGACCTTCCACGTCTCTGAGTTCAAATTAAATCGAGCATTCAACACGACTATTAGTGTTCATTAATTAATCTCTTCTGAAATAATGAGCTGTAGCATGCCACTCAGCAGCCACAGCAGCAGCCATCACTCAGATGACACCTGACGGCATCTTCAGCCCGACATCAGTGGGATAATGGCAGGATGTGTGAAATTATCCCCACATCATCCAGCTAAACACAGCTGAATCCCAAGATAATCGACTGCGTGTACGTTCAAAGGAGTTGGTTTTGGGATGAGTTCAAATACCAACTAGAGGTCAATGAGTTAAAAAGCGAGTCATGCGAGCCTTAAGATCTCTATGCCTTCTGCTATCTCTCTCACGGCCTTCTACTCAACCCTCTTTCATCTACGGCAACATCATTTTGGCAGTTCAATGCAGCAACCTTGAAGAACATTAAGAATTATCACAAAATGAAATGTCACAAAATATGCGTCATAAACACAGAAAGACTACGTCGGGAAAACATTCAAGGAGTTTTGTTAAGCTTGAAACATTACAAAGTTCTTGTATTAAAAGCTTCTAAACTAAAGTGAAACAGGATATTAAACAAGAAAAAAAAAAGTGGGACGGGACTGGAATTTATCCATCTGGAATTGACTGGATCATGAAAAGTGGTCTCTACTGCGGCCTTCAAGTGGAGTCGTAAATATCATAAGAGTTCCGAACACATAAATGAGAAAGTGAAGTTGTATTTACCAACGGGAATCTTGGAACTAGATGATACCTGAGCTGAACTTTGGAAGGACATGTTGACATGAAAGATGATAGAAAGTATTTAAATTTCAATTCTTTTTTTCAATAATATTAATTTGTAATGTTTGACAGTCAACTAATGTATAGTAAAACTAATGACTCATCGTGGTTTGTTTTAAGCGAAGTATTTAATAATTTAGCTGATCATATGCATTAATAAATCATATAGGTTTTGTTAAAGTGCTGCAGGTTTATTCACTTATGCGTATACAGAAAGCATATGCTTATACAGAGCTTTTGCCCTTGTAATTACGTATTTAAGCTTGACTTCTGCATTTTGTTTCCGACTTGAATGTGTGAAATGTCGTTATAAAGAATGCCTGACTCATAGGTGCACTTGAAGGCAGCATTTCTGGTTGAAGAGTAAGAGGGATTGGTCAGCCAATAAGGAAAGTTGTTTTAGAGCGGAACAAGATAATACATTTTGATAAAGGATTGCATTGACTTTTCTTTTTTTTAATCGTTCACAATAAGACCAGAAAAGTTTTATGAAGTATGTGAATAGTCAATTTTGATTTCATGTTGACTTTAATGGCTGTGCAGCTTAAAGATTTTTAAATGGTTTGAAACCGTATCACTATAACTAATCTCTAAAGGCCTCAACTGCCATCCTACTTTGTTTCCCACAGTGTGTGTGTGTGTTCAGCTGTGATTCCTGATAAATAAGTGTTTCATCTCAGTCCAACGCATGACAGGGCTGTTTGCAGACGTTGTTGCACTCCAAATGCGCAGGATTACGGAGACCCTGCTGAAATAGCGGAGGACAACATAATTCATCTTTGACGGAGACCGACCGCCCATGCCCCACCTGCAACTTCAGTGAAAGGAGACTCATGTTTCATATTCAACATGGGCAAGACAAATCGGACGGCACACATAAATCTTGCATATCTTCACATTAGCGATGCATAGCAGGATTTCAGGCAATCCAATTCAAAGAGTGCCGCGGGTTAGTGTTTGAGCAGAATTAATGAGACAGAATGGCAAAACAACCAGACATAAACAGAAGCTCCCTTTCTCAAAAGCAGCAAATGAATCTCAAAGAAGTGATGACAAAAAGACAACTGTTCGGCTCCCTGCGAAAGCATTACCTGTTTAAAACAGGATGAAGTTTCCCACAATTCAGGCTAGAAAACAGAAAAAAAGGAAAATTAACTGTAGTCAATTAGGTTTTTTGGTTAATTATGACACGCATTCAATAGAAACAACAAATCTCTCAACATGAGGAAGATTAATAACAAAGCTTTCTAGCTAGACAAAGCTGGTTTAGGTGGTTGGTCAGCTGGACTACCAGCTTATGAGGTCGAGATTGACCTGGTACACCATGTTGGTCTTACTTGGGGCTGGTAGGTCCACTTTGGCCAAGCTGGTGGGGACCTGCTTGAGCTGGTTAAACATGTCCCAAAACACATCTGTACCTGGTTGACTATCTTGACAATCTTGAGCTGGTATGAGATTGTTTTTCCAGGAAAGTTAGAAAGAATAAATAAATAATAATAATTAAAAAAAAGAGAGAGATAAGTGAAGTCGCTGCGAGAATAAATATAAAACAGACATTCCAAGTCATTTTCAAGGATGTAACCTCTAGGCCTCAAGAGATACGGAATCATGCGTAACAAAAATTACCAGCATTTGGAGGTTAAATACATCAAATCAACGTCTTCAAGCAGAAAGGAGCTTATTTCACTCCACCCCACCTTTTCTGTAGTGTTTGGCTAGAAACATCATGTCAGGGATGTGCATTCATATCAGCCACACAACAATCGGCAACTCAACTCCGTAAACAAGCTGTGAGCTAACACGATAACAGCATTGGCATTCTGATTGCGCCGTTGTCGCCCCCATGATGACCACTTCAGGAGAATCCACATGGGCGTATATTTGGAGGCCATGCTAACAGCCTCCACATTTAGATTAATACATGCACATATTTACGTGACTGTTAGTTACCTGTTTGCGCATCTGAGGGTGGGAGTTTACACCGTTGAAGTAATCAAAGACATCTTGAGTGTTTCTTAGAATGTATAAGGCCAGACGAGCGCTATTACAGCATACTCCAACCTCATATATCAGAACAGTCCAACAAAATGAGGAAATATGAGGAGAGTGATATAAACTGATGAAAGCAGTGACTGCACAAATTAATGTGGATCTACTGTGACAAGGGAAAACCAGACATTGTTGCCGTAAAGCGAAAGTGACTGGCTAGCGCTTTTAACAGGCTGTGTGCTGTCTTCGCCCAGAAGCTTAAACAAATTACAGCAATGCAATTCATGTTGGAAGTAACCAGAAACAAGAGGTGAGTGAGTGGGTACAAAAAAGAATTGTGGGGCTCCGTAACCTTGTTATCAAGAGAGCAAAGCCTCCTCCATTTGTGCAGTGGAGAGGCGACAAGAGTTCTCCCACACGTTTTCTTTTTAAAACAACAGATTTCTAAGGTGGACATGGTGACTGTGACTGTCTAGGGCATGAAGATGAGTTATGGACTTCTCCAATTTAAAGCTCCAGTGTAGAATTTTGGTGCAACGAGTGTGTAATTTTGGCGCAACTAGCATCTCCAAATGGATTTGCAAAAATAAAGACAGTTTTAAACAGGTTTCCCCTAATATTTCAACAATCTGACACTGGTCAAACAAACAGATAGTCCTGTCCCAAAATCAGTCCATTGTTTGAGAAAATGTTGCTGCGTCGGGCCTGTCAGGATGCTCAAAGAAACAGAGCAATGTTTTTATAGCACCACAGACCCACAGTGTTAACACATCACAGGAATCCACCTAAAAATGGCTCACTAAAGGTTGCATATTAAACTGGGATAGCACTTTAAAATAAAATAAATAAATAAAATAAACACTTCAGCTTTAAAAAAAAACCTTAGCTAAATCATTGTCAAATACTGCAGTGTATATAAACAATATTTTCCAAAGAATAAATTTTACAACGTATTGTGCACAAAATAAACGTGCACTTCAGGAAACTGCAGTAGGGTAAAAACATCTGTTCTTAAACTGTCTTTATCTTTTCCAAAATGAACTATGCAATTAGATAAACATCTCTATCTCACCTTAATGAGTAAATCTGTTACTTTATTGATTTCTTTTACAACATTTATGTTCTTTGTGTGAATTCCTCTAATTAATACTTGCAAAAAAACTGTCACAATTTAACAGTTCTGGGCGCTATTTTAAGAGCGATATGCCTTAGTGATGCACTATGTGATACGTTAGACGCGCAAAGTTAGTAGGCATGGCCATTACATTGTTTATTTTTGTGCAAGCATGCACTAAGTCTGGGCACATGTGGGTTGGTGAAATTGCTTGTGCAAAGCACTTATGGGCTGGGTCTCTCCCATTTTGTCTGACATCGTTCCAGTTAAATGGTGTTTAGCGGTGAAATACTACAGAGGAAGTTTGATTTTCCTCCTGCCTACGGACCGCAATGTATGGTCTCTATCTTTCTGCCTCACCTGCAGTCTTGACAGTGTTATGGGATCCTTGATGCGTTGCTGCTCTCCCACTGATCATTGTTTTTTAATGTACATTTATTATACAGTACTGTGCAAAAGTTTTAGGCACATAAGGTGTATCACAAAAACATTTGTCTTAAGATGTTTTTTTATATTTTCAGCTTTAGTGTGTCAATAGGAAATATACATTTTAGACTCCCAAACATTTATTTTGCAAAGAGAATAGAATAGAAGAACAGGGAGCCCTGCAACAGATGGCATGATCCCCACAGAGCCCCCCACTGAATATTGAGTCAGTCTGGGATTACATAAAGAGACAGAAGCAATTGAGACAGCCAAAATAGATAGAAGAACTGTGACGAATTCTCCAAGAAGCTTGGAACATCCTATCTGCCAACAACCAAGAACAACTGTGTACCTAGGAGAATTGGTGCTGTTTTGAAGGCAAAGGTGGTCACACCAAATATTGATTTAGCTTTTATTTGTTTACTGGACTTTGTATGACGTTAATTGATAAATTAAAACTATTTATGGCATTATTTTTGAAGACATCCTCACTATGCAAAATTTGTTCCAAGTGCCTAAAACTTTTGCACAGTACTGTATGTTTCTCTGTTGAATGTGTTGTTTAATTTGTGTACAGCATCCTTGAGCTTTGGAAAGGTGTTAAACAAATTAAACTTCATATTAATCATACTGATCTTCTGACACACAAATAATGGCTAGTATTAAAAGTGATCGATAGCTCCATGATATCATCTGCTGGTGGAATCCCCAAACTGCAAATGCAGGAACTGAGTTTAGACTTTGCGGCAATTACCTATTTCACAGGAAAATAGCAACTTGCACTTTGGACCACTTCATTAACATATAATACACCCACAGTTTGCGCATGTACACCAACAGATAGCGCAAACACTCGTTGTGGCATTGCGCATAGCACTGCGCTTAGCGTGGTCATGAAAATAGAGCGCTTAATCTGTGTCTAAAAAAAATAAACTTTCAGAAACACTCTTCAAAATAAAAGTTCTTAAAGGTGCTGTAAGCAATTTTCTTCATGGAAAGGTACGCAAAAAATGTTCCTACTCCCTTAAAGATATGATTAAAGTAAGTGTCCTGAGATATCTCACCGGTCTCTGTGCCAGCTGTAGACTTTGTAAACAGCAAACAAAAATGTGTCCGCGGACAATGATGCTTTTCACCTGTCAATCATATTGCTCGTTCTCATTTGAAGCGGATCACTGAGGCTATGATTCATAATCATATTGATTCATAAGGAACAAACAATGCGGCTCTTTTGCTCGGTTTTGGTCTCAAAATTATCTTTGGAGAGTGGGGTTTTGGAATGAGGGGGCGTGGCTAATTCAACGGCTCAGTCACGTGAACGCTTCAGAACGGTAAAATCGTTTATAGCACATTTAAATCAACATATATGGTTCCATGAAGAACCTTCCAAGGTACCTATCCAGAACATGTGCTCCTAATAAAAAAACAAAATCAGGAGCGCAGTTGTATTCCATTTTTTTTTTTTTTTTTTTTTTAAAGAGATGGTAACGTTAATGTGCCACAATATATCATGCACAAAAAGACATGAAAAAACTGAGCTTATCAGTTATGACAAAATTCAGGAACATAGTGAGAGTCATGACAAAGGAGTATAAATTATTATAAATAAAATGTAATATTTTCAGTTAATTTGACAGGCTGTCTGCAAAAAACAACAGCAGCTTATGTTAACCTGTTTTACCTTGTGAACAGAGTAAATATACAAAAACACAATGTTCATTCTTTGAAGTGTGGTCCTCTTAAATGCATTTAAGAACTCTAAATTGACATCTGCACTGCTGAACACAATTAATGTTCCTGTAACACAATGTACAACAATCAGATGCTGCATATTTCAGTTGGCCAGGCTTTGTAAACTTTTAACTTTTGAAGTAAAATTTGATGCTTTTCATTTCATTCAAGCTGACTAAAACATCTCACACAAGTTTTTCGTGCTTGCTCGGTTGACTAAAGGGATGAAAAGCAGCCAATCGCAGTGTGAAACATAACTATTGTGCAGTGTAGATGCACTTGGGAGCTGTAATTTTAATTTCGATTGTACTATAGACCATTTGACTGTTCGTTGGTGACGTCAAGTGACGTCACTGTTCAATGAACATTTCCTGCTTGTCAAAACAGAGACTATTTAGCAGAGACGGGCAACTTCTATTAAATTAATGGGAGAAATTGGAATGCCCAACAGCAGCCAACAGTCAACCCGCCTTAGAGGTAAAATAGCCAATCACCTTTTAGATACAGAAATCGCCTGTCAATCAACTCGAGAACACGCATGTGCATTAGCTATACAAGATGGTACAATTGCGTTTTTAGCGTAATCTGAGGTAAAGAAACAATTTATTATACCAGTTGTGACAGAACAACACGCCTTTCCCATGGATCACTGACGCCCCGCCTCACGTGATGGGGCTCGCGTGATCCCAATGAAGAGCCTCATCACTGCTGCCTTTAAACACCGAGCGTGCATCTCCTCGGGAGAACGGTCTTTAGCTGCTGGCGTCTTTACAGGTCCAGGAACAGAGTGTGGAGGGCCCGGTGCGAGTTAGATGTGTCGCCAGATCCGTACCCCGGGTCCCCAGGATGGACGCCAGCCCAGGATGCCGGGCAGCTTTTCCCCTCAAGTGCCGAGGCCCAGGGAAGACGAAACGCTTGAGTGAAGCCGCACAGTGTTGTCAGATTTTAATGCTTATTTGAAATATGCTCTTTTATCGTAATCTTGACCAGCCATTTTGGAGATTTCGGTCTTTCCCCATTCAAGCAGATAGGAGCTGCACTTTCATGCCACATATTTACACAGAAAAATAGCTGCCAAAACACCCAAGAACGTTCCAAAAATGGCCACCGAGTGGACTGACTAACCTTGAAAAAGAGACTTTGTTGAAAGGACCCGGAAATACGTCTGGACCGTTCTAATTCCTTTGTTTTTGTTCACATTCTTGAAATGGTCTATACAACACATCATGAGCTTCAATCTAGGTTCGGGAATCTTTAGGCATCTCATGATTTGATCCGATTCCAATTCTGGGAGTCTGATTAGATTTCAAAATGATTCCTGTTACATCTAAATTTTTTTCTTATTGATTATTCTGCTGTGCAAAGGCAAAACACAGTAACTTCACATTTTGACCAAAATTTTAGTTGCCCTGTGACAGACAGGTCTCATTCAACTATAACCAGTAGGGCTGCGTATTGATACAGATTTCCAGATTCAATTCGATTCCGATTCACAAGCTCTCGATTTGATTCTGATTTCAATTCGATTTAATATAGATTCATATGGATTTATTTAAGTTATAATGCCCCTTTTGCTTACAAATAAAATAAATTATCTCCCAGCTAATGCTGTTAATTATACAGGGGACCTTTTAACTAGGTACGTTAGGAAAATATTAATTTGACTTATTAAATTGTATTATTTTTTCATCATTTTGGTCACATTTTGGCTTTTAAAAATGAAAAAATAAAAGTTTTCAATCAATAAATAAGATTTTATATTTCATATATTATTTTTGTTACACGTTTATTGTTAAATTACATAATTTGTACTATTTACAAGCATTAACATTGATTTGTTGAACACGTGCTAAAACCGGTACTGTCTCTTTAAGAAAACCGGCATTTCTTCAAACAGCACCTTTAAATGAGCGCATGTTAACTAAAGAGGACTCAGACGGTTTTACCTCATCTGTGCGACGCATGATTAGAATTAAATGTTTTTTTGTAGTTGTTTTTGATCAACAACTGACTGTAAAGAACAGAAAGGGTATTAAAAATTAATTAAATTAAAAGAGACATTATTCAATGACAAATGGGTTGTGTGGATCTCATCTTGGACACACATTACACGGATCAACTTTTACTCTCAACACGCTGTGAAACGATCACACTGCAGAACACTTCACAACTAAACTACACAATTACTGGTGAGTGAACTGTAAACATTTACCAACCAGTTGCCAAATATATTCACTTTAGTCGCATAGCGTGAAATTTGGTTGTAAATGAGAGTGATTTCCTCTCAGTGTAGTAGAGGGTTGCGCATTGAGTGAACGATTAATCTTGGGATTTAAGAATCGATATCGAGATCGCCCAAAGGAAGATAGCGATTAATTTTTACCCACTACTAATAACCAGGTTTTGAGAAAATTGCAGTAACTACAAAATCCTCATTCAAATCAAGTAACTGTTTTGTTGGTGAACTGTGCAGCCTTTGTATGGCAGTATCATCAGCATAAAAAGTATAAACAACAACAACAAAAAAAAAAAAAAAAAAAAAAAAATATATATATATATATATATATATATATATATATATATATATATATATATATATATATATATATATATATATATATATAAACTCTGACCTCTTTACACAAGAAAATAAATTAAAAAAATAAATAGGCTTATTGGTTTTCAAAGCACAATACAATTAAATTAAATAATTCAACTGATTATGTTAAATATCGTTTATATGTTTAAAGCATTGTTAATCATTTTTATTTAATAGTATTACATTTTTTATTAGAATAAATCTATCCGAGGCCTTTTGATTTTTTTATTTGAACTATAACTACAGGTTGGTGCTCCCATGCTTCTGTGAGAGTGCAGATGTCAGCTTCTCCTTTCCTCACCACAGGTGATAAAGCGGCACAAATAGCGGGATAATTATTTAAAAAAATCTATCAAGCACCTAGTATGCGCTGTTCCATCTGTTTGCTCTGCGAGTAGAAGTTTCACCTACTTAAAGGAATGTTCCAGGTTCAGTACAACTCATGCATTATTTGAGCTGTAAAGTTTTTTTGGGGTTTGTTGACATTACATCGTCATGGTAACAAAGTTGTAAAATTGGCTATACCTTTACACAGAAAAGGTTTGCAAGTCATTTTATCACATTAAAATCATGTTTACATGCATATCCTTTATGTCTTGTGGCTATACTTTTGAAAAAGTGAGTATTTTAATGTTAAAAAATTGGCCACATTCACTTCCATTGTAAGTGCCTCACTGTTACCCAGAATTTTGCTTTTTTTTTTTTTTTTTTTTTTTTTTTTTAAAGAAAAGGAGAAGCGAGTCAAAATTAATTTTTGTGGTAATCAACATTACGCCACAAATTATGTCGATTGAGCTTAACTTGTACTGAACACGGAACATTCCAGAACAGTACAAATAAATTAAATTTTCTCTTAATACAGCAAGTTGCAATGTTCCTCATAAATCGTAAACAACTAAACTCAACAACACCACTTAAGTTCTTCCTTGTCTCGAGTTGTTTGGGACATGTCTTGGTCTGTATTTTCAAATAATTCTATATTTCTTTGTTGCTCTCATACGGAAATAACGTAAAGCAGTCCTAGCTACAGTACACTGTAAATCCCAACTCATCCATGACACAAAATTTTAGTGGTCAGCAATGTCAAAACGACATAAAAATTTTATGTTCACTTGACACAAAAAACATATGTTAGTTTGACATATTTTTTTAATGTTAAGTCAACAAGTTTTCATTTTTGAGTTAACTGTACTAAGATTTATAAAGCACATATAGCCTAATGTGCTCAAGTTCAATTAACAACACATACATTGTGCACTTAGCATAAAATTTAACAGTCGACTGAACACAATTTTTGTTTTTGTTTTATGTAGTCATTTTGCTACTCAATAAAATGAATACTTCGCTCACTTCACTGTTGTGTAACTTAAAATCTTTGACTTATACCAAGCAAAAGCATAACTTGCAAGACAACAAAAATAAATCAAGCAAGTGCACTTTGAAACTGACATGCAGGACCTCAGACATAATGGTAAAATTATAGGTAGTTTAGGCAGAAAGTTACTGTGAAAGTTACTCATTTACCAAAATGTAATAAAAAAAATACAAATGTTCAATGTTCATGACATTTATTGTGCATGATGTGCAATGTAAAAGTCAGATAGTGAAGGGAAATAGTTTGTTTTTAAAGGAAAGCTGCAAATTTGTCTAAATTTGAAATTTTAGGCGGCCACCAATAGGTAATCTAGGAGGTTATTAACTGACACTTTGATCGGGCCGCTGCCAGCCAATCACAGCCAGCAGGACACGATCGTATTCAGTTTGTTGGTGCCGCTGGGCTGACTCAAGCACAGTGGATTCTAGAGAGGCTCGCATTGAACCTAAAAGGTAAAGTTATAAAATTATTTTTTTTATCAATTTTTGTTGTATCGTTGTATAGCTAAAGTTAAGATGTTACATAGGTATGTGTAATATTTGACCAGAAATATCCAGACTTTGACATGCTTAGAATTGCAGCGATATTAAATCAACAACCAATTACCTGAGGAAGAACAGCGTCACTTCACCTTGCAATCTGCCTTTTGCCAGTAACTTTTGTCATGTCTAATAATGCACTTTAGTTTGTTAATACAGATTACATGCCGTCTGTCGTGAACCTGACAGTGATAGTTGTAAAGAATTTCTCAACAACATCTTTCCCTATTTTTTTTCCCAAATACCTTAAATTTATCATAGAATTGAACTAAATTTTCAATTGCAAATTGCCTTTAAATTTTATCTTTGACACTGCATGCTCCCGCGTGCACTTTGTAGTTCATATGGCTGTGTGCGCCACAGAGGTGACATGCAGTACTAAACAAAGTAACTGCAAATTAAAGATGTTTTTTTGTTGTGGTTGTTGTTGTTTATTTGATAGAAATCATGCAGTCATTTTAAATTTTTGATGCCCACAAAAACAATTTTAACCGTTTTTTCATTTTTATTTTTAATTATTTTTTTTTTTCAGATTGAAGGAAATAATTCAGTGAATTGATAGACAGAAGTGTGTAGTCACACCACATTCACAGCATATCAACTCGTAACAACTTGCGAGTGTTCACATCACAGGACAACTCAAGACTGTGATTACAGAGTTGGTAAGGATTAGAAATACTGTGCCTTGACAGTGTAACACCTTATCACTGAATCTGGGTTTAATGACTTTCCATTATGAACTCTGGCTAATGTGAGATATCTGTATTTTCTTGATTTTGCAAAACGTTAGTGGCTGTACCTGATTTCCACTCAGTTGATGCCACAGAGAAGGGGGTTTTATTTTTTGTTCAGGAGACTTGACCAGTTGTTTTCCAGGCAAAGCTACAATCTTGCAAATCTTCAAGGAAGGTCTACTCCAAGGACTGGTAAGTGTATCAGTAACATCTCTTGATTCTTTTTATTCTTGACTTCTTTTTATTCTTTGATACTATGTTGTAACAGTGTAGAACTGTTATAGAAGTTAGCAGTCATGCACGCCACAGCAAATTCTTTTTTCCATCCACATTTTTGCAGATTATGCTGACGTTTCAAAATCTGTGATTTCCAATGTCTTCTCCATCATTATCATCTTGTACATAGTCAGCATAGCAGAATCAGTCCCTTGCCGTGTTTATATGACACCTGTGTGTGCACCTTTGACTCATGTAATGCACTGAACATTCATCTTTCCATAGAATGCATTTATAGAGTATGCAGTTCATTTGTTATTATTTTATTTATCACCGTTTGTTTTTTTTTAAAAAATATTTATACTTAATTGTTTGTTTTTGTTAACAAAGAGATACACAAACTGTGAGATATTAATATTGATGTTGAGAGGGGGTGATTGAGGTGACATTGCTTTTGTCAGGTTTTTGCAGATTACCAACGCATCAGCAATCAGCAGCTGCAAGTTGAACTGTTTGCTGCACTGGATCAACAAACAGATCGTTTGCTGACTATAGCCAGAGATATGCAGGGAAAATCTGGTCGAAGTGCCCAGAAGATCTCTTCCATCTTGAAGGTATATTCTCAGGTAAATAATCTTCTAATCTTCAAAGGATTGGTTTTATGGCTGACTCTGGGCATATTTTAATGGATCAGTATTGGCTATAATAATGAAATCCTATTCTTTCTTAACTGTAATGTGTAAACTGTTGCAGTACTGCTCTCCTTTACAACATCCTACACAGTGCAGCATTTCACTGCATATGCAAGTGAAAATAAGTGTTCCTGCTTTTCACTCAGCCCAAAGTTTCCCAATTTTTCTATCGTTCTTCTGGGACACTAAACTAGTTATTTTTCCTGTCCTCTTTAAGAAAGCTACAATCCTTCACAGCTTCAATAAAATTAGTGCGGGTATATGAATGTGAAACATTATTTGGGTGTATGAGGGACTAAGTTCTGACATCACAGTTGGTAAAATGCACAGATTGTAACCTCTCTTTTTTGTAAACTGCTCTTTCATTTTAAGATTAATTTAATTTTTAAAGGGCATCAGTATCAGGATCAAGAAGTTTGTATAAAATGTGTCAAATTTAGTATCTATTTCTGTTATTCATGGTGTCCTATACATATTTATTCAACATTTAAATGAATAAAGTATTGGACTATAAATAAATGAAGATCAGAACTCTGTATGAGCATATACCTGTTGTTAAAGGACAGTCATGGTCAGAAAAAAGAAAAATCATCTCAATCCAAGACTGGCTAATGCAAGGTGGCAGTACATATGATTGGTATTTTAGCATTTTGTATTTTTTTTCCATTATGTTTTACTGCAGCAAACATGAGACATCAGCGTGGACCGGATTGCAGTTCTGCGGTGCGTACCAGCACTGCACACAGAGAGCTGTTGGGTTTTAACTGACAGATTTAAACTGATAATACAAGTTCCACATTTACCAAAAGCAAAAAAATATAAATAAATAATTCTCCATTTTTCCATAAAGAATTCAAAAAATTGATTCATGGTTTTTGGGACATTTTTCAGGAGGATGCAGAGCAAGGTCCAACCATTGAGAGATCTGCTGCCATTGTCTCTATCATAGCTGACAACGAGGAAGTAAACATGGTGCCATTGCATCCTCGTGAAGTCAAGATCATCCTTGATGATTGAGTTGTCTTGGAGGGGACTGAGTGCTGGCCTGATGCATTTATTTGTATGGCTTGCTCTTCTATTGAGAGAAACTGAAACCAAAGACACTTGCCTTAAAAAATAAGCTTTAACAGACACGTACATAAAGTCTTGCAGACTTGTTGAAAATGTTAGTTTTGCTGAAAAATGTGCCTTAAGTTTGTCTTAGTAAAAGTATTTGTTTTATGTTGAGAAAAGATTGTCAAATGCACACACAGATTTTAAGGTTAAAGTTGTTAATTTTGGGTTAAGGTTGTTTTTAGGTTGTTAAAACTTTGTCAATATTCCAAGGAAACTATAGTGTTTCATACAATACCAAGTTTGGTAATCTTGGCAAAACATCAAAAAAGATTGAACTATTAGAAGTCTTATAGATAGATAACTGAATAGTTTTCAGTATTGATGTTGAGCTGCTGGTCATGATTTTGACCTTAAAGAAATAGTTCACCCAAAAATGAAAATTTGCTGATAATTTACTCACCCTCAGGCCATCCAAGATGTATCTAAGTTTCTTTCTTCATCAAAACAGAATTTAAGACTTTTAGGATTTCATTTCAGGACTCCTCCTTTAAACTATGCAAGTGAATGTCCTCCATTTCTTGATGGTCCAAAATGCATATTTATGGTGCATCAAAGTAATCCACACGACTCCAGTCGACAAATAAAGTTCTTCTGAACACAAACGATTGATTATTTTGAGAAACAAAACAATACTTCTATACTTTTTAACTACAAATGTTCGCTTCAGTACATCTCTGTGACGTGCGCTCATGAGAGGGATGACGTAAGCTCGTTGGTAAGGTTACGCGTCACGTGGAGGAGGAGTCAGGAAGCGTGTCATTGTTTACATTGTTTTTGTTTTTTACAATTATTATTTGGAAATTATTTTTTATTTTATATTGTTTTGAAATTGTTTTGGACTGTTCTGGTTTGTGAATGGTTTCTTTTGTAAACAATGACGCGCTTCCTGACTCCTCCACGTGAAATGAAATTTTTATGTGCAGTCGTTTCCAAAAAATATTTTGAGTAAGAAATTAGAATTTAGCTAAAAAAAATAAAATAAAAAAAATAATAATGTTAATTTAACATTCAAATTAAAATATATAAATGTTGTTTGCATGTAAAATTACTAAGTTGTGACACAATTTTATTTGTGTTTAGTAAACATAAAAAAAGACTTGGTAAATTTATGTCTTGTAAAATAATATATTCCCTGTTAATATGACAGAATTCTGTGCTCTAAAAACACAGATTATTTGATTATGTGATTAAAAAAATAATGTTGAACCGTCAGAAATTTCCCATCAGATAAGGGTCACGTGACACATTTAATTTGTGTCAAGTGTACTCAAAACTTTCATGTTACTGTGCTGGACTAAACTAAAAGTTTTATGTGCAAGCCGTTTCCAAAAAAAATTTAAGTGAGCGAGTTGGGATTTACAGTGTATACTGACATGTCCTACTGTACCTGTAAAGAGAGATGTCAACAACAAACCTTCAACAAACAAACACAACTTATCCACTTGAGGTCCAAAGTCTCTTGAAGCAAGAATTGGCTGAAAAAAGATCTTTCCAAAAAGAAGCCGACAACCAGATGATTTAAACTAATCAAGACCTGCGTGAGCATTGCATCACATGCCGCGCTCTGAGATATCACGCCATGCTTGACACCGTTAATGGCACCATCTCACAAACACTTGCACACCTTTGAGTGTGACTTTCTCACATCGTCTAACAACACATGGGGTAAAAATACTTGTAAATCTCATTAACATCTTCACCGTTGTAGTAACAGAAAACTCATGATGGAGGTGATAATTGAAACGGGAACAAAAATGAGTCCCACAATTTAGACATTAAACAATCACAAACGCCTCTCATTATTTGGTCTTGCCGAATTTCAATATGCTAAAAAAATAAAAATAAATTTACATCTTGTTAAAGGGATAGTTCAACCAAAAATTTAAAATCAGACATCATTTAATCACCCTCATTTTGTTCCAAACCTTTCTGACTCTCTTTCTTTTGTGGTACACAAAAGGACATGTTGAGCAGAACCATGTAATAGCTTTATAAGAGGTACAGAGTGACATAAAATTCATTATTTGCTGAAAATCTGGACTGAAAATTTGCACTTTTGCGCATTTAAAATGAATCATCGTGATCGGTTACGACAATGAAAAGAACCAATGGCGTTTCCTCTTACTGAAGTTAAACCTGGTATGATGTGTCTTGGCATGCCATATTTAAATATATGTGGATGCATGATTATTGTTAAATAATGACTTAAATATTAGAAAACTAAATTAAAAACACTTGGAATACAGCACACTCACCATAACATTTATGGTTCTTTTTTGCCATTTCTGGAGTTTGATAGATTCACTTCCATTGTATGGATAAGAGCAATGCATTTGGAACAACATGAGGGTGAATAAATGGTGACCAAATTTGCATTTTTCTTTACATTAACCCTTTATAGTCATGACCACTATCAAAATATGGCCTCTGGCAGTATCATGTGTCTTCCTTTAAAGCACATATCTCTTGCACAAATGTTTTTCTTTCTACACCTGATCCAGTGCAATCTCTCCCCTCATCTCCACAGAGATAGAGGATTTTGAAGTTTATCTACAACGATTTAGTTGGTATTGGTGGATAGAGATGGAAGCGGGAACTACAGATATTAAAGTCGGTTTATCCTGGATAAACAGCACTAGAAAGCAGCTGCTGACTTTGCTAGAGGACATAGGAGGGGGCGAGAAGGAAGACAACAGACAGAGAAAGACAGAGAGAGAGAGAGAGAGATAAAGCCCAGAGATGTGTTTGACAGCGGTGTGACTCTTCCAGTGGTTTCAAAGTGGGCAATTATCAGGAGAGCAGCTCTTGTTGGACAGGAGAGGTGAGCTGTGACGAGGAGGAGGAGAATGATTCTCTCCCACTGAATTTTCCCAGACTAAGTCATGACTTTACTCATTGTTGGCTGCAGTCTTATCCAGAATCACCCCGGATATCCGAGCATAATCATGTTTTGTTGGCTTGTTAATTGGTTGTGGCTTTGTGTGAAAGTGTGGGAGTGTGTTGACTATTTAGTGGCTCATTATTTTTAAATGGTACACATAAATAGTAACATTTGCACCCATTAGCGGACTCACTATGAATAATAATATATACACACACATATATATATACATTTATATACATATATATATATATATATATATATACATATATATACACACACACACATATACACACACATTATATATATATATATATGTACACACACACACACACACACACAGTTGAAGTCAGAAGTTTACATACACCTTAGCCAAATACATTTAAACTCAGTTATTCACAATTCCTGACATTTATTCGTGGAAAACATTCCCTGTCTTAGGTCAGTTAGGATCACTATTTTAAGAATGTGAAATGTCAGAATAATAGTAGAGAGAATGATTTATTTCGGCTTTTATTTCTTTCATCACATTCCCTGTGGGTCAGAAGTTTATACACACTTTGTTAGTATTTGGTAGCATTGCCTTTAAATTGTTTAACTTGGGTCAAATATTTTGGGTAGCCTTCCACAAGCTTCTCACAATAAGTTGCTGGAATTTTGGCCCATTCCTCCAGACAGAACTGGTGGAACTGAGTCAGGTTTGTAGGCCTCCTTGCTCACATGCACTTTTTCAGTTCTGCCCACAAATTGAGGTCAGGGTTTTGTGATGACCACTCCAATACCTTGACTTTGTTGTCCTTGAACCATTTTGTCACAACTTTGGAGATATGCTTGGGGTCATGGTCACAAGCTTTAACTTCCTGGCTGATGTCTTGAGATGTTGCTTCAATATATCCACATAATTGTCCTTCCTCTTTATACCATCTATTTTGTAAAGTGCATCAGTCCCTCCTGCAGCAAAGCACCCCCACAACATGATGCTTCCACCCCCATGCTTCACAGTTGGGATGGTGTTCTTCAGCTTGCAAGCCTCACCCTTTTTCCTCCAAACATAACAATGGTCATTATGGCCAAACAGTTCCATTTTTGTTTCATTAGACCAGAGGACATTTCTCCAAAAAGATCTTTGTCCACATGTGCACTTGCAAACTTTAGTCTGGCTTTTTTATGGCAGTTTTGGAGCAGTGGCTTCTTCCTTGCTGAGCAGCCTTTCAGGTTATGTCGATATAGATACTTGTCTACCTGTTTCCTCCAGCATCTTCACAAGGTCCTTTGCTGTTGTTCTGGGATTGATTTTCTCTTTTCACACCAAACTATGTTCATCTCTAAGAGACAGAATGGGTCTCCATCCTGAGTGGTATGATGGCTGTGTGGTCCCATGGTGTTTATACATGCGTACTATTGTTTGTACAGATGAATGTGGTACCTTCAGGCATTTGGAAATTGCTCCCAAGGATGAACCAGATTTATGGAGGTCCACAATTTTTTTTCTGAGGTCTTGGCTGATTTCTTTTGATTTTCCCATGATGTCAAGCAAAGAGGCACTGACTTTGAAGGTAGTCGTTAAAATACATCCACAGGTACACCCCCAATTAGCCAATTAGAAGCTAATTGGCTAATTGTCTAAAGGCTTGACATCATTTTCTGGAATTGTCCGGAATTTTCCAAGCTGCTTAAAGGCACAGTTAACTTAGTGTATGTAAACTTCTGACCCACTGGAATTGTGATACAGTCAATTAAATGTGAAACAATCTGTCTGTAAACTATTGTTGGAAAAATTACAAGTGTCATGCACAAAGTAGATGTCCTAAAGGACTTGCCAAAACAATAGTTTGTTAATATGAAATCTGTGGAATGGTTAAAATTGGTAATTGGTATGCAAGACTTTATAAATGGTAATTTTTTTTAATGACTTCAACCTAAATGTATGTAAACATCTGACTTAAACTGTAATGATCATTTAAAAAAATATATATTGAATATCATCTTTATGCAAAATATTTTTAAATATTTTTTCAGTAATGAAAATAAAAAAATGTCATTACTGTAATACATAAATATTATTTAAACTATACATCATTTATACATAATGGAATTATTTATTGTTCTGCCTTCAAAAGAATTGTATTGCAATATTTCTTTACTGTGACAAAAATAAAACTGAGAACATAATGAGAATCATTATTGAGATTAATGTGAATTACACAAAAACAATCATTATATTAAAATATTTCTTAAAGAAAAAAAAAAATATATATATATACACACACACACACACACACACATATATATATACTGATATATATATAATATTTTCAATCTTAAGTCTCTTGACTTACTTTTCTCAAATCTAAATGTGCCATTTTAATAACCCTTTTCTAGTCTTTATTCCTCATAATAACTAGCATTCAATACACCCCAAAAAATACCAAAAGGTATCAAGCTCCACAGTGACATCACAGTAGTGGCGTGCGATTGCCAGCATGGATCATGACATTGAATAATTTTTTAAGCTTCAGACAAAATGCTCTGTTTCAGACTCAAAACTGCAGTAAACTGTGAAAAGTGAGCGAAGAGAGAGAAAGAAATGACTCACTGTTCGTTGACGACAAAGATGCAGTTGTCTTGCGATGGAACACCTGTGACGGGATGCTTGCAGGTCACCTTACGTTCATTGTGACTGTTGGAGAGAAACACAAAAAGAAACGTGGCTAAATTAGATATGTGTAAATTATTTTTCATTCAAAACGACTTGACACTATACTTGATAACAGGTACAGCTGTTTGACTTTCAAAACAACTGAGCATGAGCTGAGAAAATGTGATTTGAATGCTATATCAAGCTCACACTAGCTGAAAGTGCTCAAGCTGGTTTTTGGTAAATTATAGCGGTTTTGTTGCCGATCCAAGGTGGTTTATAAGTTCCAACTAGATTGACTGAGATGGTCTGGATGTTCCACCAGAATTCAGTTAAATATCTTCTTCTAACCCATATAAATTCAATAGATAGTGCAACACAAAACAAGTTCCACCATTGCTTTATCACAAAATGCCTCAGCAACATCACTCTGAACACACAAAACTACACACCTTAAAACTAAGTCGACCTCAGCTCCACCTGACAAATAACTACCTAAACCAGCTTGGACCAGTCAGAAACCATGTAAAAACAGAAGCAGAATCTGGTCTTAGCTGGATTTTTCACCAAGTGTGATCTAATACACTTAAAAACCCAAAAGATCCTGCAACATATGATAAGAGACAGTGTTGCTCTGAACATACACACACAAAACTACACACCTTGAGCGAGGGGTGGTGCTAAACTTCAACATCTCTGCCTCCCTCTGGGGTCGCCAGTGGCTCTACGCTATACTCGTCTCTCTCTCTCTTGTCCTCTCTCTACTTATGCTGTTAAACACAGATACCATGTAGTCACTGGTGCCGCCTTCCCCAGTCATACGCCCCGATCACAAGAACATGCAGACAGACAGCCAGCAGCCCACCCTCTTATGTTGCTCCTTTCCACCCTTTTTTTCTCTGCCATGAGAGACTCGACGTCTCAAACACAATTAACTGCACAGTCACACACAAAGGACAGAGCAGTTGTTCACAACAGAGAATCGCCATCTAGCACTGATAAATGCACACGACCAGCTTCTCTCTCACATGGACATTTCTCACGGCCGCTGGGTAATGTGGAAACATTGGGCGTGTTCTGGTGAATCTCAGGGAGAAATGGCCAGGTTATAAATAACTGTAAAATAAAAAATTAAACTATATTTAGTTTACATAAAATAATATGCCTATTTTTACAAACCAAGAAGTTTCACATGATTACATTATTTTAGGACAATTAAGCACATTTTTCTGTAATTTGGAGGAAAAAATGCAGTAATTTTTTTAATAATATATGTGATTAATATATAGTATAAACTAGATAGATAGATAAGATGGAGTGGATGGACACACAGATCAGCCACAACATTAAAACCACCTGCCTAATATTGTGTAGGTCCCCCTTGTGCCGCCAAAACAGCGCCAACACACATCTCAGAATATCTTTCTGAGATGATATTCTTCTCACCACAGTTGTACAGAGTGGTTATCTGAGTTACCGTAGACTTTGTCAGTTCAAACCAGTCTGGCCATTCTCTGTTGACCTCTCTCATCAACAAGACATTTCTGTCCACAGAACTGCTGCTCACTGGATGTTTTTTGTTTTTGGCACCATTCTAAATAAATTCTAGAGACTGTTGTGTGTGAAAATCCCAGGAGATCAGCAGTTACAGAAATACTCAAACCAGCCCATCTGGCACCAACAATCATCCATGTGATGATCTAATCAGCCAATCATGTGGCAGCAGTGCAGTGAATAAAATCATGCAGATACGGGTCAGGAGCTTCAGTTAATGTTCACATCAACCATCAGAATGGGGAAAAATGTGATCTCAGTGATTTGGATCTTGGCATGAAGTGATCTATATAAATTGAAGATTTTCAGAGGAGGTTCAATGCTTGTGGGCATTTGTCTTCTTTGCATTGGTGAAAACACCCTTACTTGTTTTAAACTTAAAAATGATATGGTTTTGCATATATTTTAAGATCAAACAAAGTCACCCTGTTCATCTGAAGTGTGCCAATACACCAAAATGCTGGTGAGATTTACTGACATTAAACAATGATTTGTCTGACCATGTTCTGCAAACAGAGAGAAAAGCATACAGTAAATAATAAAAAAAAAAGAGTTTAATCATTGTAAATCAATAGTCTGAGTCATTGGACCATTCATATTTTCTTAGGAAATATACAAATCTAGTTAAAAAATAAGATGCAACAACAGTTGGCAGAACAGAGGTAAATACCCACACGTGCCCACTGAGACACATGATGGATTGAAAGGCTCTTAAAGTGATTAGCATCCTTCCCGGGTGAGTGTTGCCTTGGCAATAATACATTAACAAATACACATGGCAAAGTGACCACATTCACATTGGTCCCAAAAGTATCTACATTCAAAGTTTTGTTATCAATCAGTTCAGCTAATCCGATCGCTCTTGGTGGGTTTTAAACTGATTTCAAGACAAAAAGAACAAAAGAAAAAGATGACAGAGGACCAAAGGTTTTAAAACAAATGCAGGTTTAAAAGCTTTCGAAAAGGAGATTAGTTGAAGATTTTCAATTTGTCTGTCAGTATACTACTAAGCCACTGTATATGATGAATGTATATCAGACATATTAATCCTGCTATATAACAGTTATTGCTAAGGGAAAAGCTATTTTTTTCCCAATCAGAAGAACCATAATTTCAACCAAACAGCCATTGTTGTCAAGTAGATTCAAAATGTTTAAAGCAAGGAGTAAAATACAGTACAAATGCATGTTTTGCATACTTTCTTTTTCTCTGTTTTGAATGATGGAAGATTTTTGTTTTAATTAAATACTTCAGAAGCATGAAAAATGCCATGCAGCAACTTCCGTAAGCCTTTTTGAGTGATGACACAAACTAATCATTAAATCATTGTTTTTATTCATTGATAGGCAGTATAAAATGAAATAAAAATCACAGGAATGAATCAAACTTCTCAACTCTATCAGCATTGGTTTTGTTAATTTAAAGAGATGCTATTAAAATGTGTTGTGTCTTAACGATATCATATTAGTCTTTAGGAAGATTAATGGCCAAAAATCCATTAAAATAACCACAATATTCACAATGTTGGTTAATTTTATGCTAGCAACAATATTACAGTATAATAAATATTATATTGCCCAACCCTAGTTAATATTCCAATGACACAACATTACATCACAGTACATTATGTCACGTATAGAGCGCCACAGTTACGTCTCCACACATGACTGGATCGGATAAAAATAGCTCTTTCTTCTTCATCTCGCTCTCTCTCTCTACCACTCAGAGGTGTGTTTGGGGCGAGCAAGTCACACTTCACTTGCTCCTGTCACATTGGCAGAACACCCAGGGGGCGCAGAAGAGTTGCGTCTGGTCTTAACCTCTGCCAGGCCTGCAGAGAGAGCAGGTGTTCTGGAGAAATGGGTCAACACATCCAGCTGTGGACAAAGTGTCCGGTCTCTTTCCAAGTACAGCAAGAGAGAGCAATAGCAAGGATTCTGATTCCTCAACAATTCTGTTTCATTTAAAACAATTCTGGTTCCTTTCAACGATTCTGGTTCCTCTTAACGATTAGGGTTCCCCTCAGAATTTCCGGCTCATCTCAATATTCTGGTTCTTCTCAAGAATTTTGATTTCTTTTCACAATTCTGGTTCCACTCAAAGATTCTGGTTAACCCCAGCAATTCAGGTTCATCTCAACATTCTGGTTCCTCTCAGCAATCCGGTTCCTCTTAACATTCTAGTTCTTCTTAACTATTCCGTGATCCTCTAAACATTTACGATTCCTCAGTGTTTCCGGCACCTCTCAACTATTCTGGTTTCTCTTAATGATTCTGGTTCCACTCATTGATTCCGGTTCCTCTCAACAATTCTGTGCTGCGTTTCCTAAAAGCATTGCAAGCTTCAGTTAATCATAGAGACCACTGATGGCAATTAGGGCTGAAACGATTAGTCGATGTTATCGACAATGTCGACAATAAAAAATTGTCGACAAAAATTGTCGTTGTCGAATAGTCGTTTGATCTTAACGTAACATAAGATCATATGAAACTCTAAATGATTGCACACAAGAGCAGCACTGCAGCTCGCGCCTGACTGAGGAGAGGAAGAAAACACATCTCACAGTCCAGACGCACTCTAAACTTTCCAAACAGCTTCAGGTGATGTAGATCGCAAAGTAAGAGGGAATTATAATGCAAAAATACAAAATAAGTAAATACAGAAGCACTCTTGTTGTGGAATAAGCAGAGCCGGAGCTGACGCTCAGCTTAAGCAAAACTTGCGTGTCGAGCATCTTTAAAGGAAACACCCCCGCGTTACATCTTTAATGCAGTTCTATTTAATGCGTTATAGCTTTATTAAAGTTAAAATAATAAGGAAACTAGCATTTCTCTGTGCGGTCAGCGCCTCTTCTATGAGTTGCGCGAAGTGTCCCGATCTAAGGGGGAGAGATTGAAACTGCACCCGGATGAGGTACACTCTGTTGTGGGGACGCTCGTCCCTCGAGTGCGCATGCTTAATGCAGCTAGATTATAACGTGATGGCAACTTACTGAATCATAATATATGTGTCACTGTGCATTTCTTATTGTGAAGAAAATTGGCAATACACAGCTTTATTAATAAGAGAGAGTTTGTTATTTTGTGAGTTAAAGATGGATTGAAGTGAACAGAAAGGTGAGAGAGGGTAGTCTTCGCCCCATTATACACTGCAACAAAATACATTTTTTATATGTTTTTGTTTTGGCCTCTAATATAAATATCTAAAACTCATTTAAAACAACGTACATTTACTTTAGCAGCTATACTGCTGTAAAAATACAAATATTTTAAAATATCTAAAAATCCTTTAAAAAAGATGCATTCACCTGAGAAGCAGCATATACGATATTTAGACTTGCTTTTAGAGAATAGATCTTGAATATAAGTATATTTAGTCTTTACTGCACTCGCAGAAGTATAACCAAGTGAAAAAATACACTTATATACAAAATACACTCTCTTAAAGCAAGTCTAAATATCTTATATGTTGCTTCTCAATTAAATGTATCTTGTTTTAAGGATTTTTAGATATTTTTAAATGGAAAAAAAGACAAATCCACTTGATAACAGGATTTTTTTGTAGTGAAATTTTTACTGAATTAAACATAATAAAAAGTATTTTTTCCCTTTAATTTATTGAATGTCATTTAGAGGTATTTTTAAAAGATGATTTTGTCCTCTTTATTGTTAGCAAGCACGTTTAATACAACCTTTTATGTCAGGACACAAGCTGAATAATCGGTTTAGAACTAATGATTAATCATTGCAATAATCGCCCGAATAGTCGAATAATCATTCTAATAATCATTAGGTTAGTCGATTATCAAAATAATCATTAGTTGCAGCCCTAATGCTAATTGTTTCTACAATCTCCTTAGGCTTCCGAATCTTTTGGGAAATGCTGCCCAGGTTCCTCTCAATGATTCCAGTTTCCCTTAACGATTCCAATTCCTCTCAACGATTCTGGTTTTTCTCAACTATTCTGGTTTCTCTCAATGATCCTGGAACTTATTAAATGGTTCTAGTTCCTCTGAACAATTCCAGTTCCTCTGAATTATTCTGGTTCCTTGCAGTACCATTAACAATTCTTTTAGCATTTTTGAGGAAGAAATATATGGAAATAAGAAATGCCTTTATTATTGTATTTACTGCCCTCAGCAGCCTGTTAACAAATGATGAGATAATTTCAACAAATTCTTGCAAAAGGTGTGTTTAATGCTGCACAGAGGCGGCACAAACGCAATAATCAAGCCTAACTATATATTGAATAAAATTACTGAACTAAAAAAAAAAAAAAAAAAAAAAAAACATTTTTCTAATTGACTCATTAATTTTCATGAAATTTACTTATTACAATAAACTTGTGATCTGTATCTTTGAGTATATGTTGCAGTGAATGTTAAAGTAGGCTATGTTTAAATAGTACATCAAACTCTTATTTAAGAGTAAGAAAACTCTCGTTTTCTTTGATGAGACCAGCTGAATGCAGATGAGTAGGTCTAGGGCTCGTTTTGCTTGTGTGCTCTCCAAAGGGAACTTACAGTTGCAGGGCAACATTCTTTCAAGTAATCTATTTGATTAATGGGGAAAAGTAGTAATATTAGTAATGGAGAACATGGGAAATGAGAGCATATAGGCCATTTTGTGCTGTG
The DNA here is from genome assembly GCF_019703515.2 of Myxocyprinus asiaticus. Taxonomy (NCBI): domain Eukaryota; kingdom Metazoa; phylum Chordata; class Actinopteri; order Cypriniformes; family Catostomidae; genus Myxocyprinus; species Myxocyprinus asiaticus. The sequence goes on along the minus strand of NC_059390.1, from coordinate 4,051,076 downwards.
TCATTCTAAAAGCCTGCGGCAGGGACCGAGAAATTGCTGAAAATCACGAGTGCGTGTTTGAGCTTTTACAAAGATATGGCTTATGTGACCATTCATCTAACATAGAGCTCATGAAAGAACTCTTTTTGAGAATTTCCTGTCCTTGCCATCATCTACAAAGAAAAAAAGAAACATACTGCAATTAAGTATGTTGCGTTGTGAATGATAAAACTGGATAATTGCAAGTTTTGGAAATTATTGGTCAGGCCAACATTTTCATGTTAATTATTAATTTACTTTAAACTCAGTTGGTCTAAATACACAGTATAATGCATCAGGACCAGATCGAGGTAAATATAGAGAAGACTTTATTGAAAAAATAAGACTGGCAATAAAATCAACAAGTGCTTCCCCCTATTTTTTCACTCTGACTGCACACTGATGGGAAAACAAGCACATTACAAATCACACTAATTGGTTGTAAACACAATTTGTCAAGCACGTTCCACAGGCAAAGTGGGAAAGAGAAGCATAATGACAGGAAATGGTAATCCTTATAAAGGGGAATCAGTAGAAAAGCTTACTGGAGGGACGAATACTAAGAATCTTTCAAAATGACGGGGACAACAAGTACACAAGATGGTATGCGTCCAAATGCACTGTTTTTTAATAGTTTTCTATGTAAACACACGGCAAACTGACATATCTGACCGTTGTAATGCATTCTGCTGTTTTTTGATTTTTTCAGATTCTCAAGCTTGAGCATCAATTTAAGATGCTGTGTCACTTTAAAATAAATGCCAACAGCAGACAGCATTCTGTTCTTTTTGTTGTGCTGTGTCTAGCTTTGTATTATTAACACAAGAACATGTTCGGTCTGAACGGCTCCCTTAAACAAGCAATATTTTGATGTCAGTTGACAGCTACACTACTGCTTGAAATGTTTATCAATGCGTCCTGTTTTGCATACTATTGTTACAAAAAGAGTGCTCGATTTACAGTATGCAATATGATAGTACTCCATTCTTAACTTCGCCATATACTAATATATTGCCAGATGGCATGGGAGGTGGTCTATCCAGCTAGTATTACCATTAAATATCTATATATTCTCAAAGGACAGAATAAAAGGCGGCAATAATTGATGTGATCCAATTGCTAAATTTAGAGTTTCACATTCAAGAAATGTTCTTCTGGAAATAAATAATGTTGTCGTGTTCAGGGTTCCAGTGGGCATTCAAAGACTGAAGCAGAAAATGAACAATGAAGCATTGGCTCCCGGTAGAGCATCTGCCATTCACACACACTCTCTCGGCCCCAGCAGCGACCTTTCTGAAAGGCCAGAGTGCCTTCTTGCCCTCCTGTTACACTCTTGGTTTTCACACCAGCATTGTCTCTCTCAAACTGGCTCAATGGAAAATTTCAGGGCTTGATTATTTTTGTGTCATATAGAGCAAACAACTTTTCACTCAATACTTGATATCAATCAAAACGATAGCAAGGGAATTTTTACTCAGTGCCATTTTTATGCATTAGACTTAAAGCTGCTTCTGCCAGTTTTATACCAAATGATCCAGTTCGGAGCAGATGAATCATTTAACAGCTTGATTTATATGACTCACTGTTAAATGACACACCGAATAAATGAATCCAACATCAACTGGTCTGGACCCTCATAATTAGAAAACGGCTCAATGGAAAGAGTGAATTATCACACGTATCAGCTAGAACAGTAGCTATACTCTTTCTGGATGTTCACTGTAATGCACTCATAATGGCATTGGGTTTGAAAGCGATACCAGTTTCTTGCAAATGTCAAACTCTAGATAAAATCTTAATTTAAAAGTCTGCGAAGAATGACCAAGGAAGACTAAACTTTAAATGGCTTTCACATCTAAGAAACCTTTATAAAAAAAAAAAAAAAAAAAAAAAAATCACACGCTTTACTGCAGTTTAAAAACAAAATGTTTAAGAAAGGCCTAATCCCAGGACAGACTTCAGATCTTTTTAGGAAAAAGGCCATTAAAAGCTTAAACCTACTAAAGCTGTTTTACTGTGCAAATGGAAATGAAGACCAAATCCCCACATTTAATACTCAATCAGGGAGTTATTTCAGAATTAGTAATTGTACATTTCATAAGCCAGTTAATAAGATGGATGTGTGTGTGTGTGTGTGTTTGCGGGGGGCAACTAGTTGACTACTTTTCAGGACTAGTCGATTAGTAAAAATGTGTGAAAATCCCAGGAGATCAGCAGTTACAGAAATACTCAAACCAGCCCATCTGGCACCAACAATCATGCGATTATCTAATCAGCCAATCGTGTGGCAGTGCAGTGAATAAAATCAGCCATATACGGGTCATGAGCTTCAGTTAATGTTCGCATCAGCAATAAGAATGGGGAAAAATGTGATCTCCGTGGCATGATTATTGGTGCCAGATGGGCTGTTTTGAGTATTTCTAAGTATTAAATGCCTTGTTGATGAGAGAGGTCAACAGAGAATGGCCAGACTGGTTTGAACGGACAAAGTCTATGGCAACTCAGATAACCACTCTGTACAATTGTGGTGAGAAGAATAGCATTCTGAGATGTGTGTTGGTGCTGTTTTGGTGGCACGAGGGGGACCTACACAATATTAGGCAGGTGGTTTTAATGTTGTGGCCGATCGGTGCATATTATATATACAGTGGTGTGAAAAAGTGTTTGCCCCCTTCCTGATTTCTTATTTTTTTGCATGTTTGTCACACTTAAATGTTTCAGATCATCAAACAAGTTTAAATATTAGTCAAAGATAACACAAGTAAACACAAAATGCAGTTTTTAAATGAAGGTTGTTATTAGTAAGGGAAAACAAAATCCAAACCTACATGGCCCTGTGTGAAAAAGTGTTTGCCCCCTAAACCTAATAACTGGTTGGGCCACCATTAGCAGCAACAACTGCAATCAAGCGTTTGCGATAACTTGCAATGAGTCTTTTACAGCGCTGTGGAGGATTTTTGGCCCACTCATCTTTGCAGAATTGTTGTAATTCAGCCACATTGGAGGGTTTTCGAGCATGAACTGCCTTTTTAAGGTCATGCCACAGCATCTCAATAGGATTCAGGTCAGGACTTTGACGAGGCCACTCCAAAGTCTTCATTTTGTTTTTCTTCAGCCATTCAGAGGTGGACTTGCTGGTGTGTTTTGGATCATTGTCCTGCTGCAGAACCCAAGTTCGCTTCAGCTTGAGGTCACGAACAGATGGCCGGACATTCTCCTTCAGGATTTTTTGGTAGACAGCAGAATTCATGGTTCCATTTATCACAGCAAGTCTTCCAGGTCCTGAAGCAGCAAAACAGCCCCAGACCATCACACTACCACCACCATATTTTACTGTTGGTATGATGTTCTTTTTCTGAAATGCGGTGTTACTTTTACGCCAGATGTAATGGGAAACACACCTTCCAAAAAGTTCAACTTTTGTCTCTTCAGTCCACAGAGTATTTTCCCAAAAGTCTTGGGGATCATCAAGATGTTTTCTGGCAAAAATGAGACGAGCCTTAATGTTCTTTTTGCTCAGCAGTGGTTTTCATCTTGAAACTCTGCCATGCAGGCCATTTTTGCACAGTCTCTTTCTTATGGTGGAGTCATGAACACTGACCTTAACTGAGGCAAGTGAGACCTGCAGTTCTTTGGATGTTGTTGTGGGGTCTTTTGTGACCTCTTGGATGAGTCGTCGCTGCGCTCTTGGGGTAATTTTGGTCGGCCGGCCACTCCTGGGAAGGTTCACCACTGTTCCATGTTTTCGCCATTTGTGGATAATGGCTCTCACTGTGGTTCTCTGGAGTCCCAAAGCTTTAGAAATGGCTTTATAACCTTTTCCAGACTGATAGATCTCAATTACTTTCTTTCTCATTTGTTCCTGAATTTCTTTGGATCTCGGCATGATGTCTAGCTTTTGAAGATTGTTTGGTCTACTTCACTTTGTCAGGCAGGTCCTATTTAAGTGATTTCTTGATTGAGAACAGGTGTGGCAGTAATCAGGCCTGGGTGTGGCTAGAGAAATTGAACTCAGGTGTGATAAACCACAGTTAAGTTATGTTTTAACAGGTGGGGCAAACACTTTTTCACACAGGGCCATGTAGGTTTGGATTTTGTTTTCCCTTACTAATAACAACCTTCATTTAAAAACTGCATTTTGTGTTTACTTGTGTTATCTTTGACTAATATTTAAACTTGTTTGATGATCTGAAACATTTAAGTGTGACAAACATGCAAAAAAATAAGAAATCAGGAAGGGGGCAAACACTTTTTCACACCACTGTATATATATATATATATATATATATATATATATATATATATATATATAAATAAATATATAAAAATTAACCCTTAAAGGCCGTTCATAGAGAACGTCTTTTTGTTTCCATCTGCGCTGTTTGTGTGAAATTGTTTCTTTATGTAAACATGCTTGTTGCATCACGCCTCACTGTTTTTTTTTCTTCTTCTTCCAGGTTTTGAAAAAACATGTCTTGAGACATCTGCATTCTGTTCTATATCTGTGCGGCATCTAGCTTTTGTTAACACTTTAACGCTTTCTGTCTCAGGGCTCCAGACTAAAAAAATGACTTAACTGAAACATTAAGGAGCCAAATAGCTGTTTTTAGAAGCCAAAGCACAGATTTTCTCGATTTAGATTGCTGTTCAGAAAAAAGATAGAAAGCCAAAGGAAGTCAGCAGATAATCCATTCATCGAAGGGTTAACAGACAGTATATATAGTTAAGATAATAAGTTTGCATTCCCTTTTGTCTCATAAATGTTCACACCCCTTTCATAATTTATACAAATATAAGAGATAACATTTTTTATTTTATTTAGTACAGCTCTTCAGAATCTACATTACAGATATTTACATCAAGTATAGTATGCATATAGTAGTGTGTTGTCTTCTTGAGCATCAATGAATGTTTGCACCTTGTGTAATAGTTGTGTATGAGTCCCTCAATAGACCTAAGTGTCAAAAGCTTGATATATATATATATATATATATATATATATATATATATAAATTTTATTGTTTTATAATATTGCCTTAGTCTTTCTTTACTGTTACCAGATGGCCCAGACACAGAGACTACAAGAGTGCAAACTGAATGAAATCCCAGATGCAGTTTACTGTGCTACTCCAATCCCAATCAATAATTACCAGAAGAAAAAAAGTGGTACACAATACGGGACTTTTAATTATCAAGAAGCTCGAAACACATGGGACTCATATTTTGAAATGTCTGCACTCCCAGTTGTGAGCTCACTGACGGCTGATTCGCTGAGAAAGTGAATCTGATTCAAATTGCTAACCTGAGCGCCTGAGTTCAAACCCTCAGTACTTTTCGGGTGATTCATGAAAAAAGATCCAGTTCAAAAGAGTCATATGTTCACGACTGTCTCGTGCTGGGTTTGTTGTTGCATGTGGTGCAGCGAGCTCGTCAGAAACAGAACAGGTGAAAAGCGGCGCGAGACACACTGCTTGTGCGCGTTCTAAAAATATATTCAATAACTCACAAGATGATATCTGACGAAACCGCATATGAACTCACACAACCCGACTGTCGCCAGTAGCGACTACATTTTAAATTATTGTCGCAATCAATTATTTCTGGTTGCATTTGCAACCGTTTTAGTCGCATTCTGGATCCCTGTGTCTGAACAGCCCCCTTAAAGGAATATTTCGGTTTCATTACAAGTTTTATAGAAAGCATTTATGGCATAATGTTGCATAGTGTCATAAAATCACTTATTAACACTTACCTTCTGTGTAAAGTTCTATCCAATTTTACAACTTTGTTGTCATGACGCAGTAACAATGTAAACCCTAAAACCCTGGAAGAACTTTACAAATAGTGATTTAAACAATTTTACAGCTCAAATAATACACACATATTAAGAGACGGATATATGTAAATGCTTTTATAAAATTCTAAGCATCACATTTCTGCCTTTAAACCCTCAAAAAATGTGCCACATTAACTTCCACTGTAAGTGCCTCACTGTATCCTCGATAACCTCGAAAGATGGGACGCATTAAAATAATTTTTGTGGTAATCAACGTTATGCCGCAAATGCTGTCAACTGAACTTAACTTGTATTGAACCCGGAACATTCCTTTAAAAAGTAAATACTTATATTTTTATTTTATTTTTATTTGTTTAATTACAGCATTACTAAAAAAGCATCGATTCTCATACTCCAAAAAAATGTCCTAGTGGGCACTCTGAACTTTTGGCTTGTTGTTATTTAAAAAATGAAGGGAAAAAAAAACTGTCAAGTTGAATAATTCATCTAAGGCTGGTGCAAACTAATTTGACTAAATGTCTTGATTGCACCTGCTCTTGCAATCACCAGCACATTACATCATCAGCTTGGACAGATCCGATAATATTACTATTATTTTTTTTTAAACACTCAAATTTGCTCATGTCTGGCAGAAATGTCTCTGCGTTGGTGTTGCTAACAGTAACGGCTGCAAATGGCTGCTCCTGTCTCAGCACGTTGTGTCAGTAATGGCAGGGTTTCAATCCAGTTGCAAGCATGATGTATTTTTGCTCTTTTTTCCCCCTGTAAAAAGCATGCAAAAGAAAGTTCGCAAAAATACAAACCAAGAGGCTCATTCGGAGGCAGATGGATTGAGAGTGCAGCTCCCATCGTGATGCTTCACAAAGCATCGTTATGGTGACAGAACACACACTGTAGTGCTGGTTCCCAATTCTTGTGGCCAGATAAGACAATGCTGTATTGCTTTTAGGGGGATGCCAGATACCTCGACAGTCCCAAGTAGTCCTTCAGTTTACACTCGCCCACTCAACACTGCACACATGCTGATCATTGATACACAATCAGGCCACCTAACAAGGGTAATTTCTTGTCCGCTATGTGATCAGACTAGGGATGGGCATTTTCATGTAATTTTGTAATCGAGTACTCTAACTCACAAAAAAGGAGTTCCCAAATACTCGTTAATTAAAATGCACGTTAAAAAAAACATGTATGACACTTACGTAAATCGTATATTTTGTTTCATTCACAAATGTTAACAAGAATGGTTTCAAAATAAGTTAACTTCAACAAACTATGCTTTTCTTTTGAGAAAAAAATTAAATGAACGACATGCATTAATAAAAATGGAAAACAAAAAAAGACTTTAAAACAACAGTAAAAAACGTTTGCTCTCACCCAGAGCTTACAGTGCATCCGGAAAGTATTCACAGCGCTTCACTTTTTCCACATTTTGTTATGTTACAGCCTTATTCCAAAATGGATTAAATACATTATTTTCCTCAAAATTCTACAAACAATACCCCATAATGACAATGTGAAAGAAGTTTGTTTGAAATCTTTGCAAATTAATTACAAATAAAAAACGAAAAAAATCACATGTACGTAAGTATTCACAGCCTTTGCCATGACACTCAAAATTGAGCACAGGTGCATCCTGTTTCCACTGATCATCCTTGAGATGTTTCTACAACTTGATTGGAGTCCACCTGTGATAAATTCAGTTGATTGGACATGATTTGGAAAGGCACACACCTGTCTATATAAGGTCCCACAGTTAACAGTGCATGTCAGAGCACAAACCAAGCCATGAAGTCCAAGGAATTGTCTGTAGACCTCCGAGACAGGATTGTATCGAGGCACAGATCTGGGAAATTACAGAACAATTTCTGCAGCATTGAAGGTCCCAATGAGCACAGTGGCCTCAATCATCCGTAAATGGAAGAAGTTTGGAACCACCAGGACTCTTCCTAGAGCTGGCCGCCCGGCCAAACTGAGCGATCGGGGGAGAAGGGCCTTAGTCAGGGAGGTGACCAAGAACCCGATCGTCATTCTGACAGAGCTCCAGCGTTTCTCTGTGGAGAGAGGAGAACCTTCCACCTTAGGGGCAGTGGTAGCTCAGTGGTTAAGGCTCTGGGTTACTGGGTTACTGATCAAAAGGTCAGGGGTTCAAGCCCCAGCACCGCCAAGATGCCACTGTTGGGCCCTTGAGCAAGGCCCTTGACCCTATCTGCTCCAGGGGTGCTGTATCATGGCTGACCCTGCACTCTGACCCCAGCCTAGCTGGAATTTCACTGTATATGTGCAAATGTATAATGTGTGATAAATAAATAAAATTATAATTATTATTATTAGAAGAACAACCATCTCTACAGCACTCCACCAATCAGGCCTGTATGGTAGAGTGGCCAGACGGAAGCCACTCCTCAGTAAAAGGCACATGACAGCCCGCCTGGAGGACTCTCAGACCATGAGAAACAAAATTCTCTGGTCTGATGAAACAAAGATTGAACTCTTTGGCCTGAATGGCAAGCGTCATGTCTGGAGGACACCAGGCACTGCTCATCACCTGGCCAATACCATCCCTACAGTGAAGCATGGTGGTGGCAGCATCATGCTGTGGGGATGTTTTTCAGCGGCAGGAACTGGGAGACCAGTCAGGATCGAGGGAAAGATGAATGCAGCAATGTACAGAGACATCCTTGATGAAAACCTGCTCCAGAGCGCTCTGGACCTCAGACGGGGGCGAAGGTTCATCTTCCAACAGGACAACGACCCTAAGCACACAGCCAAGATAACAAAGGAGTGGCTACGGGACAACGCCATGTCCTTGAGTGGCCCAGCCAGAGCCCAGACTTGAACCCGATTGAACATCTCTGGAGAGATCTGAAAATGGCTGTGCACCGACGCTCCCCATCCAACCTGATGGAGCTTGAGAGGTCCTGCAAAGAAGAATGGGAGAAACTGCCCAAAAATAGGTGTGACAAGCTTGTAGCATCATACTCAAAAAGACTTGAGGCTGTAATTGGTGCCAAAGGTGCTTCAACAAAGTATTGAGCAAAGGCTGTGAATACTCATGTACATGTGATGTTTTTTTTTTTTTTTCAAGATTTCAAACAAACTTCTTTCACGTTGTCATTACGGGGTATTGTTTGTAGAATTTTGAGGAAAATAATGAATTTAATCCATTTTGGAATAAGGCTGTAACATAACAAAATGTGGAAAAAGTGAAGCGCTGTGAATACTTTCCAGATGGACTGCACATAGAAATCAATACTGGCAGCATGAGGGTAATGCACCTATATAAACTCTGATTCTACATAAAGGCAATCACATTTTTATAATTTCACATGGTGAAAGTGGTGGAAGTTGGCTTTTATAAAATGTGCTCTGCCTGTGTTAAGGCATTTCACGCTCATACACATACTGGTTTGATCAGCTTCCGAGTTCGCTTCGCAATTTTTCCACCATAAAAGCAGATCTTCGTCTGTTGGTTTGCATGTCTCCAACAAGAACTGAATACAAATAGAGTATAATTCAATAAGAACCAAAATATTCGAGTAGTGTTTTTACACGACACCACTGTCAAGTAGATTCTGCTGGTGCAGAACGAGTACTCTATTACTCAATTACTCGTGCAAATCCCTATATCAGACCACAACGTGCAACATCTTAAGACCCAAAACTTAAGCTATGCAAGTACATAAAAATAAATGCTTATAGCTACCAAGCTCATTTTCTAATTTCCATCTACCAAGCTACAGTAGTTACTTGATAGAGTGGCTTGTTTGCCAGAACAGCTCCCTCAACACCTCATATTGTCAATGTACTCATGTTAACCAAGAGCAAAGAGTGACCTGCGGTAAAGAAAAGGGCCAATTATTCTCCTAAAGTAATGTGTTTAATGGAGTGACGAGGCACAGGCTCAAGAGGGTGTTGTGCTTACAGTGCACACGTTCAAATTAAGATATGCCATTTTAGGATATCCAATGGCAGAATAAATGCCTGGCATAGAGGATTGTGAAGCAAGCAGTTAAAGAATTCACTTGACTTTATTAACCTAGACATCTGGTGGCACCATACTGGTAACTTATGACTTAAAATGACAAAAAATGGTAATACATGACATAAGAACATTAGGGAATAAGTATTGCAAGCTACTTGACTTGCATATACGACTTAAGTACAACTCGCATACTCCAGGAATTGTACCCCAGTCATTTGCAAATGCAAGTGCAACGTTCTATCAGTTGAGCTTCCGCACAATTTGATTACACTCGAACAAGCTTGTAAATGTAGTTGGTTATGTAAAGCAAACAATAAAATGTATCGCCTTACAAGACATGTACTGTTGTAAGTGTTTGTCACAAGATATCACTGTGTGAGGAACATGGCAAAAACGAAGTGTTCATGTTATAAGTCATTGTTGAAGCGCCTCTAGTGTTAATTTGTAACCAGGAAACGGCCGTGATACGTACAACACTGCATGTAAAAATCAGTTTGCCAAAATATAGGTAAAACAACGTGTTTATTTGAGACCAGGCTGGATAATGACCCAGCAGACTGTACATTATCCCTCTTATTACAAGTATACTTTTCAAGTAAATATATTTGTATGAAATATTGATGAAAAAGGCATTTCAAAAATAATTTTATTATAAGAAAAAAAAAAGAACCTTGAAACTAGCACAGCTATGTAGAAAATAATTTGCCTAAGACTAAATTCAATGATTAAACAGTTTAGCAGTCATTATACAAAAACATTTGACTGCAGAATGCCACAATTAACAAACCTAAAATATATTACTCTAAATCAAGTATTACTCTGTATATTCCAAACTATTACAGAAGGTGTCTGTGAGGCCACAAGGGGGATCATGGATGAATGAGAATGAGAATTGTCTGCATGAAAAGTAAAACAAACTTTTCAGACCGTCTGTTACAAGTGCCGTGATCTGCATCTCAGCACATCAATAAAGCAAAGAGACTCATTATCATCACGGAGAACGAATCGACTGGATGAATTCTGAGCGATGACATCAGTTGCCGTCTGGCTGGATAATGAAATCCTGATTTATGTGTGCTTGTTCGGTAGACGTTCATAAAGCAAGAAAATACATGATCATTCACTTTGGCTGATCTCATTCCAGTAGAGACTTTCAGCAATGCAAAAATGCTGCTGTTTATGTGTGACAGTTATGCAATCAGACAAAAGTAAATAAAAAGGTGATAGACGAGACTCTGCAGCATAAAAGCATTTGGGCACGTACAAAAGACGTTGCCATGGAAACCATAGTTTCCACCAAAACCCCATGATGCTACTGCAAAATAATCTTCTTCAAACAGTATTTGAAACTTTCAGTCTTTTCATCAGTTTGTTTAATGGTTATCTTATCAATGTGAAAACAGCCAACTATAACCTCGTAGGCCAGCATGCATATATTAAATGCTGAAAGATGGCATTTGTAAACCAGATACTGGCTTTGAAACCGATATTTGTTGCTAAAAACAAATTGCGGTTTATTTTACATTTACATTTATTCATTTGGCAGACGCTTTTATCCAAAGCGACTTACAAAAGAGGAAAACATAAGCAAATCATCTTAAGGAGACAGTGGTATGAAAAGTGCTGTATTACAAAGTTTCATTAGCATCAGAATAGCATTCAAAACAGATTAAAGTGCAATAAATGTTTGTTTTTTTTTTTTTTTTGTGACTGGTTAAGTGCTCATGGAAAAGATGTGTTTTTAGCCATTTTTTGAAGACAGAAAGTGAGTCAGCTTCACGGATGGAGTTGGGTGATGATGTGGTATGATGAAGCCGAAACGTCTGTGGTCATGAAATCATTTGAGAGACTGGTGTTGGCCCACCTGAAGAACATCACTGGACCCTTTCTAGATCCTCTTCAATTTGCTTATCGAGCAAACAGGTCTGTGGATGATGCATTCAACATAGGATTGCATCATATCCTGCTACATCTGGACAGACCAGGGACATATGTAAGGATCCTTTTTGTGGACTGCAGTTTGGCTTTCAACACCATCATCCCAGCTATACTCCAGAATAAATTACACCAACTCTCTGTTCCCATGTCTATCTGTCAGTGGATTACCAGCTTTCTGATGGACAGGCAGCTGTCACTTCCAGCACCTGTACAATCAGAACTGGTTCCCCCAGGGATGTGTGCTCTCCCCACTACTCTTCTCCCTCTACACCAATGACTGCACCGCCAAGGACCCCTCTGTCAAGCTCTTGAAGTTTGCAGATGACACCACTGTCATCGGCCTCATCCGAGATGATGATGAGTCTGCATACAGAAGGGAGGTTAAACAGTTGGCTGTCTGGTGCAGTCAAAACAACCTTGAGCTGAACACGCTCAAAACGGTGGAGATGATTGTGGACTTCAGGAGGAACACCCCAACACTGACCCCCCTCACCATTCTAAACAGCTTCTAGTGGATGCATAGCTCTGCAGAAATGATTTTAGGTATGCTGGAGCAGACCCAGTGACTGTTCTGTATGCCAGCATCAGAACCTTGAATTTGATACGTCCATCAACCGGCAGCCAGTGAAGAGAGACGAGGAGTGGTGTAACATGCGCTCTCTTTGGTTGATTAACCAACACTCTGTTCCCATGTCTATCTGTCAGTGGATTACCAGCTTTCTGATGGACAGGCAGCAGCTTTTGAGACAGGGGAAACTCATTTCCAGCACCTGTACAATCAGCACTGGTGCCCCCCAGGGATGTGTGCTCTCCCCACTACTCTTCTCCCTCTACACCAATGACTGCATCGCCAAGGACCCCTCTGTCAAGCTCCTGAAGTTTGCAGATGACACCACTGTCATCGGCCTCATCCGAGATGATGAGTCTGCATACAGAAGGGAGGTTAAAAAGCTGGCTGTCTGGTGCAGTCAAAACAACCTTGAGCTGAACACGCTCAAAACGGTGGAGATTATTGTGGACTTCAGGAGGAACAACCCAACACTGACCCCCCTCACCATTCTAAACAGTACTGTGGCAGCAGTGGAGTCATTCAGGTTCCTGGGCACTACTATCTCACAGGACCTGAAGTGGAAGACCCACGTTGACTCCATTGTGAAAAAGGCCCAGCAGAGGTTGTACTTCCTTCGCCAGCTGAGGAAATTCAACCTGACACAGGCGCTGCTGATACAGTTTTACTCAGCAGTCATTGAGTCTGTCTTCTGCACTTCAATAACTGTCTGGTTTGATTCATCTACGAAATCAGACATCAGAAGACAACAAAGGACAGTTCAGACTGCTGAGAGGATTATTGGTTGCCCCCTGCCCCCCCTTCAAGAACTTTACACTTCCAGAGTGAGGAAAAAGGCTGGAAAAATCACTCTGGACCCCACTCACCCTGTCCACTACCTTTTTGAACTGTTGCCTTCTGGCCGACGCTTCAGAGCTCTGAGCACCAGAACCGTCAGGCACAGGAACCGTTTTTTTCATGAACAGTTAAATTGCCCCATTGAGCAATAACTATGTGCAATACATAGTTTAGTCTTTTTTTTATATTTATCCAACACATCCAACCTCTTCTGCCATTTCATTCCTCTGGAGAAAAAAAAAAAAACATTTGCACTGTACATAACAGATTTGTATTTGCACTGTACATAACAGATTGTATTAGATTTGCACTGCCCATGTGTATGTGTGTGTGTATGTATCTGTATGTATGTGTATAATTAGTTTTTATATTTTATTATTATCTATGTCTTGCTGCTGTTTTTGTATTGTACACTGGAAGCTCCTGTCACCAAGACAAATTCCTTGTATGTGTAAGCATACTTGGCAATAAAGCTGATTCTGAAAGTTCGGGAAAGTGTTTTGGTGCCTCTTTGTGTTGGTACAACAAGGCGACATTCCTTAGCCCACCGCAGGCTTCTAGTGGACGCATAGCTCTGCATAAATGATTTTAGGTGTGCTGGAGCAGACCCAGTGATTGTTCTGTATGCCAGCATCAGAGCCTTGAATTTGATACGTGCATCAACCGGCAGCCAGTGAAGAGAGACAAGGAGTGATGTAACATGCGCTCTCTTTGGTTGATTAAAGACCAGACATGCTGCTGGGGAGGCCTGCAATGAGAGCGTTACAGTAGTCCAGTCTAGTTATGACAAGTGCCTGAACAAGAAGTTGTGTGTTATGTTCAGAGAGGAAGGGTCTTATCTTCCTGTTATTGTAGAGTGTAAATCTACATGATCTTGCGGTCTTTGAGATGTGGTCTGTGAAATTTAATTTATTTACTGGTTAATTTATTAGAGCAGGAAGTGATCAGTAATACAGGGCATCATCCGGTCAGTGATGCCACACAGATGAACCGCTGGAAAACTCTGCTATGGAAATGGATCAATGAATAAATCAATGATCCGCCACTGCATGCAAACAACTGCAGAATAATACCTGCTTGCACTCTCTAAGAAGAAAACAAATACATTTTTAATGGAAAGTCAGGTGATGCATCTGATTTCTATCTATAAGCACTAAGACACACAGTGAAACTGCAAAGTAAATAGAAACTACTTACACAATTTTTAAAATTCCCTTAATGCATTTAAAAAGCACAAGCTTTTAACTTGCATACCAATGAATCCAAGTGCATCACAGTAATAGGCTACAGCTTTTCAACGCCGTGAGATGAGTATGAGTATGTTCCGCTTTAAAGCAAACATATACAGTACCTTCTATCACAGAGTGATTTTAAATGAGCACAGTCATTGACAAGGAAACTGAGCCTCTGGTCCTGGAGTTCATGCAAAAGCACCATGCGTGCTGCAAAAACAAGATACAAATAGGCTAATCAGCTTTGCCTGCTTGAATCCCATTCATGGCTATTGTTGAGGAGGTAACACCAGATGAATCCTAAATGAGCCAGGAGAGGAGCTGCAGAGACTGCAATGGGGCAACAGACAGCAGGAGGCCGGGCAACTGGAATAGACAAGGACCATCTGCTTCCCATCAAAACAATCATTCATTTCCACTTTCAGAGCTGTGTACATCATCTTTATGCATCTGGACCACATTGGCTGTTGGAATGATTTGTCCATAAGATGAAAGTAAAAAGCACAATAAAACTGATATTATCAGGAGGAAAAAGTGATGGCTCTTAGAACGTTTCAATTTAGAGGTCTGGAGCCTCCGAGGACCCAATTTTTTAGGGAACATTGTTAACGCACTAACAGTAAGTCAAAGTCAACAAAAAAACACTGTTTGCAGCCTTTTACTTCCATAATTATACAGTGAAACACGATATTCAATGAGGAAAAAAAAGTAATTAATTGGATTGTGAAAAGCAGGCTTTGCAAACCAGAAAGTAGACAAGTGGTTGGAAAATAAAAGGGCTTGGTGACATTAGCAGAAGTCCTTTCAGAGGTGAAGCAAGTCATTACATTTTTTTTTTTTTTTTTTAATTAATAAATAACTTGTTGGTCATGCACAACAAGACCAGAAAAAAATAAAAATAAAGTTAATAGTTTTTTTAATCAAGTCTGATTTCATGCAGGCTTTGAAGAATATCATTTTGATTGTGGAAAGCAATCTTTAATAGCTTTTAAGTCCTCTGGGAGAATTGATTTAGGAACTGGCACAACTTCTTAAAACAGATGGCATCATAAGGGCATGACCAGAATAGAGCCAAACAAATGACTAACACAGTTGGACATATCAGGTTGCACAGTCAAGACCAAAAATTAGAGGGTAATGGTCATGTTTCAATGTCTTCTTTCTAGACATTTCTTATAAGTCTAACTATCCATTATAGTTGTGGACTTGTAATTCTGAACAAATCCACAACATCAAAGGCAAAGTTATAAAAGAGGAGTTTATAAATAGAGCGCTAAAGGATTTGGAACTTGAATATGGGCTGTTTTTCTAAAAGCTGATGCTATTTGAGTTATTTTACTCTTGGGTCTCTGCCTAAACATTGCCTTATGCTGCCAGGTAGTGCTAATGTGTACAAACTCACATTAAATTCTATTTATATAAAGTGCACTATATGCAGAGTGCAGCTTTTCTAATGTTATGTTTGGCCAGAGTTCAGGGATTGTTATTTTATAAACGGGTCTGGACAAACAATGGAGTTGGAGTTAAAATATTCATTAGCAAGCATCCCTAACACTATTGCTCAAACTTGGGGTTAGAGACTTAAACAAACCCAAGTATTACACTTTGGTTTGTACTACAAACATGACCTAGACAAACTTTAATGTCAGCCTGACACAGTTTGGCCTGAAAGTTTAAAAAAGTATTAAAGCTTGAGGTTTAAAGGTTTTACAGACCCAAAAAAAAGCCAGGGCCTGCAAAAAATGTTATTGACATGGACCTCCAAATAATCACTTTGCATCCACCCTGAACACCGTAGCAACCACCCATTACACTAGCATTGTGGCAACAAGCTTTGCACAAGACCAGCACCACTCACATTTCCTTCCAAAAATGTAAAAACCAAATTCTTGTATTGTCGTACTCGTTTATTTTCATTGGCTAAGCAGAGACCTGACCAATCAGGGTGTTAGTATCCTAATACATGTAATAGAATAAAAATACCTTAAGTAAAATAGAGTTTAAATATATTTGTTCAAGGAAATTATGCTTGTATCTGCCCCCTTTCAAAAAAGTGGCATGTCTGTTATTGTTGTATATGTTTCTGTAGTAAAGGAGAGAGACAGATAGGACAGCAATAAATCACAGCAGAAAATGAGAGCTCTGGAAGAGCCTGTGGGAGTCAGATTGTCTGTGATGAAGGTTATTTGTTTATAGCGGAGAGAAATGACACTGACCTGCTGCATGTTCTTTAAAGAACACAGCTGTGTTCAGCCACTGTAACTAAAGCTCGCCTGTAGCCTTTCTCCCGCGTGTGTGAGAGACACTGGTTGTCCAGGACACACACACACTAAGTCCTCTCCCATAAATGCACTACTGGGTTGGAGTTCAATCTATGTTAAATGTTTTGTAGTAGTAGCAAAAAACAAAACAAAACAAAAAAACAAGTCTCGCAATTAAACGGTTAATTCACACAAAAATAAAAATTCTGTCATCGGTTACCAACCTCATGTTCGAACCCGTATAACTTTCTTCTGTGAAACACAAAAGATGTTATTAACGTTAAATTATTTTCACTTCTGATTACTCGTGTTCAAAACTCGTGTTATACTGTACGTGTTAACATGATTTTAGTGTGATAAAATCAGTTATTTCCACTGCCGTTATGGAGATTACAGGGGTTATGTTGTCATGATAAAGTTGTAATATTTGATATAATTGTACACAGATGAGGTTAGTTAGCGATTTTATCACAAAATCATGTGTACATGTATATTGTTTACATTTTGTAGCTATACTTTAGAAACTTTTAATTTGAATTTTAATGTTTACGGACAGGCCGCATTAAATTCCATTTGTAAATCCTTTACAGGAACCACGATTTTTTCTTTTTTTTCTTTTGTTTTTAAATAAACTAAGGACAAGACGAAATTATATATTATGCCACAAATGCTTTTGAGCTTAATTTGCAATAAATCCGGAATATTCCTTTTAACGCATGTACATCATGAAATGTAATCTTGATGAAGAGATTAATAATGAATCATGTCAGGTTTATGACAACATGATTTCCATTCTTTGTGGCTTGCTTATTGAGCCATTGAAGCCGTCCTTTATGCCTCCCGTGCACGCTGTTTGTTTTGGGATGCATGCAGAATGTTAGATGCATGTTGCCAAGGTAACAGGTGAGACGGGCCTGGCAGAGTTTGATATCTACCGTAACAACTAGGACAGGGAGGAGATGACGAACCGGTGAAGTGCGGGCAGTAATGTCAGGGGGAGTCAAGCAAACACTGGAACTAAAGAGACTGGCATTTTGGCATCACCATGGAGTCACGCTGACCTGGGAGGTCAAGGAGAAAGTGGTGCACAGATCTTAACGCCCCCCACACACAGAGGCTATGTCAGGCACATTAAAAGTCATTACCGCAGACAGGCCTGCCCTTTAGAGGTATATTTAGCAGCTGGGGTTGTCTGGAATGGAAAGAAATGGACCGTTTTTGCTGAAGAAATTTCTTTGGTGAGTTAACACTGCTGAACAGAAAAAAAGCTGGTCTAGTTTGGCTAGCTGACCAGCTAAACACAAGTTTGACTAGACCAGAAGACCATTCAAACTAGCTTTAAACTGCATGTTGACTCTAAAGAACAACAACAACAAAAAAACAGCTTAAAACAGCCTAAGGAGGTCAGGCTGGTCTAGTTTGATGGTTTTAGAGGCATTCTGCGCAGTTGTCAGCTGGCTGACCAACTAAACAAGCTGAACCAGCTTGACCTGGCAGGGAGATTAGCAGGTCAGTAACCACCCTGAAATAGACCCGAAATGGACCATTTGACTAAAGAGATTTTAATGGCAAGTTGACCCTGCTAAACAAACAAACAAACAAAAAAATGCCTAAGATAGTAAGATTGGTCTATTTTTATGGTTTTAAAGGTGTTTTGAGCACTTGCCAGCTGCTCAGGGTAAGGATCTAGCTGGATGCCCTACAAAACCTGCTTAAAACCAGTTTGATCAGGCTGGGAATTCAAACAGACCAGATGAAGACCGGCGTAAAGATGACATGAAATCACTTGGGCACAGTTTCCTTTCCTTTATTGACAAATTTCCTATTGAAGGAGGAAGTTTGGAAGATGCATAACAAAGGAGTTGTCCCTTTTATTAAATAGCCAATTGCCTTTATTAACATCACAGCCACAAACCTGAGGGGAGGGACATCCTACTTCTAGAGAGCATTTGATAGGACAAAAATCTGTGTAGTGCAACATGAGTCATCAATATTTTGGTCTGTTTTCTCAGAACACAAAGACTGTAGATGATTATAGACTATAGTTGACCTAAAACCAGATTAATCTAAGATCATTTGGACTTGGAATAAAAGCCAAAAAACTCCATGGGGGTTTTAACCAGCAGGAGATGTTTGTATCCAGAAGGTAAAAGTGCTTTAAAAAAAAAATATATATATATATATAATAATTAGGTCTTTGGGCACTGAAGATGCCAATGGGTGCATGGGGGGAAAAGCAAGATGTTACTGTAAATGACTTTGGGCATCTCTCTCCAGACAAGAAAGTAGACATACTAACAAACCTGGCTGTCTAAAGCCATCTTTACACTGCCAAGGTGGCACAGAAGCTGCATTTCAACTGGCATTTAGATGCATTTACACAGACTGTTTAATGCTGCTCAGAGCAGGCATAAATGCATTTACACAGAAATTACAGCTGAATACATAATATGAGATTAATGTTATAAATATAACAATTTGAATATAGAAATATGAAATGAATTAAAATATGAAATTATACCTTAACTATTAAACTAAATACTGAAATATAAGCTCTGTCATGACAAAAAACTAAGTTTAAGGCTGCTCTGAGGTGGGTTAGAGCAGGCTGAATTTAGACTGGCTTTAATGCTGTATTGCGTCTTTACACAGAATTTTAAGCAGGCACAGAGCAGGATTAATTGTCTGTGTAAAGACTGAGTTTTCCTATCTCCCCTTTCAATTTAAATAATTAATTGGGTCTCTTGTCTACTCATTCTCTCTCAAAATAACACTGGGCAATAACAACAAAGTGACACTTTACATCAATGGACCAAACAAAATTACACATTAATATTTCATGCTGCTCTTTAAACCTTGCAAAGATCCGTTGGAATATTTTCAAAATGGGGATATCAAATTACAACAGTGCAGTTCTGAGGAATGCCATATGAACAGAAGTGAGATAGAATCCAGTTAATGGACCGTTGTGGCCTCCCTCGGGCCTAGACGAGACACCAGCCAATACAATAATCTGGAGACTTCTGCATCGTTTGGCGGTTTCTAGAAAGGAAAAGTTGCTTATACAAAAACAGGGAGAACTTGTGATGCTGAAATGCGATATGGCTTACCTACAATCCATTTAGCTTCTGTTGGAAATTCTGAGGAACTGAGACTATGCCTCATCGTCCTTGGATGGATATAAAATTACATACCAAATTGGGCTGCAACTAACAATTATTTGAACAAATATTTGACTATTCAGGTGATTATTGCAACAATTAATCATTAGCTCTTAACCGACTACTCAGCTTGTGCCTTCACTTAAAAGGTTGTATTAAATGTGTCTACTAACAATAAAAAGGACAAAGTCATCTTTTAAAAATACCTCTAAATGACATTCAATGAATTAAAGGAAAAAAAACATTTTAAGTTTAATTCAGTAAAAATTCACTGCAAAAATATTATCAAGTGTTTTGTTTATAAAAATATCTAAAAATCCTTAAAACAAGATAGACTTACTTGAGAAGCAGCATATAAGATATTTAGACTTGCTTTAAGAGAATACATCTTGAATATAAGTGTATTCTTTTACTTGTTCATACTTCTGCCAGTGCAGTAAAGTCCAAATATACTTATATTCACGATATATTCTCTGAAAGGAAGTCTAAAAAGATCTTATATGTTGCTTCTTATGTAAATGTATCTTGTTTTAAGGATCTTTAGATATTTTAATATATTTTAATATTTAATATTATATTCAACATTCTCAGATCATTTTTTTTTCTTCTGCAGTATAGCTCCTAAAGTATTTATATTAGAAAACAAGCCAAAACAACAACAAATAAAAAACATATTTTGCTGCAGTGAGTGTTTAATGGGCGAAGACTACCCTCTCTCACCTTTTTGTTTACTTCAATCCATCTTCAACTCACAAAAAAAAAAAAAAAACTCTCTTCTTAAAAGAGCTGCATATTGCTGATTTTCTTCACAATAAGATTCACACCGCAACACATATGTATTATGATTCACTACGTCGCGAGCCATCATGTTATAATCTAGCTGCAGTAAGTGCGCACGAGGGAAGAGCATCAGCCGGGATGCAGTTTCAATCTCTCCCCCATAGATTGGGTCACTTCACGCAACTCATAGAAGAGGCTCTGACAGCACACAGAAATGTCAGTTTCGGAGTTTGTACTTAACTACATGAACTGCTTCCTTATTATTTGAAGTTTAATAAAGGATGCATTAAAGATATAACACCGGGGTGTTTCCTTTAATGATGCTTGACACGCAAGTTTTGCTAAAGTGGAATGGCAGCTCTGGCTCTGCTTTATTTCACAAGAGAGTGCTTCTGTATTTACTCATTTTGTATTTTTGCATAATTTCCTGATACTCTGCAGTCTACAGCACCGTAAGCTGTTTGGAAAGTTTGGAGTGCATCTGGACTGTGAGGCGTTTTCTCTCCTCAATCAGGCGCAAGCTACAGTGCTCCTCTCGCTCACCATCATTAGTTTTATATCTGATCTCATGTTACGTTAAAATGAGATCAAACGACTATTCGACAACTAAACGTTTTGTCTACAATTTGTTATTGTCGACTTTGCCGATAACGTTGACTAATCGTTTCAGCCCTAATACCAAATTCTCATAAACCATGTTATTTTTCACCTTTTTGCACTGGAAACTTTTTCTGCAAAAGCAGCCGAGCCACAGTTTTTGCTGAAGACATTAGTTTGGCAGATTTTTGAGGGTTCTAGGGGCATTCACTTCAAAACTTTAAAGCATAATGTGTGCTTAGATATTATTTTTTTCCTACTATGCATGCAACTTTCACAACAGAGCACACTTAAGCAATAAGAAGAGGCTGTGCATTACAGAAATTTTACCATGAGTTAAGGGGGCCAAACGCAAATTACAGCACTTTTTTTAGTCACTTTAAGTCACAGGCATGACTTTGTCTACATTACAACAGCTTCAAATAAATCTCATCCAATCAGAATTTAGAGTCTGTGCTATCTATTTTATAATAAGATGAAAAGCTTCACAAGCTTGCATTAAAGTGGCTTTGTGGTGTTTTTAGTGCCTACAACTAAGGGCTGCACGATTATAAAAAAAAAAAATCGTAATTGTCAATTATCTCCCTTGACATTGTAATTAACAATTACAATTCTGATTAAATAGAATTTTCATTAAATTCCTTTATTGTGTGGGGCAAATTACAATCCATATTTTTTATGTAAGCTACACCTCCAAAAACAAGCTTAGAACTTTGTTACTTAAGTATCGCTTTTACATCATTATCGGAGCATTCTAGTTTTGTTGCACCATTACTAATAGGCTTATGTACTCTACGAACATGTCTGCGATTAGTTACAATGCTCAACCACAGTTTGCATTCAACGGGAGTATATCTAAATGCAATGCTGTAATTGACACTTTTCACGATTAGTCCATTGCAGCAGCAGTATCTGTACTCTCGATTACTTTTTCGATTAATTGTGCAGCCCTCTTACAACCTCTTTACCGTGTTAACACAGTTCTTGTGGTTTCTTGCTTTTATAAAATAACTGTTGGCTACAACAATATTATAAATGTCACTAAGCATGTTTACAAGCACACCAATATGATGATAACTACAAAAAATAACTACAAAACCTTGTTTCCATGAGACTCTGCAATGCAAAATTGGGGATAATGGGCAAAAATATTTGTGTGCAGATTACTTTTTTGCTAAAACCATTTATGTTTACCGTACCGTAACGTGTTCAGTTTTTAAATGAATATTCAAGGTTCAATACAATTAGGGATTAACTAAATAACCACCAGTATTAACCGGTAATTAACCGTTAACCGACAAGCCAGAAATCAAACAAGCCAAACAAAAAAAAAAAGTGACCAAACAGGCAAGACAAAGGCTAAACATACATTAAAGCACCTACATAAATTATTCTGTTAAAACTGTTGTATTGTTTGACTTGCGAAGTTGTTTACATTTTCGGTTTTGTCGGATTACAGGGTTAACAGCTCATGTTGTCATAGCAACAAAGATGTATACGCAGAAAAGCTTAGTAAGCGCTTTTATCACACTAAAATCGTGATAACATGCATATCGTTTATGTTTTGTGGCTATACTTTTGAAACAGTGAGTATTATAAGTTTACGTATTGGCCCAATTCACTTCCATTGTAAGTGCATTGTAAATAAAATTAAGCCATCGGCTATTTTACGATGGCTTTAAATGTGGCTCTTCCAAATAGATTTTAGATCTAAAGCATTCCGTTTTATAGTCTTTATGTACAAGCTGCTTAGTTGCAAAGGTGTTAAATCACTGTAACACTTGGTTTATGCAGCAATCTTGTACTCTTGTATTAAGTCTATTGGTGAATGTTCCTGCATGCAGTACTTAAATCCAACTCTGGACCCCTGCTGTTCTGCAGTGGAGCCTGTGGTGAATACCAGGTCTGTCTGTGGGTGGATGCCTCTCTGTGAGCGGTGTCTCCTTCCCTCTGCTCTCTCCTCTACACCCACGCTGAGCACTCATCTCTCAGGACCATACTGAGTGATTCAAGCAGTGTACTCCACTCATGTTCCACTTGTGTTACCGCAGTTGGAACAGAATTCGCAGAATATCTGCCCGCTAATGTTGGTGGTTTTTGCAGATGAGTGTGCGTGTGTGCACACGTGTGTCAGCGCAATACTGTATACAAAGGCCCCAAAATTCTTATTTTGTTTTTTTTTTATTTATTTTTTTGTGACTTTCTCCCCAATTTGGAATGCCCAATACCCAATGCGCTCTAAGTCCTCGTGGTGGCAATGACTTGCCTCAATCCGGGTGGCAGAGGACGAATCTCAGTAGGCCTCCGTGTCTGAGACCGTCAATCCACGCATCTTGTCACGTGGCTTGTTGAGCACATTACCACGGAGACGTAGCACATGTGGAGGCTACACGCACAACTCACCACGCGCCCCACCGAGAGCAAACCACATTATGGCGACCACGAGGAGGTTACCCCATGTGACTCTACCTTCCCTAGCAACCAGGCCAATTTGGTTGCTTAGGAGACCTGGCTGGAGTCACTCAGCACGCCCTGGATTCGAACTCGCGACTGCAGGGGTGGTAGTCAGCGTCTCTACACGCTGAGCTACCCAGGCCCCCAAAAAAGTATTCTTGACATTTAAGACAGTTAAAATGTATGAGTGTCTTTGCTTTATATAACAAAAAAATCAAACCAAGTGGCATTTATTTTAGAGATTGATGGCCTCAAGCAAGACATTTGAAAGGTTTCAAATTATAAAGCACATTCAGTACAAAATAAAAACAAAAATTATTTGGACACTTTGTGGTTGTCAAACATGAGTGAAACATGTTCATAGTTAATATGATGAACTCCACCTGTGCTTACTCTGCTAGGACACCTGTGTGAACTTCATACATTCACTAAATCACTGTGACACCAGCTGATTATATGCCACTGAGAAAAAAATGGCTCGGAAAAGTGAATCTAGTTCTGAGAAAAGCTTGAGCAGCATTTGAGTGCAGATACCACATAGATTGATATTTTGAACAGTCTTTAAAACACTTTTCATATATTTTATCGTTGACTTCAAATGCTGGGCATTTAATCAAATTTGATTATTTTTGGGGCCTGGGTAGCTCAGCGAGTACTGACGCTGACTACCACCCCTGGAGTCGCAAGTTCGAATCCAGGGCGTGCTGAGTGACTCCAGCCAGGTATCCAAAGCAACCAAATTGGCCCGGTTGCTAGGGAGGGTAGAGTCACATGGGGTAACCTCCTCGTGGTCGCTATAATGTGGTTCTCGCTCTTGGTGGGGCGCATGGTGAGTTGTGCGTGGATGCCGCGGAGAATAGCGTGAAGCCTCCACAGGTGCTATGTCTCCGCAGTAACGCGCTCAACAAGCAGATACGCGGATTGACGGTCTCAGACGTGGAGGCAACTGAGATTCGTCCTCCCCCACCAAGATTGAGACGAGTCACTACGCCACCATGAGGACTTAGAGTGCATTGGGAATTGGGCATTCCAAATTGGGGAGAAAGGGGGAGAAAAAATATTATTTTTATGCAAATTAATTTGTCATATGGAAGAAGCTATCCAGCCCAATTAGGCAGACTGCAAAATGATACGCTGATAACTACCAAAAATCAGGTAATTTAAAAAATCTGATAATGCAAGAAAACTGTTTATAAGAGACTTGAAACTACTGAATAATTTGTAGATTTTGAAGTCAAAATGTAAATATGCACACATTGGATAAGCTGCTATCGAGTCGAGGTGTTTACCGTATTTTCTGGAAATAAAGTCGCACCTGACTAAGCCGCACGGGGTCAAAAACGCGTTGTTGAGAGTATAAGTTGCATCTCTGTATGACCTGGGAGCTGTCGCTCTACTTCCATTGACTGGTTCAGAACTAAAATGTGCTCCGTGAATAAGATTACAACGCCTCAGAATACACACATCGTATCACAGTATTTTTTGGTCTTGTTTAAGTGGGAGTATTTGCTTCAAGTAATCGTGTGTAACAGTTTTTCATTTTCTGTTTATGTATCATGAAAGAAACGCAACAAGTAAGGCACATCTGGTTATAACATCTGTAAATCTATGCTGTGCACAAATAAACAGCTTTCAGTCTGAGTAAAATAGTGTGCCTGTTGTATTCTATTCATTCATTAATGTTAGCGACTGTGGATATTTCTGATATTTGCAACCCTCTTTACAATGTATTAATCATCTGGTTCACTGACTGACTGTTTTACTACGAGTGTGATGAAACGTCATTTTATGGGCATGTGAGGAGTTGCGTTTGACAGCGGTCTAAAGTTTGTTACAATAATGTTCTGATGGAAAAATATTTAAACTGGTTGCATAAAGTACTTAGTAAAGGCAAAATATTCTGAATTGGCTACTTTAAATGCTACCTCTGTCTCTGACTGATGTTTTCATCTGTTTTGGTGCGCCTGTGTTTGACCAGCCGACATCAGTTACGTAAAAATTATGTATTTAAGTCGCTTCATACTATAAGTCAAAGGACCTTTTAGATGATGTAAAAACTGCGACTGATCTTCTGGAAAAAATGGTACATGCATCACGAAATTGGGGTGATGTGCAAGTCTACTTGCATCGATCAGTTTTTGCTTAAACCGTTAAAGCATAATCTGTGTAAAAATGTCCATGTAAACGCGCTCAATGTGTTTAGTGCTGTGAATTATCGGTATCCTCAAAATTCACGAGACCTTTAGAAACCAAATGAGAAACCAATTAATAACTTCGTTTGAATGCATGATATTAAGGGCATTTTTGTTTACTTTATGTACGATAAACAATTTTGATACTGTGTTATGTCTTCACTTTATGTCTTGTAGCAAAACCAGTTGAGAATCACTGTAATATATTATTCAAGATGTGTATGCGTGTTGACCACCGGGGACGGTTTTCCTCTTGAGCGAGCAGATTCCGAGATTACATAAGGTGACTCTCAGAGACTCCGGCTAAGAATGTGACCTGGCATCTTTGTCCCACCTCAATCATTCATGATTTTAAAGCTGTGTATGTAGCTGTGGCATTGCCCACGATAGAGGGACTTAATCAGAAATGCATTAGCTAGCTTTACAGATGAGCTTTGCACGCATGGATTTTCTTAGGGATATCCTTTAAGTGCATAATCCACAGATGACAAACTCTATACTTTGATTAAAAAAAAAAAATATGATGCTTGGAGAAAATACAAAATTCAGTAGCATTTCTTCACATGTATTAAGTAAATGTACTGAAACACATGCAGTCTGGCAAGGCAGGTGAATGATTAACAAACGCAACATAACGATGAATGTAAATGTGCCAAAATCAAAGAGACTCGAATAATTTTATAGTAGTTAGCAGGTATACAGTATAGGAACAACCTGAAAAGTGGTGTATACACAGTAAAAAGTTTTTAATCAGCTTTTTGAATATAAATGTTGTGATGTAACGTGCTCCGTTGTATTACCTGATTTGCTGAAAAGCAGACGTTGATGACGTAACTGCTTGTCAGAGGCTTCTGGTTGGTGTTAAAAGTGTCATTTAAGCCACCGGCTTACCCTGGTTAAGCAACCCCTGGTTGTTAGCAAAACAGTCCATAACTTGCAGAAACAGATTCCAAATTCATCACAATGCAAGATAATGTTCAAATAGCACATGAAATGTAATAAAAACCTTAATGACCTAATAATAATTATGCTTTTCTGTCAACTTCGTCATCGGACCACATTCGCCCATCACAATTAACACCCGACGACTGTTTGCCAAGTTCAGGGTGTCAATCAATGTCTGTTCAATTGTTCACTAACGGATTTCATTTGCATGTTAAGAATAGAGGGATATTTCAGTAACGAGTTATTTGCACGCAGCAGACACCAATAACATATTTTAGTCTGAAAGTACAAAAGGTTCCATAAACGGTTTCAGCTCAACTGGCCACATCCATTATCATCTCCGACATTCGTGGAGACCACATTTCCATAACGAAAATTGCAATAACCATTTTGTTAGGCAATAGTCTTTTAATAACTACTGTGCTATAGTTTGTCCTGTAATAATCACTCCAGGGCTTCCACACACATTTCACTCACTGTTTATCTTGGTCTCTTGGTGGCAGTTGGACGTAATTTGGCACTTCAAAGATGCTGTAAACCGCTGTGTACATATTACCCATAATCCACCCACAAGCATGCAGACAGTCTTAAGTGTGTAGATAATCACATACACAGAGTATTGCACTAACTTGCCTAAATCATCCGACTCAACACCAGCTGTTTTCTAGCAGTGGTTAATGTTCCCCCTTCATATGTGTGTGTGTTTATTAATAAAACAGAGCATTAATCACTGCAGATTTTCCACCAAAAGCAATGGCCTAGAGGCATGAAAAAGAAAATAATCATATCTTTTGAGAGTGTCATATCTTGCACTGGTTTTACATATATATATATATATATATATATATATATATATATATATATATATATATATATATATATATATATATATATAAAATGTACATTTAATTGACAGCTTGAAGTAAATACAGTACATGAAAGCACTGCTGATCATAAGGTTCATAATATCTGTAACTACACATCAAAGGATACCAATATGACTGTAAACTACAGCCAATTAAAATCAATGGATAATAAACCATCCACACATACACTAAAGTACTAAAGAGTTACCCTTCTTTTCTGCTGTACATCATATTATAATGTGGAGCAAGTAAAATTCTAGTTTGGAGCTTTGGTGTGAGTGGTCGAGTCCAGGACATTGTTCGCCCCAAAATCAAAAGATAGAAATTATACATTACATTTTTCATTAAGAAAATGAAGTCTATTTTTAGGACCATTGAAAGGAATATTTCATTCAAAAAATGAAAATCCATAATTAATACACTGGAATTTTACCCTAATGTCATTCCAAACACAGATATCTACCAAAACGCAGAAGACAAAAGGAGAATTTTCAATTAATTTCCCAGTCTTTTCAATACAATTGCAGTAAACATAGGGACTCGCTTAAAAGCTTAAAAAGTTCACAAAAGTATCACAGAAGTAGTCCATGTGACTTGTGTGTCACATTCCAAGTCTTCTGAAGGCATACAACATATTTTGATGAGGAATAACCAAAATGTAAGTAATTTTTCAATGAAAGTCTTGTCTGTTGCCTGTTCACTTGCATTGGTTTTAGTGATAAACAGTGCAGGTTTTTGTGTGAACAAAGTCATACTGGTTTGGAACGACATGAGGGTGAGTAAATTATGCCAATTTTAATTTTTGTGTGAACTATTCTTTTAAGATTTATTCTGAACACTGAATGCATGAAAATGAATTCATTTCACAATGAAAAACAATCTTAATGATCCTAAAATAAGCTTCATTTTCTTTCATAAAAAAATAAAAATAAAAGATCTGTAATGTCTGCCATCCAGTTTTCTGGCATAAGAAAAATAATTACTGGCTATTAGTGCGCAAAACTTTCTATACCAGTGTGTCTGCTAGGGATGTGCAAGGATAGTTGACATTCAGTTCAACACACCATTATTCGAATACCAAAATCACTGTTCAGTTATTCTACACGTGCGATAGAGGTCTTCAACCCGACCCAAACTCTACATGAGTTCCAACAAACTGCTGGGTTTCTGGCAGTGTTTAGGTCAGTTTTTCAAGTATAGAGGGAGTTAGGGGCTGTTCAAACATGCTTTTGTGTACGTCTGCGCTACTTTTTCTATATACTGTTAACACGTGCTTGACGGACGTCTTTGACTGTTTTGCTGAATCTCACTGTTTTTTCTTTCAGCGCCACATTTTTGGACACCAAGTAAATTTAAAAAGAACTTTAATTTTAATAAATGCACCTCAAAACACCTGAGCTGTGTTTCATTCATTGTGCTGCATTCTGAAGAAGTTCAGGATGCAAAAAGGGACTTCATGATACTGTTACACCATTAAAAATGATTCCAGGTTGTTTATTACAGAGCAAAGTTTCAGAGCTTGATTAATGCTAAGACTGTGTTTTTTTGTTGTTGTTGTTTTGTTTACAGTATGTTCAATAATTACACGAGTTCAATGGCATTTGATTTTAAACCATTAAAAAAATCAAAACAGAAGAGGCTATTTAACAGCAGCAGTGTAACTTCAAGCACATGACAATACCCTGTCTCATGGAAATGTGAACCTGCCCGGGCAGAGCGCATATAGAGGCAGTGACAGTTTGATTATTTTTGTTTGAATTTAATGTGAGAATTTATCATTTGAAGATTTATGTATTGTACAATTTAGGCTCATAGCTCACTGTGCACTTTATTTGCTGCAATTTTCAGTAGTGTTTAAAGAAATTCCACTGCAATACATGTTCTTTATAATCATTCGCGAAACCTCGCAGTTAACCGAATGTTAAAAAACGGTAACCGTGCAAATCCCTAATGTCTACACCAGGGGTCGGCAACCTATGACACGCGGAGGGGTAATCACTGGCACGCCAGCAACGGTGAGAGAGGAGTAGACTATTTTATATATATAAATTCTGCACCTGCATTCCAATCTACATCTTGATGTAATCCTTCCTCATGATCACGCTGCGTGTTTTCATGAGCTGAATGGGAGGCTAAACATAAAGTTAAAATGTGACGAGACTGCAGTATACCAAACAAACTCGTGCAGCGCGTGCAAGCCATTCGCACATCACGAGCCGGCAGCGCTTCACTTTTGATTAATCGCATGAGTAAACACGCCTGCTTTGCTTCGGTCAGGCTGCGCAGATGTCAGCCTACATACAGTGTTTCTTTTTGCTTTGATAACAACATGTGATGTAATAAGCATCACTATTAATCCTTGAGATTTCCAACCCAACAAACAGGTACACCCTCCTTAAACCATGGTCACACTCAAAATTACATTAATGATTAAAACAGAAAACATAAACCACATTGTGTTCAAAAATCTATTCAAAATGTAAATTAAACCTGGAAATAAAGTTTTCGGATTTTTCAGGTGCGATTCCCCGGAAAAAGTTAAAGTAAATAGTTGATCAGCTTGTGATGCACGAATGGGTTAATATGCTGTATGTGTCTACTGAGTGGAGTCTACTGACAGCAACTGCATCAGTAAAGAGATGTGTAACACTGTATATTGACGGGTCTTCGTCTATTACCAAACCAACAACTCAGGACCACTGACTCCCAGTGATGAAAAGACCTTGCTCAGGGGGGCTGAAAGGGATTGTGAAAGAATGAGGCCGCTCAAAGTGAAAGAGACAGCGAGAGAGAGAGGGAGCTCATCTGTGCAGCAAGCAGGCATAATTGTGTGCTGACTGCCATGTGTTGCACTCACAGTGTCACATTGTGCTGAGCACCACGTAAAAACAGACCATTGTGTGCTGCTATACAAGACTGTCACATGGACGCAGTGGATTTGTCATGGGCTGCCACCGTTTCAGCCTGTATTCTTATGTAAGTCATTCAAATCCTGTCACCAGGGTCGTAAACAGGAAACAAGACAAAACCCGAATGCCATCCAGCTTTTCAATAAATAAATATTCTAGGTTCAATACAAGTTAAGCTTAATCGAAAGCATTTGTGGCACAATGTTGATAACCACAAAAATTAACCAACATTTATCCTTTAAAAAAAGTTCAAATCTGGGTTGCAGTG
Source organism: Myxocyprinus asiaticus (assembly GCF_019703515.2). Taxonomy (NCBI): domain Eukaryota; kingdom Metazoa; phylum Chordata; class Actinopteri; order Cypriniformes; family Catostomidae; genus Myxocyprinus; species Myxocyprinus asiaticus. Next base: position 4,020,268 of record NC_059390.1, on the reverse strand, counting down.
AGGCACTTACAATGGAAGTGAATGGGGCAAATCAGTAAATGTTAACATTTAATGCTGTAAACCCTGTAATCCCAGTAATTTAGTAGTTCGCCACAAAACAATGATGATTTAAATAACTTTACAGCTCAATTAAAACATAGTTTTAACAGAATCAATGTAAGTGCTTTTATAACATTATAAGCTTCACATTTCTGCCTTTAAACGCCTTAAACATTGGCCCCATTCACTTCTATTGTAAGTGCCTCACTGTAGCCTCAAATTAGCTGTTTTAAAGAAAAGAAGGGAGGAATCGAAATTATTTTCAGTGATAAACAACATTATGCCACAAATGCTGACAATTGAGCTTAACTTTTATTGAAACCAGAATATTCCTTTAGTAAAAAAGTAAAATTCAAGTCATTTACTCATCCTCATGTCCTATATGACCTTTCTCAGAAGAACACAAAACAGGATTTTCTAAAGACTATTTTGGCTACTTTTATCCATATAATAAAAGTACATAGGGAATGATGCTTTCAAGCTCCAAAAATATTTTAAAAAGCACTATAGAAGTCTTCTGAAGCCATATCATAGCTTTTTGTGAGAAACAGACATTTCTTTGACATTACTTTTTTGGTAATTTTGGAGCTTGATAGCCCAGTCCTCATTTACCTTTTTTATATGGACAAAAAAGTGGTCACAATATTCTTCAAAAATCACCCAATGTGTTTCACAGAAGAAAGTAAATCATGCAAGTTTGAAATACCATGAGGGTGAGTAATTATTGACAGAAATGTAAATTTTTAGGTGAACGATCCCTTTAAGTGTAATTAATTTGGAACAGCCTTGGTTTCCTTGCTAAAGGACCCAGAATGTAATCGTAAGCTGATTGGCTACAATTCCGCTGGACCCAGTCATGCGTGTTGGCTGCATGGATTTTCTGCCTAACCGATTGAATAGGGAAGCTATATCCTTTTTTTGACATATGAATGTGAAGCATTTTCTAATATAGTGATTTTTACACTCTTTCTTTTCCTCCCTTCAAATGACCCCCAGTCGAGTCTGGTTCCTCACAAGGTTCTCCATCTTTTTTTCCTTACCTCTACTGCCTTTGGCTAGCTCACTGGAGGGATTTGTACATCTCTATTCTCTGCAAATCTGCTTTGAAACAATATGTACATTATTGTGAAAAGCGCTGTACAAATAAGACTGGCCTGAGTTGACCTATTATCACTGTACAACAGGATTTATCCAAGTAGGACATGTTCGTGAATCAACATCCAATGTACTTCCTGGCACAACAGTCCTGCAATCAAGTATAGTCCTTACTCTACCCCATACAATCCAGTGATTGGTTAATAAAGCAGTTCCCGGCCCTAAACGCCAAACATACCAGTAAAATCAGAGGGCAATGAAGTTCTTCTAATGACTACTTATTAGTTAGTAGGAATGATATTCCATAATCAAAGTTTATCCAGAACTTTTATAAATCAACAGAACAAAACACTGGGTCGTATTTTCTTTTACCTAAGGTGGTTTCGTTCATAGTTTTTGAGGATAAAGAAATCATGCAACCTGTTTATGTTGGCATCTGTCTAATTTGGCTAGCTTCTACAAAGTTACGGATGAATTTACGCCAAAATTTGGAGGAGTTTGATCGGATGTACGTTTTCTACTCCCTTTTAAAATCTGCTAAAACCATTTCTATTGCAATTCTAACTATAAATGATTATATATCATTTAGCAGATAATAACCATATATGCATGTTTTGCCTTCCATTCACGACCCCATCAGAACAGACCTGCAACCTGTCCAGTCCAGGCGGAATCCAGTCATGAATTGGAAACTATAAAACGCAGAAATTTTCCTTTAGAACGGGAATGTACATCCATCTATGAACATATGTGTTAAAAAAAAAATGACCACGTTAAAGTGCAGGTACTAATGCTATATATAAGATATAAGTTCAGAGAAGAAAATCAAGACTGAAGAAATACATCAAGCAGGGTGTCAGGAGGAAGTGCGTGGGCTGACAGTTCACCGACCGCTCCAGCACCCAAGAGTGCTTTAGAAAAGTGCTGTTTTTTCCACACTAATTAAACACTTGAAAATCAATAGCCTGTATTTGCACTTTTGTTGCATTGTGGGAAAAGAAGGACAAGAAAATCCAAGGGGTTTTGCAGGGTAATGAGTTCATACAACTTTAGGGACACAGATTGGTAAAGGACGTCTTGTAAGAGCTCCTGATAAGATGCCTCCACTGAAGGCAAGTTGAAAGCTGCTGAGACGGAACAGCTTTGCAAAGTGGGGACAAGACTTGCGGATCGGATCTTTACATATCCTGGACCTGTGATGTGCAATATGTATGGAGTGACACGGATATCCAATGGCATCATAAACATGGCAGGCCGAGAAAAGAGGTGACAAAATCAGCACAAGCGACTTGTCAAGCTTGCATCAATCATGGCTTAAAAGTAAATGTGAATATCTGATTCACTGCATTGATCCAGTTGCCAATATGATAACAATTACGGTCTTAAAAGCCAAGCTGTTGCAAAAAAACAAACAACAACAACTAACAAAATGTTGGTAGTGATGTACCATTTATAGATTACTATATAATACATTTTTGATTGAAAATGTTGTTTTTCAAAGTATGTGGTTCTAGAGAGCTTCTTCAAAAGCTTCCATTTTTGTGGAGGTAAACGCCGTTCTAGTGGAGGTGTAAACGTAGCAAAATCAATGCGTTTTCTTTAACGAAATTGAGCTGTAAAGTTCTTTAAATAGTCATGTCTGCAGTGGACTACTATTCTAGGCAGATTAACTTCTAGTTATTTGTCAATAACTATAATTAACATTGCATATTTATACAGAAAAGGTTAGTAAGCGATTTTATCACACTGCAGTCACAACTGTATTGTTTACGTCTTGTGGCTATACTTTTAAAGCAGTATTTTAATGTTTAAAGATTGGCCCCATTCACTTCCATTGTAAGGGCCTCACTTAACCCAGATTTTTGTTTTGTTTTTAAGAAAAGGAGGGACAAGTCTAAATGATTTATTATCATAATCAACATTATGTCACAAATACTGTAGACTAAGCTTAACTTGTATTAAACCCTGAATATTAATTTGAGATTCAACTAATTAACTTTCACCTTCTTTATTAAATAACACTGTCAACTGTTAAAAGACATACCAATATTATTAAAGTCACCATTTTTTAATATTTACTTTCATCAATTTCACTATGGTTACAAGCAATATATATGGTTATCGTGCTATTCATTTATATGAACCGTATTTGAGCCACTAATGTACTTTGTTGAAAGAACTGTACGATTCAGGAGTGACTAAATATTCAGTCATAAACATTGACTATGTGAACATAGTCAAAATCCGAACAAGACATGTTGACGTTCCTACGACAAGCAAGTCTGAATGAGGTTGTTTTCTCTCTCGATGAATTTCTGTTGTTGCACCGCCAAGCAAATAAAAGCTGCTCGTGTGCAATAAGTGATTATTTAAATGGCCATCTAGATTTGTATCAGTATGCGTTTCATGAGGCTTGGCACTGTAATATCCTCACTGCTGTTATGGAAAAAAAATTATCTACAGCGCCACAATATTAATAACATGGTCCGCCAATATTAGCAATTACCTTTTGATGGATGACTGTGTTATTGCAGGAGGCGACTGTGGGACCGGTGTGCCTGCTGAACTCACATCAAGACCCAAAGTGCCAGAGATGTTGGGGAGGAAACAGAACATTTCCCTCCAGGGTACAAAATTAATTAATCAAGCGCAGTTATAAACTGGCTTTGAGGATTAAACAACCAGGTAACTTCAGTAGAACCTGCAACAAAATGCATGGTTTAAGACGAACTGTAAAAACTATACTCTGACCTCCCTTGCTAGTAGCAATAAAAGACATACAAGCTGGCTATTAAAGAAACTTCTGCTGTAACATCGTTTTTCGAATGACTTTACCTCTGAGGAAAAGTAACCATCAGTTTATCTAGGATGACTAAAGTTGTTTTTCTCCAGAACTCCATGTGGCAACACATATGGAAAACATTAAAGTCACCAAAAATAAATATAATAACAAAATCACAATGTATGTTCATGTTTTTGTGCAATTTTAGAGATGTGGAAATAAGCTTATACTGTATTTGATGCAGTAAGTGACTAAATAACCTGCATTTTTTGTCACTTCTATACAAATCAACTAAATAATTCCAATGTCATAAGGAGATATGTATAATAATTTCAATACAAAATAATGTAAAATACAGTTTTATCATCAGAAATATTTTTGGAACATAAATGTTATCAATTCACAAAAAGTTCATTTTTGGATCCTGTTTCAGTCTCTTTGCACAAATCCAGGCATACGTATGCCATCTCATTTAACAACTTAATTAGCAATCGCAATTTTAAACAGTGTCTCCGTGACGAGGCGGTAAAGATGCCTTTGTTTTTGGAGAGGGAAGCTTTGCTCTGCTTCGGGCCCGGGGAAAATACAGTATCTTAACTCTGCGTGAGTTTCGTCTCCTAGCTTTTATCATGGATAAGAGGAAAAAACAAAACACTCGTTCTAACAACAAATCAGAGGAGAATTGCACCATGAGCGCTTGCATTATGCACCCGCAGCACGCAGCCATGTACGAGCTCACCATGCCTGCTTGTCGACCCCTGCCAACCTTTCCTTCCTGTCTCAACGTCCCAAAGAGACTTTCAAACATTCTGACAAGGATGCGAATGGCTACAAACCACACCATTAAGGCGCTAAAATCCTGACAGGATGTGGAATATGCAATAGGAGAGCTGAGAAATAAAAGACAGAGACATTGAGCGGTGAGGGACTGTGAGCTTTGAAATGCCCATGTTGTGCTGAGAAGTGAGAATCACAGTTTAAAGATATGCATACTTCAAAAGTACATGCCCTAGGAGCTCTGATTCAATGAAAAGTATTTTCTGAGTCTTTATATTTTGTATGATGGAATACTAATATAATACTCTGCATGGCGCCTTAGTTTTAAATGATCATGATTTATTGGTTTTGGATGGGAAGCCCTATAATCTTGTGTACCACAGTGGAGCGGAGTCTGGAGTTGCCAATGGGTCAAATCTCCAACACATTTCAAATTCAGTTTACAGAAATGCTGCAAGGGCTAGAAAGCCATTCATGCGTAATACAACAGCCAGTGAGCACAATAAAGTTTTCTCAAAAGCAAATCGCAGCAATGGCCAATTGCTGCAGCTTGGACGAATCTTGCTCAATGACAGACAGAAAGCTAGAATGTGACTTGGGGTTGTTGAGAAAGTATTGGGTTCACATTGTGCTATTTCCATTCTACCAGGTTTTCTGCCCAGAATTTGGGACAGACAACCATCTAAAAACATCTGCTCTTCAAATTAAAAACCCCAAGACTACCTTGTATATTTGGCTTGTGGATAAAATATAGTAAATTTTTGCCATTTCCACACTGTCATTTTTTCTGCCTGCAGATTTACAGGTATATGGTCTACAATAAATATTTAAAGGTAAAACAATGCTCCTCAAATGTAAATCCAGCAGGCAAATATTGCCCCGCAATGGAAAAGTCGAATTTTTTGGACACTGGTCTTACAAAATATGAATTATTAAATGAGTCAAACCCATCTGTCGCAGGACAAATCACATTCTAAAAAAAGGATTGATTTGGACAAAATGTGTCATTACATAGTTTTGCCTTTGCAGAGCAACATGCATATTAACTGGGCCTTCATTTGAACATGTCTGGCTTTTGGGTAAGACATAAAATCTCAAAATATCTCCACTCTGCCACATTTTCTGCCCACAATTTGGGATGAGCATTATACCTCTAACAAAAACATTATTTCTGCAACATTACATTCAAGTTGACCCAGGAACATCTTGGGTAATGGGATATTAGGCAAAGCCGCAGAATTCACATGGTTACGTCTGCACACCATCATGTTTTCTGTCCAAAATTGGGTCAGGTGCCATTATATCCCCAAAAACATCCATTCCTTAATGTCCAAAACAAAAACACGGGCATAATTGTTTTTTATTTATTTTTGGCCTGATTTCCATGGAACTTTTCTTACACCAGAGCAAACAACAGTTTAGTGAGTGAGCCTTCAGAGAGACAGAATGAGCTCACCGTCTCCTCCACACCTGCATCTATCTGACAAGGTGTCTCATTAGCCGTGTCTGCTGCTGTCTCCACTCTGTTTGCAGGAGATGGACAACAGCATGCGCTAATCACATTACAAAGGAGTGGGCTGTTTCCCCAGCAATTTAGTCGACGACTGCTGACTAACACATAGCTTGTTATTTAATTCTCAATATGTGTTATATTCCTTTGTGTGCTGGGTTGATAGATGTTGTAATTACTAGTCAGATTTAGACAAACACACATGCTGGTGTTAAAGAGTTAAAGCTGACTTGTGTTTACTTTTCAATGTTAAAATTCTCGTATCCCAGATTAAAGGGATAGTTCACCCAAAATGAAAATTCAGTCATTGTTTACACACCCCTGTGTTGTTATAACCCCATATGACTCTCTTCTTTTTCTAACTCAAAGGGAGAAATTGTGAAAAATTGTTGTGCTCAGTGATGTCATACAATGGCAGTTTATGGTGACCACCTCTTCAAGCTTCAAAAGAACACAAAAGTATAATTCAGAAGTCTGATAAATTATTCCATGAGACTCATGATTGTTATGAAAGCATTCGTTAAGGTTTGGTGAGAAACAAACTGAAATCTAATGTATTATTTAGTGAACCTGTTGACTGACCGCTGCTCTCCTCTGCACATTCACGAGACTGGGTGTTCAAGCGAAAACTCATTTTGCTAATCTAAAAGCAGGTCCACCATAGCAATATTAACAACAGAACACAACATAGCTGCACACAAGCCAGAGAACATAACTCTATATGTCTGATGAGATGAGTTTGTAGTCTGAGAATAGATGCATTTCTATGCCCAGAGTTCTCAATCAAACTGAGAGAGATAGACAGAGGAGGCTGAAGGCAGCTACAGTCACACGGTGTCCTAACCTGACGGCAAACGACACGTGATAAAAGGTATATCTGCCATGTTAATTTGAGTTTTGTCCTAATCAGCCATAATGAGCGATGGTACATTCTGTCGATCGCTTAGTTTCTATTTTCGGCATTGTGTGATTCGCACCATGCAGCCCCGCCCGCTGTGAACTGGCACTGGTCCAAAAACTATCTCAGTTTAATGAAGCCAGCATCTCACTAGACGGTTAAAAGCTGCTTGATTTTGACCAAGAATGTTACACCTGAATGTTTTCACTGAGGTATCGATCTCTTCAGTCGGAGCTCTGTCACAAATGTTCACCATTCAGAATGGAGAAAAGACATTCCCGCCTCCTCTATCTCTCAGTTTGACTGAGTACTCTGTTTCAAACAAATAAGGCTGGGCATAGAAATGAATCTATTCTCCAGCTACAAACTCAGACATATTTAGTAAGTTATGTTTTCTGGTTTGTGTGCAGCTGTGTTGTGTTCTGCTGTTAATATCGCTGTGGTTTACCTGTTTTTAGATAAACAAAACAAGTTTTCGCTTTCACGTTCAGCCACGCGACAGATGCTGCTCTTGTGCAGTCTCATGAACGCGTAAAGGAGAGCAACGGTCGGTCAACAGTTTCAGAGGTTGACCGAAATATCGTTTTGCCGATTAATCAGCACCAATAAAAAGATTTCTGGAACTATCGGTTATCTGCAAAAATCCACACCGATAGTTTTTCCCCCATTGCGTCCGGTGCTGGAGCGGCTGGGAAGGGTCCGCTGTCATTATACAGTATGAGAGCAGACTCTAGAGGTGAAATAAAAACTATCACTTCACTGATGCCTTGTGGTGTTACACTCTGCATGGAGCAGAACATTTCAGATGCGGATTTAAAACATCAACAATGAAAAGGTATACAGTACATGTTTTAATGTCAAAATAAAGTAATTAATTTGTTGACTAAATGCTGCATTAGTAAAGAACAGCAGTATGTTTGCCAACAAGGCTGAGAGGACACTAACATTAAACATTTATCCTCATTGTAATACGATGACTTCAGATCGATCACAGTCTTGCGCTAAAAAAGGCAAATACAGTTTAACAGAAAGCGGATGTCAATATGCTTTTAAAGTACTTTTCAATTAGACACATCTAAAAAACAGCGCTCCTGCATGAGACGCTGAATAAACAAAAACAAAGGGAAACACAGACGTTCGTCTAGCGCACGTTCAAATAGAAAAACAAATGGATGGTTGCAAAAGCGTTCGGTGTGAACATTGCCTTACAGTTGGTGGAGGTAATTGGCCATTGCATCTTGCACTCTTATAAGCGTTTCTCAGATTTAGCAATGAGTTGTTTAAATGCTTTGTCAGGAAAGATGTTCAACTTGGAAATGTGTCTCGAGATCCTCATGTTCAGTTCCATTCTGTTGTGTTCTGTCTGTCTAAACAGTCCCTGTCCTGGGCTCATAGTCTGAGCCACTTCACCACCGATTTCAGCCGAATACCACTGCTATCTGTGAATACTGCTATTCTACATACAACTGTACTGAATAAAAAACAATGTGGTATTTCGTTGTTACTATGAAGCTTGAGTCTGGCGTAGTAGGAATCAGTGCAAGAGTAACACCATGTGAACTGTCTATTAAAGTGTTTCCCCCTTAATTTTACTTTTGACTTAACATTTGAGAATATGGACTGACTAAAATGTTTTATTTTATGCACATTAGTTGTAAATGAAATGCTCTTTTTTTTTTTTTTTTACAGCCAGGATAGGAATGTTCTATGCAATAACATAACAGTGCTGAATGGTTTATGTATTTATTGCGCCCTCTTGTGGACCAAGGAAACAACGTCAATTTAAAAATCAGCTGACTTTCAAATTCAAATATTAGTTCATATATATATTAATATTTCTATATTTAATTTTAAAAAGTACAATACTTTATGGTTCAGTCAGTACTGTTTATTTTTGTAAAAGTTCAGCACTATTTTACTTTGTGTGTTATTTTTTCATACATTATCAATTTTAAAAACTATTGGTTGATTAATCGGTTATCAGCAGGTACTGCCCAATTTAGTTATCGGTAAAATCCACTATCGGTTGACCTCTAACAGTTTCACTAAATAATACATTCGATTTCAGTTTGTTTAGCATCAAACCTCATTGTATGCTTTCATTACAATCATGAGTCTCATGGAATAATTTATCAGACTTCTGAATTATACTTTTGCATCCTTTTGAAGCTTGAAGAGGTGGTCACCATAAACTGCCATTGTATGACATCACTGAGCACAACATTTTTTCACAATTTGTCCCTCTGTGTTGATAAAAATAACAAAAGTCATATAGGGTTATAACAACAAAGGGGTGTGTAAACAATGACTGAATTTCCTTTTTTGGGTGAACTATCCCTTTAAGATGCAGAGAAAATTAAAAGTAAGCAATCTGAAGGTTGCTTTCACCAAAAAGTGTAAATACTGTGACACTATGCAAACTGCACTGCTCGTTTGAGCGGTCCATCCATTCCGACACAGCAACATTGTGTCGCGCATTGCTCTGAGTTTCGGGTGGGCGGACGGATAGGATGGGTGCACAGGATGGGTGACAAATGTATAACAAATTCATCTACACTGTGTGCGCATACACTTTGTGCTGCATATATAACACCTGCACCTTCTGGGGAGCTTGAGGAGAAGATTTGTAAGATAGGGCAAGATTTCCTCTGGGACACGAAAGAAAGATAGAGGCAGGGCCAATTCTTGATAGCCACTGTTGGATGTTACATAACATTAAACTGCAAACCTCACATCCCCACGACTCCAAGTACCTGTTCACATGCTTGTATGAGGACGTAAACAAGCATGCCAGAGCTTTAATATGCAATATTACGAGTCCCTGTACATTTTCCTGTGTTTGTGTGCATACATATTGTTCGTTCCCTCCGCTGAAATCTTACCATGAGTGACTGGTGAACAACAGAGGCAGGTAGAGTGCGTAATGGCTTTCTGTACAGTTAAGAATCAATGACCCTGAAGGGCTTTACAAACTAAATCCACTGTAGACAGATGCATGATGGAAAAGGCTCTCTTAGGTATTCTAAATATTCTTGTATGCATCTAGAAAATATGCATACTATGTATAGCATGCATACTATATATTGCAGAAATAATAAGAGTAGACAGCCAGCATCTCAGCATTCTTCTAGCGAGTTTGATGCATCTTTTTCTCTATAAATTATGTAGCATGCCAGGGTCATGTGGCATTTCATGAGCTGTACTTAAAAAGCTGTTGCAGAACTTTTGAATAAAAAAGCTGCTTTGCTCGGGTCTATCCGGGTAATCCATAAGCCTGTGAAAGTTCTACATCAAGCATGAAAGGACATCAGTGACTTTCACCCGTCAGAGTCTCAGAAAAAAAAAAAAAAAAGAGACATTTTTTATCGATGGTGATTAAAAATCGCTATCCTCTTCGCAAAAGCCTGGCTAGGCAGAAACCCAGAGTAGGATTATGCAAAATACAGCATGCAAAATATGATGGCAATGACATTTGATCGCAAAATCAAATGACACATAAATGTTTCCTTATTTGGTTATGATGAAGACGTACAGTGACATAAGTGAAAATACACACATTTTCACACACTCACACACACACACACTTACCCCAGGTGAGGGCTTTATTATCAATCCAGAAGAGATCGGCAGGATTGTGTGATTTAAACAATCGTTTACTATTCTGCACAGTATATACTGTATTCACTGGCTCTCTTCCAAGGCAAACCACCAATAGTTCTGTTCTCTGATGTCCCCTCCACGGGCAATGACAACAGAGAGAGAGAGAGAGAGAGAGAGAGAGAGAGAGAGAGAGAGAGAGAGAGAGAGAGAGAACGAGAGAGATGCTGTTTTCACACAGCTGCAGCAGCGGCTCATCTGTTTCGCTCTATACCGAGAGCTCTTACTGAGCATGCTCAGAAACACAAGGCATGATTTCATCTTCAAAACAGCAGGAACTGGACAAGCACTGTACAATCTTGCAGGGTCCAAAATTAACTTTTGCCATACCTGTCAGTATTGGGTGAATTATATATATGTATATTGTTCCAATGACAATGGAATTATTTGGCTGTATTTCCTATATTATTGTTAATATTATTATCATTATTATTATATTGTTTGCAACTGTCACAAAAACCTGAAGAATAATCATAAATATGTTCGTCATATTTTTTTATTTTTGTTACTTAATGTGAGGAATATTCCATGTAAGTGTGTGTGGCCACATGGAGTTCAGGAGAAATTTTTATATATACACATTATATATATATATATATATATATATATATATATATATATATATATATATATATATATATATATATATACACACACACACACATACACACACACACACACACACACACACACACACACACTCACACACTATATAAATATATATACAGTATATAAATAAACAAACTATATATACAGTATGTATGTATGTATGTATGTAAGTATGTATACACACACACACACACACACACACAGTAGAGATCGACCAATAGTGGATTTTACCGATACTGATAGCTAAGGTGGTGGGAAATTCCGATAACCGATTAATCGGCCGATGGTTTTTAAAATCAATTTATAATATGTCACAAAAAAATATATATATTTTTTTTTTACTCCTTACTATGGCAGGCAAAGAAAAATAGTTCAAAATTAATAAAATCCCAGATGCAGTTTTTTGTTCTCCCAATAATAAACAGAAAAAAAGATGTGATGCATAGTGCGGGACTTTTAAGCATAAACAAGCTCAAAACACACCGACTCTTATTTTTAAATTACTAAATAATGAAAAAAATATCGGCACCTATCAATTTTACAGATAACCCATAGTTCCAAAAAGCAACTATCTGCACTGATTAATCAGTAAAACCGATATATTGGTCTCTCTCTAATATACAGTGTGTGTGTGTGTGTGTGTGTATATATATATATATATATATATATATATATATATATATATATATATATATATATATATATATATAAAACAACGTTAGGCTTCCTAAGGTAGCTTCCAATGATGTGTTTAGCAGATGGCTTATATTTTCAGGTTATACTTCCTACAATTTGATTTAAAACTTGTATTATGTTGAAGTTCCTAATAAAGACCAAATGGTGAGTGAAAATGGTTATTTACTCGCCAAAGCAATTTGTTATTTGCATTTGGTGCGAACACACAGCTTTTGTATGGCTTCACAAGACTTGGAATATAGCATATACAGTTGTGCTCAAAAGTTTGCATACCCTGGCAGAAATTGTGAAATTTTGGCATTGATTTTGAAAATATGACTGATCATGCAAAAAAAACTGTCTTTTATTTAAGGATCGTGATCATATGAAGCCATTTATTATCACATAGTTGTTTGGCTCCTTTTTAAATCATAATGACAACAGAAATCACCCAAATGGCCCTGATCAAAAGTTTACATACCCTTGAATGTTTGGCCTTGTTACAGACACACAAGGTGACACACACAGGTTTAAATGGCAATTAAAGGTTAATTTCCCACACCTGTGGCTTTTTAAATTGCAATTAGTGTCTGTGTATAAATAGTCAATGAGTTTGTTAGCTCTCACGTGGATGCACTGAGCAGGCTAGATACTGAGCTATGGGGAGCAGAAAAGAACTGTCAAAAGACCTGCGTAACAAGGTGATGGAACTTTATAAAGATGGAAAAGGATATAAAAAGATATCCAAAGCCTTGAAAATGCCAGTTTAATTTGCTTTAATTTAAATGGCTTTAATTGCCATTTAAACCTGTGTGTGTCACCTTGTGTGTCTGTAACAAGGCCAAATATTCAAGGGTATGTAAACTTTTGATCAGGGCCATTTGGGTGATTTCTGTTATCATTATGATTTAAAAAGGAGCCAAACAACTATGTGATAATAAATGGCTTCATATGATCACTATCCTTAAATAAAAGACATTTTTTTTTGCATGATCAGTCATATTTTCAAAATCAATGCCAAAATTTCACAATTTCTGCCAGGGTATGCAAACTTTTGAGCACAACTGTAAGTTTTAAGGTTGTTTTAGGGTGTTACTTGTGTGGAAAAATGCTGCATAATGATTTCTGAAAAATTCTCCTTTTGTGTTACACAGAAAAAAATAACAGCATGAAGGCTTGGAACGTGACATAATAGTGAGAAACAGTGAGAGAATTTTCCTTTTGGGTTGAACTATTCCTTTAAATTTCAACTCTGTTTACATGTATATGAGCTATGCTTTATTAAGAAAATCTTACTTCGTTATTTAAATCTGTGTCTATTTGCATGTGCAAGTGTGCCAACGGGTGTGACCTGCCTTGCTCTAGTTCTGCTGTTCCTATTGCTGTGGTCCTGGGCGTGTATGAAGCCTGCAAGCTAAAGCTGAACTCCCCGAAACTAGGTCAGACCGATGATTTATCTAGTGCTGGCAATGGAATACAACACAACAGAGAGGAGAGAAAGACATATAAAGAGAATCAAGGGTGAATCCTAGAAGTGCTTTCTAAACACGCATCGTTGAGAGGTGAATTGTTGAATCGTTGATATTCAAACTCACTGTCAGTAAGCCAGACAGCTGGATTCTTTATTCAAATGTTGACCCTGTACTTCTGTGCAACAAAAAAATGTTAGGGGGACACAGTGCCCCTTTCTGTTGATCAACTGCATGACACCAACAACAACCATAATATATATTCACCCAGGCGAACGTTTTGGCAACTCTCACAGTGTCATCAAATCCATTAAACTGCAAGAGATGAAATGTTTGTTTGGTGATGTTGTTTATTTTGCAATCATCACTGTTTACTCTGTTGCTCCATATGGTGCAATGGAGGGACAGGAAAGATTTTATGCTGGTGCTTGTTTAGTAAGCAAGATTAATTATAAATGAGTGAGAGACAAAAGAGAAAGATAGAGAAATATAAAGACTGCAGAACAAGGATGAATGATAAAAAAGGCACATTGAATCGAAACGCAAAATTAAATTCTGTACACACAGAAACTGTTGTTTTAAATTAGCTTTTGGTTGAAATTGAAATGAAAAAAATAAATAAAAATAATTTACTATTCATCCTATCCTAAAGTTTTTTTTATGTTTTATAATCAAAATTGAACTATGTTTTTTTCTTTACCTATGTTAATGGTAGGGATGTAAGTAAGATGTGCACAAGTAATCGAGTTTATTACTCGTTCTGCACCAGCTAGTCAACTATTAAAAACACTACTCGAGTATTACAAACTGATTTGGGGAAATTATAAAATGTTTTACAAATGATAAAAAATTTGATTATACGTATATGTGCATTAGCAATGCTGTCAGTATTGGTTTCAAATGTAAGCTCAGAGTGAGTGCAAATGTTTTTTATTGTTAGTTTTAGGGCTGCGTATTGATACAGATTTCCCAATTCAATTCAAATCCGATTTACAAGCTCTTGATTCGATTCCGATTTCAATTCAATTCATATGGATTTATTTAAGTTATAATGTCCCTTTTGCTTACAAATAAAATAAATTATCTCCCAGCTAATGCTGTTAATTATACAGGGGACCTTTTAACTAGGAACATTAGGAAAATATTAATCTGACATTATATTTTATTACTTTTTCATAATTTTGGTCACATTTTGGCTTTTTAAAAATGAACAAATAATGTTTTCAATCAATAAATAAGATATTATATTTATATATAATTTTTGTTGCATATTTATTGTTAAATTGCATAATTTGTACTATTTACAAGTATTTACATTGATTTGTTGAACACGTGCTAAAACCGGTACTGTCTCTTTAAGAAAACCGGCATTTCTTCAAACAGCACCTTTAAATGAGCGCATGTTAACTAAAGAGGACTCAAATGGTTTTACCTCATCTGTGCGACGCATGATTAGAATTAAATGTTTTTTTGTAGTTGTTTTTGATCAACAACTGACTGTAAAGAACAGAAAGGGTATTAAAAATTAATTAAATTAAAAGAGACATTATTCAATGACAAATGGGTTGTGTGGATCTCATCTTGGACACACATTACACGGATCAACTTTTACTCTCAACACGCTGTGAAACGATCACACTGCAGAACACTTCACAACTAAACTACACAATTACTGGTGAGTGAACTGTAAACATTTACCAACCAGTTGCCAAATATATTCACTTTAGACGCATAGCGTGAAAGATCGATCTTGGGATTTAAGAATTGATATTGAGATCGTTCATATGAAGATCACGATGCATCGGAAAAACAATGTTTACCCACCCCTAGTTATTATTTAATTTTTTTAAATGCATACTGTTAATAAAACTCTCTCACAAAAACAGTTTGTTGAAGTTAGCATATTTTGAAACCTTTCTTATTAACTTCTGTGAGTAAAACAAAATATACATTTCACATAAGTACTGGTTATTTTTATATTAGACTTTAATTTACGGGTAATCAATTACTTGTTTTTTGTGGGTTGGAGTACTTGACTACAAAATGAATGAATGAATTCTGTTAACATTTCAGTCCACGATTTTACACCCGTTTTCTTTTTCATCTAAAAATAAAAATAAGCATCGTGTCATTTTTGCCTGAATTTATGGTGGCCGAAATAATGATAATTGCTGAAGGTTTTATTATTGTGGTATTGTAATACATTATAAAACTGTTTGAAAGATAAATAAACTTTATTATTGTTCTTAATGACATTGAATTGCTTTTAAGACACTAATTTTGCACTTTAAATTAAAAGATCACAAAGAAAGTAACTTTGAACATTTAAAAAACTAAATGCACAGTTAAATAAATACACAAATAAAAAATATTCATTCAATAGCATTTGTATGAAATTTTCTTTTAAGTATGTTAATGGTAGAGGATATGTTTAACAGTTTCTGTAAAAATTTTGACCTGTTTCCTTTTTCAGCCCAAAAAATTTTTTTATGTTCCTAAATTCCCCGAAATTTTGTTGCACCCAAACATAACATATTGGCAACAGAATCAGTCGATGTTTAAAGATCTGTTGCCATCTAGACGTTCAGGCCACACATTCACAAACCAACTCACTGAGCAACATCACCATTTATCAGACACAGCAAACAGCCTGTGAGCAAGGGCACTCTCCATCTCTGTAGTTCAGCCCACACATCAAGACTTTGACCTCATGATCACCTCTGAACTAACGAGAGGTATCATGATAACCTGCCTGCACTGATAAGGACAAGCATGGCCTGGAAGTCATCAACTTGGCACCAGTAAAGGATGCATTATGGATTACATTTTTTGCACTTTTGAAATACTGTAAAAGAGTTTGATGTACAACAATGTTTAAACATACACTAACACAAAGCCCACAGACCAATGAATGATACTTCAAATCATGACACTTGTTATGAAGAGATGTGCTATTACTCTTCTAAGTGATCTGACTTACAATTTCCACCTGGCAGACGATAAAACAATCAGGGAAAAAAAAGGGAACCAAGCTATATGTACAGACCAGAATATCAAGCAACAACTTAGCAAAGCCCTAGCAACCACCCAGAACAAGGTAGCAACTGCATAATGATGCCCTGGCAACCATCAACAACATCCTAGCACTGTGGTGGTGACTTCTGTAGCTAATTAACATATGAACGTCCATATTTACACACCAACCTCATTACACTGGTACACGGATATTAGCCAATCATAACAGAGGTAATTTGCATATTAAAGTCTTAAAGGTACAGTAGCAAACACAGCCTGTTTATAAAAAGTCAGGAGGTTGAAAAATGTCATTTAAAACTAAATTACTGCTTTTGCAATATATCTTCGACTATCATACAGTAAGCGGATTGTATAATCATCGGTATATGAAGCTTTTCGTTACGTCTCTTATGTACTGTCTCTAAAATCTCTGTTGTTTATACATCATAAGCAAAGCTGAAACTCGTAATCACAATGTAATACAGAAACAGTTGAAGATATTATTACCCACTGACACACACAAACACAAACACATATCAAATCCCAGACCAGTTGTACTAGCTGTCAGACTGTCAGAGCCCATAAAACCAAAGCAAATAAACAACGATAAGCACATGCGCTCTTAAACGCTTCCATTAAAAACAATCATAATGCACTAAAACTGCTGTTAAACTACATATTAAGGGGATCATTCATCTAAAAATACAATTCTGTCATAATTTACCCTAATTTTATTCCAAACCCATGTGACCCTCTTTTTTTCTGTGGTACATCTAATCAGGTGTTAGGCAGATTGTCAGTCTCAGTCACCATTCACTTTCATTGCATCTTTTTCTTTTTTTTCACAAAAATCTAAGTGAATGGTGACTGAGGGTCTCTAACATTCTGCCAACAGTTTTTCGTGTTCCACTGATGAAAGGAACAACATGGGTGTGAATAAATGATGACAGAATTTTCATGTTTGTGTGAACTATCCCCTTAATCCATTTGCCTGCTTATCTTCAATAACAAAGCCTTAAAACATTTCAGCCTTAATATAAACAGTTTCATCATGTAAACAGTGTCATCATCAGAACCGGCATGGTCAGATAAAAAAAAATCCAGAGTCTTACCTGCTCAGATGACGGTAGGATCGGGATGGACATGCAAAACAAAGACAGACAGAGAGCGTATGGTTAGTGCATGTTGCCCAAATCAGCATCAGATTCTGCAGAGAACACATCCAACTCAATACTGCCCTCATTTGGACATGGAGATGCTATGCACTTCACATTATGCAGGTTTTATATGTGCATCACTATAGCAATGTATACGTATGAACATGAATGTTTCATTTTCTCAAGAAAATGTAAGTGGTGTTTGCCCATGCAAAAGTCACTGCCATGATGCTAGCAAAAATAATCAGAATCAGAATGAGCTTTATTGCTGTGTTCTCACGTACACATGGAATTTTTTTTTTTGGTGACAGGAGAAACAAGTGCACACAGAACATTACAGTGAGACACAGAATATAAAATAAGGTAAGAGTATAAACAGACATACAAATAATAGAACATATAACAGAATGGCATATGTACATGTGCAAATGGTAGCACCAAGACACTTTCAGGTTTTGTTAATGCAGATGAAAGAACCTCAAAACATTTACTGGCAAAGAGTCTGTAAAACCCCATCTGGGTTCTATGTAAATTCCTTCCTGATGCAATATAAATAAATAAGACACTGGAGCTGGTTTACTCAGAGCTGTATTTTCTGGATGGGGAACATGTGCAATTTCCTCTGTGAAACAGGTGGAATGGGCCCCACTTAGTCACAGCGCTGTTAATTTCTCTAAAAATGAGCCAACATCCTCCTCCACACATTTAGTCAAAGGATTACAGCACTTCTGTGGACAATTTGTAAAACCCACCTCAAGTCATTTTACAAATCATAATAATTAGTTCAGTGATCGCTTGACACATTTTTTCCACTCAAAAGAAAATATTCAACAACAATCAATGAGTATTTGATATGCTTTATATGGCTTTACGTAACATGAATGAACAGACAGACAGACAGACAGACAATTGACCGATCGATAAGTAGACAAAGAGACAGAATTACAGAACGACAGACGGATGGATGGATAGAACGATAAAACAATAGACAGACAAACAACCGACCAATCGATAAGCAGACAGACAGACAGACAGACAGACAGACAGAGATAAAGTAATATTTGCCAGCCAACCAGACCGATCGAAAAGCGGACAGACAGACAGATCGGCCGATCGAAAAGCAGACAGACAGAAAACCAACCAATCGATAAACAGACAGACAGAGAGACAGAATTACAGAATGACAGACGGATGTATGGACAGAACGATAAAACAATAGACAGACAGAAAACCGACCAATCAATAAGCAGACAGACAGACAGAGTAATATTATAGACCAGCAGACAGACAGAGATAAAGTAATATTCACCAGCCAACCAGACTGACCGACCGACCGACCGACCGATCGGCCGATCGAAAAGCAGACAGACGGACAACCGGCCGATCGATAAGTGAACGGATGGACGGACGGACAGACAGATACTGTAGATAGCTAGATAGATAGATAGACAGACACAGAGATCGACCAATCGAAAAAGCAGACAGACAGACAGACAGATACTGTAGATAGATAGATAGATAGATAGACAGACAGACAGATCAAGCAATCGAAAAGCAGACAGACAGATACTGTAGACAGACAGACAAATAAGCAGACAGAATGACAGAACGACAGACGGATGTATGGATAGAACGATAAAAACAATAGACAGACAAACAACCGACCAATCGATAAGCAGACAGACAGACAGACAGAGTAATATTTATAGACCAGCAGACAGACAGACAGACAGACAAAGTAATATTTGCCAGCCAACCAGACCGACCGACGGACGGACAGATCGATGGACGGACAGACAGATACTGTAGATAGATAGATAGATGACAGTTAGACAGACAGACAGATCGACCAATCGAAAAGCAGACAGACAGGCAGACACTGTAGACAGACAGACAAAGAATGGACAGAAAGACAGACAGACAGACAGATAGATCGACCAATCGAAAAGCAGACAGACAGAGAGATAGACAGAGAGACGGACGGACAAACAGAGAGATAGATAGACACAGATATAGATAAGCAAAGACAGACAACTGACTGATCAATTAGCAGACAGACAAACAGACTATAAATGGAAAGACAGACAGACATATTGACAGATAGATAATGTTTATAGGCAAGCAGACAGACAGACCGATCAAGTAATATAGCCGGTTAACAAGACCGACGGACGGACGAACAGATAGGCCAATCGAGAAGCAGACAGACGGACAACCGGACGATCGATAAGCAGACGGAGGGATGGATAGACAGACAGACAGACAGACAGAAAAACAAAGCAGACAGATCAGGAATGTAAACGCACACACAAGATCAATCAGTGGAAGTATTGTTCAGGATTATAGATTAATTCCTGCAGTGAGAGCTGCTGCTTCCTGCATCACTGTGAAGTGACCCTGATGTCCAGAGCTGAGATCTCTCCACAGACACGCTGCCGTCACACACAAATGCTCTAACAGATCTTCCTCTTCAGATACTGATGCACACATTTCCCATCCACCCCTGCATAACAGCTACCCAAAACAATCTAAAAAGGCTAAAAAATATGACCCAACTCATCACGCTAAATGAGCTGTGTACTCACAATTAACAGCAATGCAGGGAAATCAACACTCTGGGGTTCTGGGGCAAATATATTACACAATGCTCTAGTGCTTTTTAAAGGGACCATCATTTGCACATCATCACAAAGTCCAAATATGCTCATCAAGGTTTCATGCAACAAAAACAGTTGTAATTTAATAACTATATTACATCTGAGCTCTGTTGTGACAGGTTACCCGGCCCAGCTGAAATACATCACATTACTGAACTGCACTGTTTCATATTGACATTAATAACAAAGACTGAATTATCCAATGATGCAGTGCAGCACATGATTGGCTGTCGGAAGGATGCATGTGATCAAAACGGTATCATTCTAATGAGCATCAACAAGGGCAAATCTATCTTTAGCATCACTGAATCCATACATCATGTGTTTTTGATGTAGAGGGCAGAGAAATGAGCTGAAGGGGAGAAAGGTGAACATCTCAACACCTATGCATGTATAATGACATTTAAAGCCAACTGATATATTGCATATTGAGAAACTAAGAACTGTGATCTGTGATCTTTGTTATAGCATAATTAGTAACATTTTACCTAAAGCCGTATGCAACCCTTGTTTATATAAAATCACAAAGCATTTCGGGTGTGGATCCGTTAATTGCAAAAAATGTAGTGCCCTTATTACTTTTTCTTCAATTAAACACAAAACATGCTATTCAGAATAGTTACGTCGCTCTATTCTATACAATAAAAAAGATTGGTGACAGGTCGAGCTACAAAATTTAAATTCAACTATATTTAAATAAGACGTAAGAAAATACTTTCATATTACATTTATTTTCAGTCAGTTCTTCACTCAATAGATATCAAATGTCTTCATGAGAATTGGATTTTAGTGCACAAGACACATGGACTACATTTATTATGCTTATTTTGTTGTTGTTGTTGTTTTTTAGAGGTTGACAGCCCCAGTTTCCATTTACTTTCATTGTATAAAAAGAGCAACTAGAAAAGCTAGTTGAAAAGAAAGCAAGGCATATGGGTTTGGAACAACATAAGGATGAGTACATGTACAAATGTAAAAGTAAATTTTTGAATGACGTGTCCCTTTAAGAGCTACAGTTCTGTGTTTATAGTAGATATATGAGAGTGAGAGAGAAAATAATGACTTCATACAAAATCTGGGCACTTTTCAATTACTCCATTCATGCGGCGCTGGCCATACCGAAGGCCGAGTGACCGTCTGAGACACTGGGGGGGGGGGGAGGTCAGTGTTAATAACACCTCAGAGCTCTAACTACAAATATTGACTGATTTAGTTCATTTCTTCTATTATGTACGACTCCACAAACTCTATGTCTCTTGTAACGTGGCCCAATTCCTGGAAAAAGCTCAGGAGAAAACAAGCTCACCAGCAACAATTTCATATCAAACACCACACGCTCTCCAGGGAAACTCACTTGAGTTACAAAGAATGAAACAGACACTAACAGTGGTTATTTCAAGTGTAAGCTTTCTCCATTTGATGTAATTTTATTCCTCTCTGTTTTGAGACATGACTTTACATTTCATAACGGTTTCAATCGTTTATTTGAGTGTTTCAACTGAGCGGTTATGGAAAATTGGAGCTAACTGTGGCCTTAAAGTAACAGCAGCACTGTTATTACACTAATAAAGTGGCTTAATCATAACAGCGAGTGTCATTATCAGATTACGATTGAAGTATAATCATATCTGATGTCCATCCCCATGGAAAACTAAAGCTATTAAGTTACGTAAATATGTCTAATACTACGAATCTCTTTATACAATTTAACAGATAATTGTATTCTGAATGCCTCTGATGTCACTTAAATAATATTTACAATGTGAGTCAGAGATGTGGCCTAGCAGTTAACATAAAAGCTACAAACATATTAAGCCATGTGGGAGATGCAAGTTTGAATCCGACCTGCGACATGTCTTGATTCTATTCCCCTATCTCTCTTACAAATTATTTTCTGCTACATCTCTACTCTTATAAAAACGAAGCGTAAAGGCCTTTTCACACCAAATGCCAACCTTCCCCAAAATTTCTTGCAGCGATTAACATTTTTAACAGAAACAATGGATTCCTAATGAGCCCTTCACACCTGGAATGAACTTTCACGCCTACAAACGGTGAGTGTGTCAAATTTAAGCTGTCAGGAACTGCTACAGTTCCCAAAACCATCGGAACAGGTGGCGCTAAAGCACAGAAAGCTGTTTTGAGCAATGGCACTAAACACTGAAAGAACTCGAGGAAATCCTGATTAGTGAGCATGTGTGTTTCATTTGCATCAAATGCCTTAAAAATGAAATGGGTTCTCTTAAAATGATATTGCTGCATCACTGCTTTGCATCCCCTTTACAAAACTCTCTGATCTTACATGGATTGTCTTCATAATGTATTCCATATTGCTGTATTTTTTTTTCTTTGTACTGAATCTTACATGAGTTCTCTTGTGGACTAAGGAATCAGCATCAATTTAAAAATCAGCTGACTTTCAAATTTGAATATTAGTTCATATATATTAATATTTCTATATTTATTTCATTGAAAAAAGTACAATACATTTTCATGGTTCAGTCAGTACTGTTTATTTTTGTAATAAAGTTCAGCACTATTTTACATTGAGTTATTTTTTCATTCAATATCAATTTTAAAAACAATCGGTTGATTAATCGGTTATCGGCAGATACTGCCCAACTTAGTTATCGGTGTCTGTAAAATCCACTATCGGTTGACCTCTAGTATTTATTGCATTGTACAGACTCTTTGAGGATTTAAATGTAGACATGTTTAATTAGTAACATGTTTTGAGGAAATTTATTTTTTATGAATTTACATGCAATAAGATACAATCACTAGTTCAAATTGACAACATCTGTAACAACAGTCATTATATGTGTGCATAACGCAGTGATTAATAAAAATGACTTAACATACATGTGTGGCAGTGGCATATAATCACCCTTATTTCAAATTATGTTTTAATTATTATTATTATTTTATACCATTAATATTATTTTTACAATATTAATAGTATTTTATTTAATCACCCCTCAGACTGTGTGCACATGATACATACTGCCAGTCAACTTGTCCAGCAGATGAACTGAAACAGTTTGTGAAGTGTCTCAATTGTTATCTTTCTCGTTGAGCAAATTAACAACAAACTCTTCATCACTGCTGCAGCTTGTACAGAAATCAGTTTTCTTTTTTCTATCTTCTTGTAAAGTACTACTACTTCTCATCTGTCATAGGTGGAGGGCAGACCAGCTTTACCGCAGACTGCAGACCGGTAAAACTGCTTGTCAATTAGCGGCACCTATTGTAAAGGTGTGAGTGTGATAATGGTTGTCATTCGCGTCGCTTTCTATGTGCAAGAGCCATTCGTCCTCGATTCGATTCTAATGTCGCCTTTGGTGTGAAAAGGCCTTAAAACAGTCCTAAAATTTTAAATAGGTCTTAAAAAACTAACAACCAAACACAACAGACAACAAAAAAAAAATAAAAAAAAAAAAAATAAAAAAAAACAGCAAAACACAACAAAAACAAAGAAGCAAATCAAAGCAACTAAAAAGAAAAAAAGAAACCCAACACAACAAAAACAAAGCAAAACACAAAAACAAAACTGCAAAACAAAGTAGTAGAACAAAAACAACAGCAGAAACCACTGCTTCACAAACTCTAGAGTTCATGGATAAGTGAGAAATAAATTCTCTAAAACAGAACTGCAAGTTGGTTCCCAAGGTTAATCTCTCAGGTGCCAACATGAAACCATAAGAACGTACAACATTAGTAAATGAGAAAGTAATTCCTCAAGAAACCATGTCTTTGACATTACTTGAGTCTGTGACAAACCCTCAGTGAGTTTTGATAGCATACACTGATTACTTGTGAGGGAAATCTCTCAACTGCAGTCCACCAGACTTCTTGAACCAGAAACGTACCAGAAACCCTCATTTCCTGTGTTCCTTGCAATGACAACAAACACTCTTCCAATGGTGTTCTGACTTGGGTATCCTCCAAGCCACATGTGCAATTGGAATATCAGGAAAGTTTATTACACTTCAATATAAAACACGTAAACAGTAGCTTGATGGGCAGTAATACTTCTAAAAACAGAAGAGGATAGCAGGGACCAGCAAACTTCCTTTAGTAAGATAGAGACCGCTCTCTACTGTGCTGTTTACAAAGGAATAGCTTGACAAGTGGTCTCTCTTACCTCATACATGTGAGTACGCTAGTTTATACTGTAGGTTGTAAATGTGGGTGTGGCCCGATCCAATGGCACTGGGATTACAAATTTGGTGCATGTGTTAAAGCATGGCTTGTTCTCAAGAGTGCACAAATGTGTAGAGAGTAACAGCTTTTGCCAGCTTCTTGGCAAAAGCTGAACAAATACATAAACAACAGCTGATATTTTACTAAGTAATAGTTTCACTTTATCAAAGACTCTTACAGTACATGTATTACAAGAACAATCACATTGGTGTAACAAAATAAATGAAATTAATTTAATAAAATGAATGTTCAGGTTGCTTTTTCCAATACTACAAAAGCATACCATGACCAGGGGCAGTCGAACTCCAAAAGGACCAAAAAGGCATAAAAAAGTGAAAACATAAAATAGTTCATACTTATGCACTGTATTTCAAGTCTTCTGAAGACATATATTCACCAAAATCTTAACCACATGTGCTATTAGTTCTTCTAAAGAGAGTACGAGAATATCATCATCTTTCCTCTTTCAGCCCCGTTATGTGAGACAGATTGCAAGCGCTTCCAAACATCCCTCATACAGGTGATAAACAACACAGAGATGCATTTGCGTTTAACAGACAGAAAAATTCACATTTCAGCCACCCTCAAGCATACAGCTCTCTCAAAAGCATTCTCCCTCCTTCACTGCCGTGTGTTGTCCTGCAGCCATGAGCATTAGCATTGTCAGCTCCGCTTGATTAATCATTTCTGCAGGCCGTCGTGGCAGCAGATGGCGAGACGGTTGGAAATAAGTCTATTGCATGGTTTCATATTGCTACAGAGATGCCCAATGCAATTTAAGAATCAAGACAACATCAAAACCTTAAATCAACATGAAACGCAGGTCACAACACATTTTACTGCCATAATCAGCCGTGTTTTAGTGAAAGAGGATATTTAAGGAGAAAAAAAATGTAGGACGAAACTTGACTGGATTATGAAAAGTCATGAAAAGAGTCTTTCCTGTTCTGACGTAATTCCTGTTGAAAAAGGAAATGTAGGTGGGACATATCAAAAGTCACATCCTTTTTTTTTTTTTTTTTTTTTTTTTTTTAAATAGCTAATAGCCTTTATTTACATAACATCCATGTACATTATTTGCTACTTAGCCCATGTTTCCAATAATCCATTTGATTTGTAGATGGTAGATTTGATTGAAACACCATTTTCAGTTTCCTAATGTCATCATTTTCAGAAGTATTGGAGTAATTGGAGTGTTTTCGAAAGTTTTTATTTTTCGTTGTGGAAAACCAAATGCCGTTCTAGTGTGGATGTGAGGCACAAACATAGCATATTAATGCATAAAAAAAAAAACTTAGTGAGGACATGGCCTCAGTTGCAGGTAACATTAGTGAGAGGGGCATTCTCATTCTAGAGAGCATTTGATTGGACAAAAATCTGTGCAGTGCTGAATGAGTAATGAACATTTTTGGTCTGTTTTTCCAGAAGAGATGTTTCTTATTTGGACGGCAATTAATTTACATTGGGACGTGAGGTAATTCCAGCATTTACAGGGGGTAGTCATTGTAATAAAACTGTATCACATTATATCATATAAATGATGGACATCATTTGGAATTATCTGTCAGTGTTTAAAAAGTGAAGGTGGAAATTAAACCTTTTAAATAAGACGGAAATTAACCCGGCAACTTTTCTGGGACTACTCGACCCGTATAAACGTGTAGTCATGCAAGCAAATGTATAAATGTATTTAGTAAACGTTTCTACATTATAATGTGATATATTACAATTTGAATACATTGCTGCCATAATAATGGACCATTTCAAAAGTTTACATGATCTGGCTCTCATTTTTCTTTCCCTTCTACTGATGAGTTCCTACTCACTGAGGTGGACGTAATTTTATTATTGTGAATTATTTCAAAAATGTCTGTTACACAATCCTCCAACTTTCACAACTGTCCATTACCGCCAGAGCTGTTACCACACACAGCGCAAACGTACGGCACTTTAAAAAAGGATTTCCAAAACGGCTTTTGGATTATAAACTCAGAGATGTGGATTCAGACGGTAATGAGATTACCACACGACCTTGGTGTTTGTTGAAAAACAGTAGGTAATTTGGCCTGGAATTTTCTCCGAATTGGATTGGACGGCAATAAAATCACTGACTCCCTCCTGTAAATGCTGGAATTACCTCATGTCCCCATGTAAAATAACTGCCGTCCAAATAGGGTTTGTCAACTTTTAGTCAACTAAACTATCATATATATTGCTTTTAACATAACAGACATCGACTAAAAGCCACAAAACTCATTTCATGACATTAATTTTAGATCTTATGTGTATTGAAAGTATTAAGGTACAAGGTTGTTTCATGTGGTAACAAACAAAGAAACTGAACAAGGTCTTGTAATGCAAAATACATCTGGTACAACTTGTGGACTAAGTGTTTGGTGCACAGAAAGACTCCTACAGCTCAAGAGGGGACGAGCCGGCCTGTTCATCCATGAATAAGACATGGAGACAAATGTTCACACATACAGATCTGCCAGATCAGACTCTTGCTTGCTGGGCTGGCTTCTCTTGTTCTCTCCCTAATGACTCATCTGAACGTGAAGTTATAAATTTGTCCTACTTCATGTTCTGCACTGTCTGTTCTGTATCAGACATGATGTATGGGATGGTAAGGTAGTTTCAATGGCTAAAGAAGATTCGATGGCCAATACAGTAACTGATAGTACATTTGTTGAAATAAAAGGCTAAAGGCCTTTGAACACCAAAAGTGAATTTTTGCTGTGATTTCTCGCACACGATCAACATTTTGAATTAAAGCAATGGATTCTTAATGAGCCATTGACCCCGCAGCAAACATTCGTGCCGACAAAGCAAAAAAAATTTTTTATGATGTGTCTAATTTTTTTCTTCGCTCGATGATGAAATGCCATGACTAATACAACATGAGCATTTGATCACGTGTCAGGATCGGTTGCAGTTACCAAAACCAGCACAACTGGTGGCGCTAAAGCACAGAAAGCTGTTTTGACCACTGACAGTAAACGCTGAAGTATCTCGAGGAAGAAATCCTAAATCAGCAGTGAGGATGTGTAGTTCATTTGCATCAAATGCCTTAAAAACTGAAAAAAAAAAAAAAAAAAAAAAAAAAAAAAAACTATCATATGGGTTCTCTAAACATGTAAATGATGCTGCTGCATCACTGCCTTAAACTCTATGATTTTATGCTGAATGTCTTCACAATGTATTTCATATTGCTACACTTTTTAATCTTACATGAGATCTCTTACATTTTTAATAATACATTGCAGCATATTTGCCTTTGTATCACTACATTAAACAAACAACTTTATGGATTTCACGTTAGCTTCACCAAATATTATCACCAAATAATTGCGGCCCGCCACAGTTTCACGATGAACCGAAAATATTTTTACACTTCTCATAATAACATAAAAGATCTCTAACGTTGTGTTTTGGCAAAGCACCTCTCACTCCCAGTCAGTTACCCCCCTTCCCCCCAGCTGTACACGCGCATGCTCACACACACACACACTCGAACCACCTGGCTGCATCCGAGACACCAAGGCATTTTGAGGACAACATCATTTGAGGTAACATTAAAGGTGCTATATGTAATATTTTTACTGTACTAAATCATAAAATGACCATAATATGTCATTAGAGATTTAGGAAACATGCTAAGTTGAAATACTGGCTTCTCCGATAACAATGCTACAGCCAGTATATTCTACTTTGAAGTTTCCATTCCGGGCCGGAATTTCTGTTTATGTTTTGGCCTATGTGATCCCGCCCACTGCCCACTCACCAATAGTATTTCGACACCGCCGGTTCGCCAGATTTGAACAAGTTTGCAGGCAAACAACACTGCGTGCTGCAGCCATGGAAGCCAGCAAACGAAAAAATCCACACGAGTTGGTTTATAAATTGCAAACAATAAAAACATTTCAAATGTATATATTATCTGATCAAATTACAGTGTAAAGCTCGTCGCTTGACATTTTCAGTTTCGCTCATTCCTGTTGCATGTCCTCATTCTGGCAACCAGCATGAGCTTAGAGTCTGGGGCGGGGCAGACAACTCTCCAATATTTTGAATTTGGACTGCAGTATCCATTTCAAACGCTTGTTGTCAATCTTACATATAGCACCTTTAACTAACGTTACAGTATCCACTAGTCCAAACACAATTTTATCATTATCAGTGTACGACAGATAACGTTACTGCAGAAGTTATCAGTACTAATTAACATTAGCGAAGTAAGGTGACGTTAACATTAGCTAACGACATTAGCTGTCAGTCTCCTCTCTTATGTCGACTGACATATCCGGCTGCTTGTCGTGAAAAACAATGTATAACGTATGTAATGTTATATCTAGCTAGCTAACATTAGCTAAATATCTAACGTTAGCTAAATATCTAACGATAGCGTTATTACCAGCGGCACTGACAACGCATCTATTTTCAACATCGGAGGAGGAGCAAGTTGACTCATCATGTAATCAGGGCTCGACATTAAATGTTGTCTGGGACAAGTGGATTTTTGAAGGGGCTAGTGAAAGAGAATTTTACTTGCCCAACCGGACAAGCAGACTGATTAAAAGGTCAATAACTAAAAAATAACCGGCTATATTTGTGATAGCCTAGGCCTGTGTCACTTATTAGAAAGTTCATATTCTTATTCTGCTGTTGAAAGTAATCCAGAGTGTGTAATTTTATAATTCGCTAGCGATCTAGTAACAGCTGTGCCCTGTTTGACTGACAGGCAGCATATGTGCGTGTGCTGATCATGTGAGTGTGTTCCAAAAATGCTCACGCTAATGCACACCTGAACGGTCAAATGCATTTCAAAATTACGGCAAAATGCCCGTCTTGGTGAGGTATTCATGTAAACACAGAGAGTTATGTCTAAAGTGAACGTAAACAGCGGAGAAATAATGTATTCAAATGTTGGTCTTGTAAGTATAAATGTAAGCTAATATACCTGCTGCTGTCTTGTGTGTCATTATAATAATCAAACAACCAGAACAAGAAAATGAGAAAACACTCACTGCTCTTGACTGGGTGAGTTTAGTAGCTTTAAAAAGTATTAATGTATTATAATCATACAGTGTAGGCCAGTAGTAGTTTTATGTTGCATTTCATTCTGAATGTTTACTTGATACTGCTGTTAAAAACTTTGAAAGCTGTTAAAAAAACACTGAATTTTCTTCATTTGTTCTATTATATTGAATCTATTTCTATTCATTGCTGTTTTTATTGTTATTTTATTACTGACTGTTTACTAGCCTTGAATAATTACTTAAGAACTCGAAACCATTCTTCCATAATTAACATATTAATTAGTGTTATTATTTGTTGTGGTTTTGAAGCTGGTATTGAGAATCGTCAGATTTCACTACAGACTACTGACATTTTGGTATTGTGAAAATGTACACACTTTATTGTACAATGTAGATCTTGCTGCAATAACATGATGAAAATGTAGATCTCATTCCATAGAAGTGTGAGCACTCCTGCTGTAAATGTTGATGATGGAGGCTTTCCTTTATTTGACAACCATACGTAACATAAAATAATTATCATATGACAATAGCCTCCTCCCTTAACCAGTGCAGTTTACATTTCTCTCACAGAGAATTGAGTTGATTGCATAGGTACACTATAAGGTTGGGCATCAGACCCCAGAGGGTCCAAGGTCCACCCACCACAGTCTCACATAATCCTGTGGGAAACACTGCAGGATTTTGAGAAAATGTAAAACAAAGGTAGATATAGAAATAAGATTGAATTGATAAAATTGACAACATCTGTTTTAACAGTGTATGCATTTGAGTGTTCAACATATGTGTGTGCATAGGGCAGTGTTTTTAAATACAGGTGCATCTCAATAAATTAGAATGTCGTGGAAAAGTTCATTTATTTCAGTAATTCAACTCAAATTGTGAAACTCGTGTATTAAATAAATTCAATGCACACAGACTGAAGTAGTTTATGTCTTTGGTTCTTTTAATTGTGATGATTTTGGCTCTCATTTAACAAAAACCCACCAATTCACTATCTCAAAAAATTAGAATATGGTGACATGCCAATCAGCTAATCAACTCAAAACACCTGCAAAGATTTCCTGAGCCTTCAAAATGGTCTCTCAGTTTGGTTCACTAGGCTACACAATAATGGGGAAGACTGCTGATCTGACAGTTGTCCAGAAGACAATCATTGACACCCTTCACAAGGAGGGTAAGCCACAAACATTCATTGCCAAAGAAGCTGGCTGTTCACAGAGTGCTGTATCCAAGCATGTTAACAGAAAGTTGAGTGGAAGGAAAAAGTGTGGAAGAAAAAGATGCACAACCAACCGAGAGAACCGCAGCCTTATGAGGATTGTCAAGCAAAATCGATTCAAGAATTTGGGTGAACTTCACAAGGAATGGACTGAGGCTGGGGTCAAGGCATCAAGAGCCACCACACACAGACGTGTCAAGGAATTTGGCTACAGTTGTCGTATTCCTCTTGTTAAGCCACTCCTGAACCACAGACAACGTCAGAGGCGTCTTACCTGGGCTAAGGAGAAGAAGAACTGGACTGTTGCCCAGTGGTCCAAAGTCCTCTTTTCAGATGAGAGCAAGTTTTGTATTTCATTTGGAAACCAAGGTCCTAGAGTCTAGAGGAAGGGTGGAGAAGCTCATAGCCCAAGTTGCTTGAAGTCCAGTGTTACGTTTCCACAGTCTGTGATGATTTGGGGTGCAAT
The DNA here is from genome assembly GCF_019703515.2 of Myxocyprinus asiaticus. Lineage (NCBI taxonomy): Eukaryota > Metazoa > Chordata > Actinopteri > Cypriniformes > Catostomidae > Myxocyprinus > Myxocyprinus asiaticus. The sequence goes on along the minus strand of NC_059390.1, from coordinate 3,988,998 downwards.
GTCATCTGCTGGTGTTGGTCCATTGTGTTTTTTGAAAACCAAAGTCACTGCACCCGTTTACCAAGAAATTTTGGAGCACTTCATGCTTCCTTCTGCTGACCAGCTTTTTAAAGATGCTGATTTCATTTTCCAGCAGGATTTGGCACCTGCCCACACTGCCAAAAGCACCAAAAGTTGGTTAAATGACCATGGTGTTGGTGTGCTTGACTGGCCAGCAAACTCACCAGACCTGAACCCCATAGAGAATCTATGGAGTATTGTCAAGAGGAAAATGAGAAACAAGAGACCAAAAAATGCAGATGAGCTGAAGGCCACTGTCAAAGAAACCTGGGCTTCCATACCACCTCAGCAGTGCCACAAACTGATCACCTCCATGCCATGCCGAATTGAGGCAGTAATTAAAGCAAAAGAAGCCCCTACCAAGTACTGAGTACATATACAGTAAATGAACATACTTTCCAGAAGGCCAACAATTCACTAAAAATGTTTTTTTTTATTGGTCTTATGATGTATTCTAATTTTTTGAGATAGTGAATTGGTGGGTTTTTGTTAAATGTGAGCCAAAATCATCACAATTAAAAGAACCAAAGACTTAAACTACTTCAGTCTGTGTGCATTGAATTTATTTAATACATGAGTTTCACAATTTGAGTTGAATTACTGAAATAAATGAACTTTTCCACGACATTCTAATTTATTGAGATGCACCTGTAAATGTACTTAACACAAGTATATACAGAATGCTTGGCAGTAACATAAAATCATTATTGTCCCAAATGATAACACGTTTTAACCGGTAATATTATTTTTAACACTTGATCCTTTCTAATCACCCCTCAGACTGTTTACATGATCATTTTGGTGGTTTTGAAACTTATCAAGTAGTTCTTCTTCTCATCCATGATGGGCTGAGGGCATCACCTTTGATGTGCTAAGGCATTTATAGTACTTTCTAATGCAAGCATCACTGTTACTATTGCTGATACTTTGGGTTAAGAATTCAAGCAAACTCTTAAACCTAAGTATTAAACTTATGCATGTAATGTATGTCACAGTTTGTGCCATTGACAAGAGTGATAACTCAAATTATTCGGCTTGTTGAGGAGAGTTGTGCTAATCCTTTCTAAGCAATCTGATTTTTGTAATAAAATAGGTGGGCGTTTTTTGGCAGTAAGCAACCTAATCTCCAGAACACCCTAGAAACTACATTGCAACATGTTAAAAACACTCATAACGGGGGGCCTGGGTAGCTCAGCGAGTATTGATGCTGACTACCACCCCTGGAGTCATGAGTTCGAATCCAGGGTGTGCTGAGTGACTCCAGCCAGGTCTCCTTAGCAACCAAATTGGCCCGGTTGCTAGGGAGGGTAGAGTCACATGGGGTAACCTCCTTGTGGTCGTGATTAAGTGGTTCTCGCTTTCAATGGGGCGCGTGGTAAGTTGTGCGTGGATCGCGGAGAGTAGCATGAGCCTCCACATGCGGAGTCTCCGCGGTGTCATGCACGACAAGCCACGTGATAAGATGCACGGATTGATGGTCTCAGAAGCGGAGGCAACTGAGACTTGTCTTCCGTCACCCGGATTGAGGCGAGTAACCGCACCACCACGAGGACCTACTAAGTAATGGGAACTGGGCATTCCAAAATTGGGGAGAAAAGGGGATCAAATATATTAAATTAAAAAAAAAAAAAAAATAAAACCCCACTCATAACACCTTTGTGACTGAAAAGCCACACCCTGGCAACAACCCACAAAACCCTAACATCATGACTGAGTTTTGCACAGGCATGCACCAATTACTTTTTTCTTCAGCAAATACAGAAATATAGTTTTACACAATAATTACTCAAAGTAGTACATTTTAAAACAGAAAGTGTGCATAATCTACAGGCAAAACGGTCACAAGTTGATTCATGAAGTGAGCACGGTTATCAGACAATATGGCAATAATATAGTCCAATGAATCAGCCTGACCAATATAAGCTTATTACACACAAAAACAAAAACAAAAATGGACATGGAATAAAGTGATTTGATTTGATTTTGAATAATGATTTGAGTTGAAATTATATTGTTATGTGAAAAGAACGTAACCGAAAAGATACCCAGAAAAATCCTCCATTCGAGTTTTGTCGGTGTTTAGTGAGCATATCACTGCCCATTATCCCACTTATTACAGGACTACTTGCAAAATAAATAAATGGACATGAAATATTGATTTGAGTTGAAATTCTGTTATTTTGTGAGAAGAGAGTGCGAAGTCTACAGAACCTGCTGAATTAAAGCTTCAATTTGCTTCAGAGTTCAGTATTCAGAATTGTACTCCGAATCAGAACTAAGTATTCCAGAGAGCAAGGCAATAAATAAGTCTATCAGTAATGCATGCATGAGAGCATATGTATGTGTATGCGCAACATAACACTAACAGTGAGTGTCTTCTCTTTGGGTCCATACACCTGTTGTAAACACAACAAACCTGAGGGCAAATGGAAGCTAAACAAATACAGGTGGCACGCAAGAAGAATGTACAATTCTTTGTGTAAAGATCAAGAAAAGGTCACAAAGTCTAGAGCATCACATACTCACATGTCAAATAAGAACATGTAGCCTGCATCAACCACCAGGGGGCGCCAATTCAAAATGCCATTTAACAACAATCTTGTCTACTTGTTTTAGAATGCTGATTACAAAAAATTTTCTATTTGCCCTGTGAAAAATTGTGATTCAATTAAAAAAAAAGCAACAGCTGATGCAAGAGGTGGCCATCTGAACATATGCAGCTGTCTAGAAGAAAAACAAAGACTTTGGAATGGAATAACAAGTTCTTATTGCTATGACCTATGCCTGTTACAACACCTCACTCTCGACAACATTACCATCTCTCAGATCTTCGCCACGGACTGTGGAGCAAAACCACCTCTGTCTATATTTTTTTTTTTTTTTACACACTGCAATGAGCACTCTATTGCTAGGAGGGAAAGGTAAAGAATGCAGAGCACTTTCCTAATTTAAACCTTCTATGAGTGGGATATATATAGGTGAGCATGTCTCTCCTTTCAGTTACAATCCTCAACCTACAAACGCCTGCAGGACACGTTCACATAATACTCAAAGATGTACAGTATAAACATGTCCAAACGTATTTTGAAAGCGAGCAAGTTGCGAAGGTGGCGAGCAGGTTGAACGAGTGTTGAAAACTCTCCCAAATACACTCCACCTGATGATAACACACGCTTGGGTAATGGGAAAACAGAAAACAATTCCATGCAAACAAAAGAATCAAAAGGGCAGGAATCCAAAGTGAGGGCTCCACTGTGTTCACCCCGTGATGAAAATGAATGTGTATCTATGACATAGCAATGCTGACAAATCCACTTTTGAAAAGCCACAGCAGAGAGTTCCAGAATTGCACCCCCATACACCCCTGCCTGACAGGAATGTGACAGCAGCCTGCAAAGTGTTCCCCAGCTGGAATTATGACAACAGCTTTCAAACTCCAAGCCAATCAAACCAAAGTGCCGAGGCATGCCACCCATGTGGGTGGAGAGACAGAAAGAAAGTGAGAGAGAGCAAGCTTGACAAAACAACAAACACACACACATACACAGCCATGGTAACACACACAAAAAGGCACACAGAAAATGACTGTGGAAATAGTAGTACCAAAACACACAGTTATTGAGAAATTGCATTGAGTGTTGCAAAGAAAAACCTGGAGAACAAAGTTCAAATTGATAACTTTTTCATGTCAATTAATTAGAGATGCACCAATGTATCGGCTAAACATGGGAATGTACTGTGTGTGTGTGTGTGTATATGTGTGTGTGTGTGTGTGTGTGTGTGTGTGTGTGTGTGTATATATATATATATATATATATATATATATATAGACACACACACACACACACACACACACACACAAACATACTTATATATAATAAAAGCACATGGTTCTGTCTGTAAGCAGAGGGTTATGTTGTTTAGTTGCCAATAAAGGACACATGTCCCTGTCTCTACTTGGCCCCTGAACACAGAGCAGGGCAGCTGGGATACCATAGCCAAGGGCCACAGGTTCCTAAAAGATTTGATCTATGCTCTGTAGCATTTTATGCGTGCTGCGTTGTGCCGTGTTCCCCCAAGTTTGGTCCATCTGTTGCCCTGGGGATTGTGCAATCTATGTGATCTGGTACTGCACAAAAACAAAAACTTCTATTTTTATCGCCTATATTCCTTTGAGTATTTATGTTCTTCTTTGCCGGCTTTTTCTTATAGGCAAACACACATATGTTGGCATACTAGCACGTGAAAGGACTCCAACTGCTCACAGATGTGTATGTTTTGACATGACACATTGGCAAAAGTTTAATCAAATGTGTGCATTGAATCAATTAGGGTTGCATATTTAGTCAAACTAAAATCTAAATGGCTAAATGGTGATTAGTAAAATGCACAGGGCTGCAGTATACAAACATATAGACATATATATTACATTTACATTTATGTATTTGGCAGACGCTTTTATCCAAAGCGACTTACAGTGCACTTATTACAGGGACAATCTCCCTGGACAACCTGGAGTTAAGTGCCTTGCTCAAGGACACAATGGTGGTGGCTGTGGGGATCAAACCAGTAACCTTCTGATTACCAGTTCTGTGCTTTAGCCAACTACACCACCACCACCAAATATTATAATTTATAGTATACTGTAGTATCTCTCTGGATCTGCTGAAATTTTGTGAGGTTTATTACATGTTTAAATGAGATATGCGCATATTTGCAGACAGTATATGATTTTAGTTTTATTGATATTTCCCTTTTTATCATTAGACAAGACAGATAAAAGTTATAGGGAACTGTTGAGGAGAGAGAGGGAAAATGAAACAGGTGAGCACTTTAACATTATGAGCTCAAACGCATCTGTGGCGGCTCCGATATGCGGACCATTTAAATTAGACTGTGTTGCACACTGGTCTATTATAGTAGTAACACGATGGCACGTAACAACAAAACGAACCGTGACTGGTCGTTTACATGTCTCAGTTGCTTCATATGCAAGCAGGCGATTTTTGCGCCCTCAAGAAATAAATGGGCCAAATGGTAAAATTTATCAGCCGATGCCGATAATGAAAAAAGTCAGTTTATCGGCCTCTGCGATATATCGGTCATATATATATATATACATTACTCATCTACAAAAACAATAATAATTTTTATTATTATTTGTTCAAATGCATTCAGTTTTTCATTCAGTTTGCTTTGAGTCTGAGTCTGGTTCATTTAACGTGAATAAAGTGTGAAAACCTTTAGAGCAAGGGTGTCAAACTCGGTTCCTGGAGGGCCACAGTCCAGCAGAGTTTAGCTCCAACCCTAATTAAACACAGCTGAAGCAGCTAATCAAGGTCTTCAGGAGTGTTTGAAGATTACAAGGAGGCATTTTGGAGCAGGGCTGGAACTAAACTCTGCAGGGATGCGGCCCTTCCAGGAACTGAGTTTGACACCCCTGCTTTAGAGTAACTTTTTCTGTTGATGGCAGAGCATGAACAAAACATGAAATTGACATAACTTGGAAGTTTGCAGCTTTTCACAACCGGTTTTAATATGATTTTATGTCCAGCTGACCAAACTGTGCAGCTCTAGTATATACAAATAAAAAGAAAAATGTTATATCCAAGACACCCAAAGATTTCAGTCCCCCTTCATCCCTGCATCATGGGACAGAAGACCAGAACAGCTTAATTTTGTTTTTGTAAAAACTCTTTATTTTTTGGCCAGAGTAATTTGCATTAGCTGTTGAAAGCATTAATCTCTTTTGCTTTCCAAAGCTTGATCCAGGTCCCAGCCCGTCCCAATCAGGTCCACTGATGCTGCCCATCGCTCTACTTGGAACGTGATGTGAAATCCAAAAAAAATAAAAAAATATTTTGTCTTTCACGCTCTCAGCCGGGGCCTCCGGGACACCCAAAGGGGACCGTGAGGACACCCACACACACTCAAACCGCAAACATGTCTGCAACAATCACATTTAAACAAGCTACACAAACCTGCATAAATGTCAATGAGACTTGTAAATGTCCCATTGGGGGAGACTTTGCTGAATATGGATGCTAGTCAGAACAGCGGCTGATGCACTCAATGAATTCATAAATATCATATTTCCACTCATCTGTAAAATTGAGTGACAATCTGTTGTGACAGGACACGACTATTGCAAAACATTTAGGCCTAGAAGCTACAGAATAATGTGTGGTTTTATGGAGATTAAGTGACTAAATAAGTTTTAGATATGTATTCTTAAGAAAGAAAGAAATGGGCCTAAAATGCTGCTGCCCCAAGAGATCACCACTGCAGTACACCTGCTGTGCTTGTGTGCCTTTTTTAGCATCAAAATAGAATAAGGTGTGGTTTTACTGCTTTTATTTTCAGCTTAACAAAAAATTCCACAGTCGCAGGTACAAAATCACCATTGTTGGGGAGTAACTAACTAAAGGAGCAACAATACTAAAATAACAAAGAATTTCAGTAGCATGACAGCTTAGCTACAAAACCAGCTACGAAGCCATGAAGCTAGGTAAAGTGTAGTTTTTGCAGTATTATAAGTTATTTATATACACCAAATGCTACACTGCTGGTTTTCGTAAGATTGTATTACAAACAGAGCCTCAAAACTGAGTGAAATAAGACAATAATCAGAAATAAACTTTTAGTCTAAGTTCTCTCTTTCATGTAAAATTAGGACATCAATCGCACGGATGGTTCATTTGAAATACCGGTTAAATAAAATGATTCACTTAGCTTATACTGTAGCTTGTCATGCTCGTTTTTAAGCTTGCCCAACACTAAAAATCATTTGCTTCTCTTTCTGATTTCTGCTCCACTGTGTTCTGCCTAAACGGTAAGAGGAGAAGGCTGTGGCATCAATTGCATTTACCACTTCTTTTCTAATTGGAGACAAATAAATAAAGAGTGACCCTTTATCATTTGCACCTGCCTATAGTCAGTCTGTTAGATGACTATTGCAAAGGATGTTCGAACAGAGCACATTAGAGCAAATCTCTGGTCATTCAAGCACTTGGATCAGTGCTGAGCTTAGCAAAATGGAGCGTAACGGAGATGGATAGTCCGAGCTCTTGAAAGAGACGCACCTCAGCATGGGTGAGACACGATAGACATAATCCTTCAACCTCTATTAGTCTCTTGCTGCCTCTGTTCTAGTTTAGTCTGAGCTCACTCTAAGCTAAACATATGACCTCATATTTAACTAAAATACAGCAGTGGTGTGACGATATGGCCGGGTGGTACTGGAGGCATAAAATGTAACAGTAAAAATGTGTCAACTAGAGTTTTTTGCTATACTGCTGTAGATCTGCACAGCTATTAGTAAGCAGGACATCTTTACATTATTTACATGTGAGGGCGACAAAGAAACATGGAGGAAAGCTGCAGTCTTGGAATAAATATTGCATCCTAAAGCATGCAAAATTATTTCTGACACTGCAACGGACAGGATATGATGAAGTGCTCAAGGAATTCTGGTTTCAATAAATAATAAATCAGAAATAACAAATAATATTATATTCAAAATGTTACCATCTACTTATACCATCTACTGACTTTCTTGCAACAATAAAAACACACAGCTTAGAAATATATCAGCTATTCTACAACAGCTATGACTGTCACATCAAATCAGAATTTGATTTATTGATTTGGATATTTTGATTTTAAGCATTTAATTTACTGGATTATCCCAAAATAAGTTTATTTATTATACAAACAGTTTTTCATCGATTTTCTATTTATACCATGAAATACACCGTTGTTTTGTCAAGAATCTAAACAATCTACGAAAACCATCCCGCACCTTACATAATAACAGCCTGATCTCATTACGTGACTGTGGCAACATTTTTGCAAAATGATATTAGGTGGTTCCTTAATACACATATCACAGCAGTTTTGAGCAGAAATGTCCACTGTGTGGCATGAAAAGTGTTAATGTTTTCCCAAACAGATGAGATTAAGGTTAATGCTCTATTGAGTTTTAAATCAACAAAACAGACTTCCCTATCCTAAACCTCAAACCTAACCGATAGTGTCGGAAAAAACAAATGTGAAAAGAAAATACAATTGCTGAAGCAAGCACGTCATTTTGTGGTGTTTCTATGACACTTTTGACTCGCATGCTCTTCAGGACTCGTACCCCCGGTCCTTTGCATTGCAAGTGGATCAGTTGAGCTACCACGCAATTTGATCGTACTTGCACAAGCTTGTAAATGTAGTTGGTTATGTAATGCAAACATAAAAAAATATCCTAAATAGCCTTACAAATCATGCACTACAGTAAAAGTGTTCTGATGTCATAAGAGGAATAGGGTGAAAAGTGTTTGTGAACTGATAATCTGCCGTTTTACTCGTGATTTGTGTGAAAGGGAATAAGTCCTTGTTTTAGCGCCTCTACCACAATTCATACAACAAGCCACATAAAAATCACTTTGCAAAAATGTAGGAATAGCAATGTGATTCTATAAAGACTAGGTTGAACAATAAAGTCCAATGGATCAAAGTGTCATTTTGAGCAGAATGGAGAAGGCACTTTTCTTTCAAAGTAAAGTGACAATGTTTCATTGTGCTCTTTTCAAGAGCATAACACGCTGCATTTTGCTTAGTTACACTGCAATTGCAAAAATAAACTTTGCTTTCTGAATACGCCCCCTGTCTGCCGTTGGTCAAACAAAGAGATAGCCCCGCCTCCAACTCACACCACTGGTTAAGTCAATGTTATAGCATTTGAATAGACGGGTCATGTAAAACAAACAGAGGATTTCCATAGCGCTATAGAGACACGGCGCTTACAGTTTGAGAAAATGATCCTATGAATGGCTTACTTGTAGTTGTCTCTTCATATTAAGCTGGCATAGGAGAAAGTATTTTAACACAGAAAAAGTTACATACTTAAGCTTTAAGTGTCCAACGAATTTCAGGAGGCAATGTATGGAGACCCAACCCTATGCTCTCAAAAATAATATGAAATTTCAAATTAAACAGCGCAGTAAAGGTTAAGCTCCATCCAGCTGAAACGGCATTACTTTACTACACATTCACACACACATAATAGTGCAACCGTAGGGGTCAAAGCAATTACAGTAAGTACAGGAAGAGGAGGGGCTGCCCAACCAAGCACTTGTGAGCGAGCGTGTGTACGCATGCATGTCCTCATAATTTAGTGGCTAACACCCTCGTGCCCCAGTCGCCTGGGCCGCTGCTATTCTATTAGTGTGGCCCGATAAGGAGTACAGACTCATCAATCCCGCAACTTTAATTGAGCCGATTTCTCTTGGGCAGAATAATTAAAAGACAGCCAGCAAATAACAGCAAGAAGTCCTTTACGAGACAGGATGGAGAGGGAGAGAGGAAGTGGAAGATGAAGACATAGGGGCAAAAAAAGAAAAAAACACAGTTGAAGGTGATGGATTGGCTCGGCAGAAGACAATATGCGAGGTAATAAATAAGGAGCACTGCTGTGTCGTGCTGATTAGAAAACCAGATTCCCAGACTGCATCGATCGGGAGAATTGAAAGTGGTTGTGAACTAATTCCAATACATTTATTGGCTGCATACATTCTGGCCTTTGCAGTCATTGGTGACATTGGCAAATGTTTTATTTTTTCAACAAAATTATTTAAATGAGATTACTTACATGACTGAATTGAGTATTTAGGGAATTAGGGTTGGGTGTATAAGAATATGAAATAAATTTGCTGATTAACACAATCACAATAAATAATTTAAAAAGCATAATACTTATACTATGCCAGGGGTGCTCATTACATTGATCACGACTGACCGGTTGATTGTAAGATCATGTTAACAGGCCTACACATAAACTACACATATAAAGAAACTACACATATAAAGTGACTCTTAAAGATCACATTTTATTTCCTTATTGCTGTACCTGCTCACTGTTTGATTGACTGACAGGCGGCTTATGTGTGCGTGCTTTGTGTGCAAAGCACTCACAGAAGGCAGTAATGTGGATACACGACTAAGTAATGTGGATACACTAAAACATTCCATGAAAATGCCCGTCTAGGTGAGGTATTAATGTAAACACCGTAATTTATGTTGACGGTGAACGTAAACAATGACAAAAATGGATTTGTATCAAAATATTTTATTTTAAGTGTAAATGCAGCCAAATAGACCTGCCTTAGCATGTCGTTAATATTAATCAAACAATAATAACAAGAAAAACACTCACTGATCTTGGCTGGATAACTTCGGTAAGTATAAAAGTAATTTAATGTGTTAATTCACTACTATGAATTATATAAAAAATATATAATTAATCATGTCCCCTAACCATAAATGGAATATTCCTACCATCGGCGCAATTCAAGCTTGAAGTACCACCTGTTTTCAGCAGGGGGCAGTAAGCGAAACTCCAGCTGTATAGGCAACTACAGCTGTACAGAGAACAAACCAAACTCAGGCTTGCTTGACACTAGCGACAGCAAAGTGAGCAAGTGTACTATAGTGTTCAAACACCGCTGAATGGAGTGCAATTCCAAATGCAGGAATCTCTGTAGGTTTCAAACTACATTGAACTTGACACAGCAGCCTAAATATAAAAACTGTTTACGATGCAATCAAAGTGAGATGCTCCAAAAGAGTCCGTCTTGCACATATGTACATTGAAGCGTCCATAGAAAAACACTTATGATAAATCTGTCTCAGACATACAGTATTGACGAATTCAACTGCAAAATGGATTGCAGTGGACTGTAGGCCAATGATAGGCTTATGTTCAATAATATGGAAATAAACAATATATTGACTTTTAAAGCCACTTTTTTATGGTCTTCACTATGCTTTACTCATGTGCCACAATCATGTAATGCACTTTAATTATCTGAATTATTATTTTTATAATATATATCATATTTATAATTATTTAAATAGAACTATTTATAATTAATCATTTTATTTTGAATTTGTTTTATTAGAGGGGCTTTCATATCAAATATTTATATGCGATTAATTCAATTAATTATTTGGTATATCATATAATAATTTAGATTAAAACATTTTATCGATTGACAGCCTACACATTGAAGACCAGTAATTAGTTTTAGGTTTCATTTAATTACTTTTTTCCCATTTCAAAATGTTGATTTTATTTTATTGCTTGTAAATTTTTAATTCAGTTAACTTGTCTTGACATTCGTATTGAGAATCATCAGCAAAATGGACATTATAAATGAAACACACAAATTAATCAGAATAGTATCAAATCTAATCGGGAGCTAGCAAATTGGAATCGAATCAGGACATCTGCATCGATATCCAGCCTAGGGCTGGGCAATATGGCAAAAAAAATAAAATCTCAATATTTTAATCACACTCATGGACCATTCATGATTTCCGGTTCAATTTTTTTCAACTTTTAAATGTACTCCCAACATGATTCAAATTGTATGTTCTTTATTAGAATGCAAGGCAACATGGTTAGAGAAATCCAAGTTCTTTTCATTATAGGAAACAAAGGTGTGCAAGAAAAATTTACAAATGCACCAAAGGGGTAAGTTGTCAACATAGTGTTAATGTAAAATAAATTAAAATCTAATACATTCACATGTTCAGAAATAATAGAATAAAATAAGAAAACTGCAAAAATACTTCATAGCCAGTGTAGATGTTCTTTTAATCTAAACAAATCTGTCTAGAAAGTTATCTAGAAATCTAGAAATTATCAAGTTTATCAACTCGCAAAGTTTATTAAAATACTTGCTTGCCATATGTTGGCTATAGATGCAGTACACTTGGAAACATGTCAGAGAACAAAGAAATAATTAGTGATCTATCTGAATCATCATGGCAAATGGAGCGGCGGATGTTTGATTCTCCCATATATAGCCTCTCCATGATTTGAAATGAAGCACCCGTAACTGTTACGGAACTAATAGTTTTTTATGGGTAAAAAGAAAAGAAAGGTTCATCAACATGCACACGCCGAGGTCATTCATTTGGAGTGCACCACACACGTACAGCTGATCAAATTGTGAGCAGCATTAAGTCAAGTGCTATGAATTTATTTTCTCTTCCTTATTCAAACTTTGGTGGATTTACAACGTATCTAACTATAGCGTTTGCAACGTTTTTACTGCAAAATCTCGATTTTTCAATAAAAAAAATAAAGGGTCAAAACGCAAATTCAAATTAATCAGAAAAATCTTAAAAACCGCCCAGCCCTAATTCAGCCCCAAACGGAATTGTTAAAAAAATGACTGTTTTCAAATAGGTCAGTAAATGGATAGTCCCGCCCCAGACTCACGCCATCGGTTGAACTAATGTTGCTTTATCGGGCCAGTCGGGATGCTAAATCAGAGCAATGTTTAATAACCAAGCTCAAGTTGTGTACTTATGTGCAAAGAAAAGGATCTCATGCAAAATTTCATCCAGATTCAGGTATGTACGTATAAAACTTTCTTTTGCCCTCGTTCTAATGTTGCTGAATCCATTTGATTTTAAATGAGGGAGCACTTTTTTCAAACTTTTCTAACTCCTCAGCTCCTGTGGCCTTTTGGGATAGCAAAATGTCCACTGGTTGCACACTTCAGAATCTCAGCACATCACCTACTGTTTCATGAATACTATTCATACTACAGTAAATGACGAAGGACAAACTGAAATATCTACCGGTACACATTTTGTAAAATCTGAGTTGTGCCCTAAATCCTGTCTCTTAGACTATGATCTGTCCCCTGTGACAGACAACTTAGAAAAAACAAATGAGTTTATTTTATAATCCACATTTGGTAGGAAAATCAAAAAACTTTGAAGTCATTTATCTCAGTTTCAGTGTTGGTGTTGTTAATGCGTTTTGCCTTTATGAGCACTCTTTGCCACTATGAATACTCAGACATCCTACTTATTTGACATGCTGCTTTTTGCATCCTGTGTGGCAGGAAGTTTGCATATCCAGAGTGTCTGGGGCAGAGAAGCCATTGGAAAGGAAGAACTGCGGGATCCAGTCTCCAGAATGCTTTGGGAATTTAATGACGGAGTGGAGAGACGTAACCACATGCTTGTCATTCAGCTCTGCAGAAAATCAAGACACCATCCACTGAAGCCTACACACACAGCTGAACCATATCAGAGCAGCTTCTAATGTGTACGCAAGCAGAAAAAAAGGTTATTTTGACACGAATCAGATTTCAGATGCACAGTAGGCCTACGGAAGAGCGTTTTATAATACCTAAGCCGTGCAATCCAAGGTGACGGATATCATGGCAAGATGTGCCACTGCAAACTAATGAGCAGATAAAAGTGTTGAGCAGCAAGGCAGACACCTTGAGTAAGGAGTATCTCAGTGGGGTACAGCATTTAAATTCTCCCCACCTTATCCTGCCTATTGCATTTTGTGCACTTTTGGTTATTTTGACTGCTTGAGTATTTGACAGATAAATAAAAAAAATAACAACCGTTTTCAAGGTCAAACAGATAGTCCTGCCACTTCTGCCACTTACTCCATTTGTTGAGCCAATGTTGGTTTGCTGGGCTGGTCAGGACGTGCAAACAAACAGAACAATGTTTTGAAAGCACCACAGAGTCAGTGTTGACACTTTTCAGGGAAATCTACACACAAATGGCTTACTTAAGGTTGTCTCTGCATATTAAACTTGGATAGGAGAACTAGCTCTCAAAACTAGGAAAGCACTGATATTTATAGTTTAACTAATGACCAAATAAAAATCACCAGTATATCGGTCATAAGCATAAACCACTGATATGAAAAGCTATCACAATATTATTATTTATTTTTTTGTGCAGTCCTAAATGCCTCTAGCACAGTCAGTATGGGATTACTAGGTAAAGAATCACAGCGGGGATAAGACCATAGAAAGAGACCCCAGGCACTTTTCCAAGTACAACCACATACAAACACACGCTTATCGATGTCTGTGCTCTCAGACGGGCGAGTTGTGTCCACCCCCCTTGTGTAATCCCTCAGGAAGTGGAGAACCAAAGGTGTGTACACATGCACACACTAATAAGACTGTAACAAAGTTTGTAATGGGGTTGCAAGGAGGAAGCAGGAGACGGCAAATCCAACTCGAACTGTATTTATTTTATAACACAAAATTGGCTTTTCAGCACTTCACTCAATCACGCTCTTCAGCGCACCCAGCTTAACACAGTCTCGGGGTGTGTGTGCTAGCTCTCTCTCTCTCTGCTTCACTGGCATCCGGCTCACTCTTAAATCCATCTCCAACTCTCACTGCAATGACAAACAGCTATTAGAGACAACCATTGCCAGGTGATGATCCTTACCGTTCTCATCTCCTGATCTCGCTCTCCATTCACAAGCTGGCGCTCAACCACGCCCCCACCACCACAATGACCTGAACACAGACATAAACACTCTAATAGCTCCCACAATGTGCTGACAGAGCAGCCCTCCTCACCAGATTTACAAAATTGAATAAAAGAATCACAAGAGCACTTCTCTTGGGAGCAGAGATTAGACACGACAACAAACTGAGCATACCATGGGAACTTCTAAGCTGTTACTACATGTGTATAAGAGACTGAATTTTCATGAACGCCTTGTGTGGGTTTTAATCCACGTTAGTGGACGATAAAGTATAAAGTGTTTGCATTGCGTTGCGCAGGTGATCAAGTGTACACCTCTGGGTGTCCTGCACTGCTATTCAACAGCGCCACAGCAAAAGAAATTATATTTTACCCGAGTTTGTAATCTGAATTAAATGTGATGAGATAGAGAAACTGGGTTCAGCAATAAATAAATACAAAGAGAAATATAGCTAAAAGCAGCGATGACGGGCCCAAGCACTATGGCGCCATCACCACCTGGTGGCTTTAGGAAAACAAAGCATGGTGGCCGTATGCATTTGAGAGGGTAAATATAAGAGGACTTTTTCAAAGTCAAACAAAGTGTCACACTTCCTGTTGTCAGTTGGTGGTGCTATTGCCGTGACCCATAATAGCCATATAAATGTGATCAGCCCCCATTACCAAACATACAGCTGAATTTTCATCAAAATCATACAATTCACACAGAAGATATAAGGAAATTCCTGTTTCACATTTTTACCCTTAATTTATTGCATCACCATGGCAAAACTGTTTGATATATCAAAAATCTGTTTGCAATTTAGCATCTTCAATGTCTTGGCATAATACTGCCTAAATTTGGTGACAGTCACATGATTCCCCTAGGAGGAGTATTCAAAAGTTCAGGGCCTGCAATTTAAAAAGAATTCACGTTCAATCCAAAATGGTCGACTTTCTGTTGGGTGGAGCTAATGACTGTAATTTTGAAAGCTGTCCGGCTTGATGAGAAAAATATATGTAGCAAGTTTGGTAATAGTAGAAGAAACTTACCCACATAACTTTTGTCAAAAGGTGGTGCTACAGAGCTCCCCAGCCACGCCCATGTGTTAACTTTTTCCCAGACCTAATGGCTGACAATTCTGATATGTGTGCAAAATATCATGAAAATTCAAGCATGCCAAGTTCCTCAAAAACATGTGAATAGACATAAAAAGGAATAATGACATTTAATACGTTGCCATGGCAACACTATTTAAGATATCAAGAATCCCTTCAGAATTTTAAATCTGCACTGTCTTGACATTATTCTAAACATTTTTGAAGCAATTCAGGTTAACATAATAGGGATATTTCAAAGTCTGTTAAAAGTGACAC
Organism: Myxocyprinus asiaticus; assembly: GCF_019703515.2. Classification (NCBI taxonomy): domain Eukaryota; kingdom Metazoa; phylum Chordata; class Actinopteri; order Cypriniformes; family Catostomidae; genus Myxocyprinus; species Myxocyprinus asiaticus. The sequence goes on along the minus strand of NC_059390.1, from coordinate 3,973,266 downwards.
ACTTCCTTCTGCCAGTTGGTGGTGCTATGGCCATGACCCACAATAGCTACATCAATGTGATCAGCCCGCAAGGACAAAACATTTGGCTCAATTTTTATGTAAAATCACACCATGCATGCAGAGGATATGAGACATTTCCTTATTCCATTTTTTGACATTATTTTATTGCTTCGCCATGGCAACACCATTCGATATATCAAAAATCTCTTCGCAATTTAGCATCGTCAATGTTTTGGCATGATGTCGCCCACATTTGGTACCTGTAACAAGAAATCCCTGGGAGGAGTATATCAAATTCCAGAGCATGCATTTTTCAAACAATCCAAAATGGCCAACTTCCTTTTGGGCAGAGCTTATGACTGTCAGCGGGAAAGTTGTCCGGCTTGATGAGATCTATATGTGTACAAAGTTTGATGACTGTAGCTCAAAAGGGATGTGCTACAGAGCACCCCAAAAATGCCCATGTTCTAGGTGGTGCTGCAGAGCCCCCCCTGCTTGACCCCCATACAACTTTGCCAAGCCCTAATGGCCAACGACTCTGATGTGTGTGCAAACTTTCAAGAGTTTTCACGCATGTTATGTACCCCAAAACTAACTGACTAGTCTACCATCCTGACCCATCCCAAGTATATGCTTTATTATGTATATTTTTTTAAACACCTGTGCCCTATACCATGAAGCCGGTTTCGGTGGCTAGCCAGGTAAGTTTCAGTTTAGTTTGCTTCAATCCTGGGTTTAAGGTACCATGAAGTTGGGTCTGCTTTTAGCCGTGTTCATAGCAATAGTAACTTAAGCTACATGGCTAACCTGCTCCATGGCATGTTTTGTTCTGGGTAACAGATTGCTAACAGATACTGAACCAATCAGCTGTGCATAAAGTGTCATCTCTGATGCAATGAAGTCACTCCCCTGTCCCTCTTAAAGCACACTTTTCAGAAAAAAATCTAAATCGACTTTTAATGATAATTTTCTTTATTTGAGAGTCTAAATATAGATATGGCCTACGGCAGTCTTTTAATTTATTTAAAAGCACTATAATTGTTCTCATTTACCTACTCACCATAAAATAAAATATCTATAAAATATAAACAAATATAATATTAGGCTTTCTATAAAAAAGCTAGTAAGATGGATTAATAAAATTACTGCCAATAATGGTTGATTTTAAAATATTACAAGTTTAATCACTTTTCAAGATGGCTATAAAAAAAGGAAGAATGCCTCCCAAATGCCACTGTTTCATGGACTAGAGATGAGCATACAGTATTTCATATATGAAACTCAATATAAACGGTAAACAAAATAGGCCTACATCTTAAAAATAGAATAAATATGTCTTAGCATTGCATACTGATAAGAGTATTCCAAGTGCTCACTTTATTCAATAGCCTACATTAATACTATTTGTGATAGTATTAAATGACATTAAAACTTTTATATTCATTTAAATTGAAAGTTTAATGTAAAGGTTTTTATGCTTTTAAAATTAATAAGCCTGTCTGTTCTTGTTGTGGACATATATGAATTCACTTACGCATCAATATCAGCTGTTTTATATTTTTTTATCACATTCAGAATTAGTTTCCAGCAGTCTTCTTGAGCTCTTGCAGCAGCTGCGGTGTTTCTTCTTGCTGTGTAAATGTCTTTAATTTCTATATAATTGTACAGGGATCCCTAGTGCTGTGTAAATCATCATGTTTTAATCCTTCATGATCTAATGGCGATCTCTTGTGCAGTGGAAATTTGTTTTACTTTTTCATATTTTTATAACAATCTCCTGCTGTGCTGATTAAATGTATTTAAATGTTTTATATTTTCATAATGATTGAATCTGAATCGTGCTCTTTCTCTCCATGTTTCACGTGATTGGCTGTTCACTGCAAACAACACTCATTCATGTGCACGAGCGCATGAACTAATCTTAAACTCAGGATCAAAGCCTGAGTTGAAAGAGAAAGTTGATGAGCAGCATCATGTTACCAGTTAAGCTTGATTGGATTGGTTGGGTTTTGTCAACTCAAAACCAATCCTGGAACCCTGAGTTTGTTCAACGAGCTTCATGGTACAGGCCACTGGGCATTAGCGTAGGTGATCAAGTGTAGAGTTACCCTCATCTGACCCAGAACTTAGACAGTGTGCTGTTTCCATCATGGAGTTCCACACCAGACTAACTGCATGTTTAATAGCTTTAATCAAAGCATCTCTTCCACCCCTGCTGTCTTCAGAGAGAGAACCAGCCCAATAACTCTTACAGTCACACACAGCATTCATTACTGCTGACGTCTCACAGCTAAAGGGCTTCGGTACACAAGGACAAATGTGCATTAAAAACAACGACCAGTGTCAGCAAAGCCACAACCACAGGTTTCACTCTATCAACTGGAGTTACAAATCCCTCAACCATGTACTGCATATAAGTGATAGGGCAAAGGATGACACTTTTACACTCAAAAAGTTATTTTAAGATTTATGCATTTCAATTTCATAACAAAATTCCATAAAATGTAATTGAATATAATTTAATAAAATAATAAAACGACATATTTTAAGTTTAATTATTTAATTTTATTAAACAATACACATTTTGATCTGATGGAATTTTGTTGACCTTGAAATATTTTATCATATTAAAATAAAATTACAATATTTTTTTTTGAGTTTGTCATTTTGACGAGGAAACGCTGCAGTATATTAACCATCTCACATTATTATTCTATCTGCATTTAAATGGAAATGCTGTGCAAAGTGATGTTTAAATTACAGAAGTGTTTCCTTGTGACCAAAAAATGAGAAAATTACCCCAACTGAGGCTTAGCAACTCTGTTGAGCCAATTCAAACCTTTTACCTAATGCCCTCTCCACTAAATCATAAACTTGGCAGCAGCAACAACTTGAGTAATATTATTTTTAAGTGGGGGCGGTTCACAGATATCTCGCTGCTCTATCACTGGGATTTATTCCACCGGTGGCCTTTTGAATCCTGCGAGTTTACACAGACGACCGCACACTCGGCATTAGCCATCTTTAACAGTTTCCAAACCATCTAATTTCTTAGTACAAACTGACTGCACATGCACCTGCTAGAGAAACTCTTTAACAAATGCTTTTGCATGCAGGTCAGAAGCACATCTTCAAATCAAAAGTTGGAGACAGAAAAGGGCTTGCATGCAACTTTAAACAATATTACAGATAAAATGTCCATAAAGCTGTCTAAAATCCATATTAAAAATCTGGGATTTAAAATGTAATTTCATGCACATTGGCGTGAGATGAAAAGAAGAGTGTTTGTATAGGTGTGTCCAAAGTCCGGCACTATCATCTAGTGGTTGCTATCAGTTGCTACGCTGAGCTGTTTGGTGGCCTAGATGTTATTCAATACAGATCCAAGCCCAAGCTTTTTTGAGGGGTTTTCAGTGTTAAGACTCGGTAAGATTAGTATATGAGTAAGCTATAGGGTTGCTCCGATACCTGAATTTTGGCTTTGGTATGATACCAGCCCTGGTACCTTGGTATCAATACTAAATTGTTTCTATAATCAACAAATAAAAAGCTTCAGATTTTTGATGAAATACACAGAAAATTACTTGATTAAAAGAACTGCATAAAGTCTTACAGATACAAATCGTGTTTTAATTTTTCGGGAATCCATGTTAAATGTTTTAATCAAATATTATGATCAAATGGCGTTTAATCAATTTGATACATATAGTTTTAATCAAGTAAAAAAAAAAAAAAAAAATATATATATATATATTTTTTTTTTTTACCAAAAAAATTATATTTTATTTTTGGTAATATAAAATGCTGCACAACAGAGCTTCACAGTATTAATTAAAACATTAAAGAAAACAAAATCTGATTACCTATGTCACAAGGCTGCTTGCGTTTGTGATATTGCTTACAGATAATAATAATAATACAACCATTTAATATTACATAATTGTTATTATGAGTATTATTGCTACTTTTTGAATATAACATTTTTATGCAGTAGTTTTATTTTTCTGTCTTCAATTTCACGCATCTATGTGAATAGAGTTTATGTTAGCGGGACGGGATACTCACGTCGCTACTCTCGAGCTGAAATCTCCAAGCTGCACCCGGAGTTCATTTTAGTGTTAACAGCCATTTATACTATAAACACACTACATGAAAATTAAGCACCAGCAGTGTGTGTGCGCATGCCCGCGTGTGTGTGTGTGCGTGCGTGTACGCGTGTGTGCGGGAGAATCATATGACAGAGCACAGTGGCACCTCTTGATCATTCTTTAGTGTGCAGCACATGTGAATGTATAATATATAAATAAATTATATCCTTCTGCTGTTTAATGATCACACATGGCCATATCCAGAGGTTTTTTTATTTTATTTTCAAACTGTCACTGATTTCATCTCAAATTTGTCGCACCTCATATCATTTTGTCAATGACAGCATACTGTAATACAGAAATTAATAACAAGATGGTATCGTACCTTTTGGTATCGTGATACTTTGTTAGTACCGGTAAACTGCGCAACCCTAGTATGCTACAATCCCACTGTGGTATTCTGTATTACTAGACAGTACTGGATGCTGTAAGCAGTGTAAACGACATGGGTTTTGATGGCCGATTCTAACAGCTAAAGGACAAGCTAGCCAATTTATTTATTTATATATACAGTTGTGCTCAAAAGTTTGCATACCCTTGGAGAATTGGTAATATATGTACCATTTTTAAAGAAAACATGAGTGTGCAGGCAAAACACATTTCTTTTATTTCTTATGGGATTCATATTCAACTGTAGTTTATAACAGAATGGCACAATCATAAAACAAAACATGGCAACAAAGAAAAAAATGAAATGACCACTGTTCAAAAGTCTGCATACCCTTAGTTCTTAATACTGTGTATTGCCCCCTTTAGCATCAATGACAGCGTGCAGTCTTTTGTAATAGTTGTCTATGAGGCCCCAAATTCTTGCAGGTGGTATAGCTGCCCATTCGTCTTGGCAAAATGCCTCCAGGTCATGCAAAGTCTTTGGTCGTCTTGCATGAACCGCACGTTTGAGATCTCCCCAGAGTGGCTCGATGATATTAAGGTCAGGAGACTGTGATGGCCACTCCAGAACCTTCACCTTTTTCTGCTGTAACCACTGGAGGGTCAACTTGGCCTTGTGCTTAGGGTCATTGTCGTGCTGGAAAGTCCAAGAGCGTCCCATGCGCAGCTTTTGTGCAGAAGAATGCAAATTGTCTGCCAGTATTTTCTGATAACATGCTGCATTCATCTTGCCATACAACCACACCGTCTTTTTCCAGAGCAGCCTGTATTACTCCTGAGGTTACCTGTGGGTTTTTCTTTGTATCCCGAACAATTCTTCTGGCAGTTGTGGCTGAAATCTTTCTTGGTCTACCTGACCTTGCCTTGGTATCAAGAGATCCCGAATTCCACCTCTTAATAAGTGATTGAACAGTACTGACTGGCATTTTCAAGGCTTTGGATATCTTTTCCATCTTTATAAAGTTCCATTACCTTGTTACGCAGGTCTTTTGACAGTTCTTTTCTGCTCCCCATAGCTCAGTATCTAGCCTGCTCAGTGCATCCACGTGAGAGCTAACAAACTTGTTGACTATTTATACACAGACACTAATTGCAATTTTAAAAGCCACAGGTGTGGGAAATTAACCTTTAATCGCCATTTAAACCTGTGTGTGTCACCTTGTGTGTCTGTAACAAGGCCAAACATTCAAGGATATGTAAACTTTTGATCAGGGCCATTTGGGTGATTTCTGTTATCATTATAATTTAAAAAGGAGCCAAACAACTATGTGATAATAAATGGCTTCATATGATCACTATCCTTAAATAAAAGACAGGTTTTTTTGCATGATCAGTCATATTTTCAAAATCAATGACAAAATTTCACAATTTCTGACAAGGTATACAAACTTTTGTGCACAACTGTGTGTGTGTGTGTGTGTGTGTATATATGTATATATATATATATATATATATATATATATATATATATATATATATATATATATATATATATATATATATATATATATATGCGGCAGTTTAATCATAGAAATATATAGTCTGCATGTGCTACACGCTTCACTGTGAATAAGTGCTCTGCTCTTTGTCCTCTACACACAGAGAGCGCATGAAGCTTATGATGCAGTGTTATCAGTGTATGTGAGTGGTCGGCTTCATACAGGTGCATCTCAATAAATTAGAATGTCGTGGAAAAGTTCATTTATTTCAGTAATTCAACTCAAATTGTGAAACTCGTGTATTAAATAAATTCAGTGCACACAGACTGAAGTAGTTTAAGTCTTTGGTTCTTTTAATTGTGATGATTTTGGCTCTCATTTAACAAAAACCCACCAATTCACTATCTCAAAAAATTAGAATATGGTGACATGCCAATCAGCTAATCAACTCAAAACACCTGCAAAGGTTTCCTGAGCCTTCAAAATGGTCTCTCAGTTTGGTTCACTAGGCTACACAATCATGGGGAAGACTGCTGATCTGACAGTTGTCCAGAAGACAATCATTGACACCCTTCACAAGCAGGGTAAGCCACAAACATTCATTGCCAAAGAAGCTGGCTGTTCACAGAGTGCTGTATCCAAGCATGTTAACAGAAAGTTGAGTGGAAGGAAAAAGTGTGGAAGAAAAAGATGCACAACCAACCGAGAGAACCGCAGCCTTATGATTGTCAAGCAAAATCGATTCAAGAATTTGGGTGAACTTCACAAGGAATGGACTGAGGCTGGGGTCAAGGCATCAAGAGCCACCACACACAGACGTGTCAAGGGATTTGGCTACAGTTGTCGTATTCCTCTTGTTAAGCCACTCCTGAACCACTGACAATGTCAGAGGCGTCTTACCTGGGCTAAGGAGAAGAAGAACTGGACTGTTGCCCAGTGGTCCAAAGTCCTCTTTTCAGATGAGAGCAAGTTTTGTATTTTATTTGGAAACCAAGGTCCTAGAGTCTGGAGGGAGGGTGGAGAAGCTCATAGCCCAAGTTGCTTGAAGTCCAGTGTTAAGTTTCCACAGTCTGTGATGATTTGGGGTGCAATGTCATCTGCTGGTGTTGGTCCATTGTGTTTTTGAAAACCAAAGTCACTGCACCCGTTTACCAAGAAATTTTGGAGCACTTCATGCTTCCTTCTGCTGACCAGCTTTTTAAAGATGCTGATTTCATTTTCCAGCAGGATTTGGCACCTGCCCACACTGCCAAAAGCACCAAAAGTTGGTTAAATGACCATGGTGTTGGTGTGCTTGACTGGCCAGCAAACTCACCAGACCTGAACCCCATAGAGAATCTATGGGGTATTGTCAAGAGGAAAATGAGAAACAAGAGACCAAAAAATGTAGATGAGCTGAAGGCCACTGTCAAAGAAACCTGGGCTTCCATACCACCTCAGCAGTGCCACAAACTGATCACCTCCATGCCACGCCGAATTAAGGCAGTAATTAAAGCAAAAGGAGCCCCTACCAAGTATTGAGTACATATACAGTAAATGAACATACTTTCCAGAAGGCCAACAATTCACTAAAAATGTTTTTTTTATTGGTCTTATGATGTATTCTAATTTTTTGAGATAGTGAATTGGTGGGTTTTTGTTAAATGTGAGCCAAAATCATCACAATTAAAAGAACCAAAGACTTAAACTACTTCAGTCTGTGTGCACTGAATTTATTTAATACATGAGTTTCACAATTTGAGTTGAAATACTGAAATAAATGAACTTTTCCACGACATTCTAATTTATTGAGATGCACCTGTACATTCACATATACACTGGCAGCCAAAATGTACAGATTTTGCTGTTTCGGAAGGAAATTGTTACTTTAATTCACCAAAGTGGCATTCAACTGATCACAAAGTATAGTCAGGACATTACTGATGTAAAAAACAGCACCATCACTATTTGAAAAAAGTTATTTTTGATCAAGTCTAGACAGGCCTCATTTCCAGCAGTCATCACTCCACCACCTTATCTTTGAATAATCATGCAAAATTGCTAATTTGGTACTAGAAAATCACTTGCTATTATATCAAACACAGCTGCAAGCTATTTGGTTCATTAAATGGTGCTTAACATTGTCTTTGTGTTTGTTTTTGAGTTGCCACAGTATGCAATAGACTGGCATGTCCTAAGGTCAATATTAGCAAAAGAAGAAACAGCTTTAAAAAACTGCCATAAAAAAGCCAGACTACAGTTTGCAAGTGCACATGGGGACAAAGATCTTACTTTTTGGAGAAATTAAACCAAAATGGAACTTTTTGACTATCGTTATGTGTGTGTATATATATATATATATATACACACACACACACACACACACACACACACACACACACACACACACACACACACACACACACACAGATCAGCCACAACATTAAAATCACCTGCCTAATATTGTGTAGGTCCCCCTCATGGCCAGACTGGTTCGAACTGACAAAGTCTACAGTAACTCAGATAACCGCTCTGTACAATTGTGGTGAGAAGAATAGCATCTCAGCGCCAACCTCAGCGGGTTGGCACTGTTCTGGCGGCAGAAGGCTAAAGTTAAAGGACAAAGAGAGATTGTGAATGAGGTGGAGGACTAGGTAAATAAAGAGCTTGTGTTTCACATGAATGAGTCAGGTCTGTGTGTACAAGCATAGAAGATTGAGTAGGGAGGTGGGGTGATGTTCTCAGGATGAGGTCATTTCCTGCCTAGACTCTCTGCTATGTGTCATTTTCACAACACTAGGAATAAAGCCAGCTAACCAGATGACTCAATTGCTCAACACAAGTCTGACAATGATAGTAGTCTTCACTGGACTTGGACTTATGGTGGGTTATAAAAATTGCAGCGTAGAGGCTGCATAATAACACGTCAATGCTTTCAGTGAGGTATAACACGACGGAGTCTGAATATTATTTTTCTTATCTGTTCTTCAACGCAACAACAGCTCTGCCTTGGAGTAAACTCGGTATACAACACACGTACAAGCTTTAATCAGGCAAAATTGTGCTCTTGTAAACAGCCTTTTAGTCACAGAGCTGCAACAGACAGCTCGCCAGTCCCCCAGAGAGAGATGGACAGAGATTTTGTCTTAGAATCAGAGAGCTTTGCAAACACTGACAAAAAACCTTGAAACATTGTGAGAGAAAATTTTGATGCAAACACCACTGCCAGCGAGACTATGAAAACAGAACATTATCATCTTGATATGAGCACTAGACAATAGTAATCCCAGTGACACAAATTAAACCAATCACCCTGCGATTCTGTATAATTTCAACAGTTTTATCATAATAAAATGTAAACTTGATGGTAAAAAGTTATATCAGACAATCCAGATCCATTAATCTCAAGCCAATCAAATTGATAGACACATTCTGTTGTCTTGATCTCCATGTAAAGAAAGTCTTTTACAATCATTCTCAGATACTGACTAAATATTGTAACCAACTTATCAATAGTTATTTTGTGCATGTGAATGTGAATGAGAGTCCATGCTTGTGATTACTTTATGATTTTTTATTTTTTTTATTTTGACTATACTCAAAAATAAGAGTGTTCCTTTGACTTTGGCCAATTTCATGTCTCAGGGGTTGATTTACAGAATTTTTTTTCTTTTCTTTTTGTTTTGTTTTATAAAGGTCTCATTGTTTATTTTTGGTACTGTTCAAATGCCTTTTATATATTTTACTGTTTTAGCTTTGTCCCAGACCCAGACTTTCAATTTTTATCTATGAAAATCCATTTAAAAATACAAATTATTACATGTTTAAATCTATGATCATCTAAGATCATCATAGACTCAGAACAAAGAGTGAAATAAATACAAACGATTTCAATATGTGTGTGAAAATTATTTATCAATTTCTCAAATTACGACTGTCTCACAGTTATCCATCTTTTCCATCACATCAAACAATTTCGCCCCTAATAAAGTTTGTTCAAATGTTAGTGTACTTGTTAACCAAGTGGACAATAGTGTCAGTGAAAAGCATGCTTGAGATGAAATATGAGACAAGTGATGTTTGAGGAAAACAGAAATACAAGGTAAATATTACTTAAAACAGAATATTTTCATTTCCAATCAAGTTATTGTAATTGTGTGAAAATACTGTGTAATTGTATTTCTTCTGGATACATAAAATGTTAGCTATGAAATTAGTCTTAGCAAGACAAAGGAGTCAACTGTTTTATTTAACAAAAAATTATAAAAATTCCATCATCATAATTTATAGCACATAATTCTATTAAACAACACAAAATTTGAGATGTGCTGGAAATGACATTGTGGTGGGAATTACCATGAGTTTCAGAAAAAAATAAACAAAATAACACAAATCTCCTGTGATGCATTTACATACTTTACCTTTTTATTTTTATTTTTTTTTTCCACCGTGCTTAAAGTGCCCTAAGTAAAAGAATCACCCATATATTGTTTAAACCTAATATTTGCATGCCTACTGTGAATTCCATTATTATGGACAAAAATATTTACAGGTAAATGCATTCCTAATGCACTAATTACATAATTTCAAAATGATTCTGGCAACAAAAAAACAAGAAAAAAAGTAGCATCGCTATTAAAAAAACAAAAAAAAACTTTTGCAGCAAAGTCAGTCAATTTGGACCACAATAATCATAAAAAGTTACTTGAGATCCTGTTGGGGCAGACTAATTTGTCACATAGTATACTGAACAATTTTTTCACATATTACAGGGACAATTCCTGTGGGATTTGAACTCACAACTTTCAACGTAATACTGTAGCACTGCATCTAAAACGGTGTGGAATGAAATGCTTAATGCGCATGCTTAATGCAGCTAGATTATAACGTGATGGCTCGCGACTTATTGAATCATAAAATATGTCACTGCGCATTTCTTATGGTGAAGAAAATTGCCAATACACAGCTTTATTAATAAGAGAGAGTTTGTTTTTTTGTGAGTTAAAGATGGATTGAAGTGAACAGAAAGCTGAGAGAGGGCAGTCTTCGCCCCATTATACACTGCAACAAAATACATTTTTGATTTGTTTTTGTTTTGGCTTGTTTTCCAATATAAATAAAATTCTTAAAACAACACACATTTACTTTAGCAGATATACTGTAGAAGAAAAAATTGTTATCTGAGAATGTTGTATATAATATTAAAAATACAAATATTTTAAAACATCTAAAAATGCTTTAAAAAAAAAGATGCATTCACCTGAGAAGCAGCATATACAATATTTAGACTTGCTTTTAGAGAATATATCTTGAATATAAGTATATTTTGTCTTTACTGCACTCGCAGAAGTATAACCAAGTGAAAAAATACACTTATATTCAAGATACATTCTCCGAAAGCAATTTTTAACATCTTATACGTTGCTTCTCAAGTAAATGTATCTTTAAGGATTTTTATAAAATTTTAAATGGAAAACAAGACAAAAACACTTGATAACAACAGGATTTTTATGCAGTGAATTTCTTTACTGAATTAAACTTAATAAAAAGCATTTTTCCCCCTTTAATTCATTGAATGTCATTTAGATGTATTTTTAAAAGATGATTTTGTCCTCTTTATTGTTAGTAAGCATGTTTAATACAACCTTTTAAGTCGGGGCACAAGCTGAATAATCAGTTAAGAGCTAATGATTAATCGTTGCAATAATCGCAGAATAGTCGAATAATCGGTAAATTAATCAATTATCAAAATAATCGTTAGTTGCAGCCCTAGTGTCCAACTAATGGTATTACCAGTATAACCAGTTTTGAACACAGATACGCACCGTATGAAAATTATGGCATCGTGGCAAGTACAGGAGCAACCACTAAAATGTAGGTATTGTTACTAACTTACTACAGTTGTTACTTTAAAAAAAAACACCTAACTTCAGATTCAACCCATTGGCGATTACTTGATTTGAGCTTGTTCTGTTATTTGTGTTTCTGACAATCAGCTGTAAGTGTTGCGTTTCACTATAATAAGCTCCCTAGAGCCGCAGTGGTCAGGTGACTTTGCGTAGCTCTAAATTTATCTCTGCTCCATTTCTGCCTGAGATATCACAATTATTTTTGTCACTACTGAAGCTAGTGAAGTCTTTTCATCTCATTGTGCCTAAATTCAGAAACTGATGTACAGACTCTTAATAGTGCTTTGATGCAATGTAATTAACGTTTCCATAGTTAGAATTTCCAACATATATAGCAAGCTTATATTTTTATATATTGCATTAGTGGGATGAAAAATACCAATACTTACCCCAACTTTGAGACTTAACATGCAGAAAATGCAACATAGCATCACTAAGCCTGAAAAAAATGACAGTTCACCACAGCAATCACTGGTTACAAGCTATCACTGACTCAATTTAATGCATCAGTAGATGCAAACTAGTTCATGCAAACAAACCGTTTTAGACACAAAACAGATATGTTCATTTGTGGTGCAGTAATGCATTTCTCTATCATGATGCAATATATTGCAAACGACACGTAAACACTGACATTTCCTTAGGTGGCTAAGTGGCAACTTGTCATATAGTAACTATAATTGTGTTAAATAGAAATGGCCTACTGGGGAAGCCCAACAGCACTTCACCAGAGACACACTGTTAAACTCAAGCCTGTAGAGAGTTAATGACTTCAGCTTGATACTGCTAACAGACTGGGCCACCAGCCACAAACTGTTCCTGGTTTCAGAGCTCGGCTGTAAAGGACCATCAGGTGGGGAGGTTCCTGGTCCAGAACCAAACCCACAGAGTTGAGCAGCTCTTGTTCTCCACTCATCCTCTTTTATCACCTCATACCAAATGGGTTTAGGTTGTTGTGTAACCTCATTAGCGTTAGGCAGTCCTGGTCTGAGCCATGCATTACCAGAGGATTATCTGGAGAAACCAAGATCTGCTGTCAAACCGCATTGCACATGCTTACTTACAAACATGCAACATTTAATTGATATGAATCTGAAACACATACACCAGCACTGATATGGGTGTCAATGTAGGTACAGTAGGCCCAGAAGCTTTATTTTTGTGTCAATTTAAGAAATAAGATGAGCAAGCCGAATTGCATCACCCCATTGACCCTAGAGTAAAACAAACTATATCTTCAGCAATCTGCCCTACTTCAAACCAGCCAGAGTCATTTTACAAATTCATACAGACATACTCTGATTAAATACCACTCTGCTTTTAAGAGCAATATTCACTTTTTTTAATATCTCTAAAAGTTCAAACTATACAGGATGATCATAAAAACCGGCAGGTACATTATAAACAGGGAAAAAGGTTTGGTGTGTTATTTTTTAACCAAGCAAGGCCTCAAAGAAAACTGCCGGAAATTTAATCCCAGCGTTTTTCTGTGTGACTGTGGAGCATTTGAACACGCAAACAAAGACATGCTGTTTCACATCACATCACAATGTGGAACGCAACTGGGCATCTTTAACACACAAATACAGTCAATACAATCTCAGAAACCACTGCATTTAAGATTACGCCTCACAGGAGATAGAGTAAAGTGGGTGTGTTGTGAATCACTGCAAACAGAACTGCAGTATATTACAGTAATGACACTATGATACATGTGCATGGTTAATTCAGAGCTTAGGCAAGTCTGGGTCAGATCACACTGTCACATTTCTTTTATTGAGTCAAAAGCAAGTCTTTGACAGCAAGATGAAAAGCAGCCTCGGCGCACCGATGGTGGCAATAACCATATCAACATCTAAGCAGAGCCAGGCTTTTGTTTGAGCAACGAGAGGGCCAGAGCTGCATGTTAGCAAAGTAACATTGCTGATGTTGCTGCGACTCTAAAAGAGGGTGAGCCGTTGTGTTAACAACTTGGGATTACATCATGCAAATTGCCTGTAAATCATTGTCACATATGCCAGGCCTTCAAAGCTGTTGGTGAATTGACGGTACAGCTCTAATATCCCTCTTTAGAGTAATCACATAAGCGCACAGATAGGGATAAAGAACCTGACAGACTGAAATCAGATTAACACAGAAACAACATGCCTCAACCATTATCGTGGCCTCTGTCCTCATTTGAAGTTTGTTGGCTGACAACACTGAAGAGAAGTGTGCTAATCCTTACCGCTTTGGTTCTGTGACACAGCGCAGTCACAAAGTGTAACGCTGTGATTCACCTTGGAGCTGGTTGGTTTGGTTTATGGCTTTGACCTCTTTTATGAAGGACTTTTTGAAATTCCTTTGGAAAAATGAATAGGAAGAATACTTCCATAACCAAGGCGGCTGAAAAAGTTTCTCTTCCACATAAAAGCAACCAATGTATCAATGTACCTGGTAAACATTACTTTGTTTCAATGGGGAGCTGGTAAAAACGTGACTTGCATTCGTTTTTGCAAATTGTTTTCCAGTGCTTTCTAGTTTTGAGTGCAATATGCATCAGGCTACATCTACATTAATCTGGATACATTTGAAAATGGTGTTTTCATTTTTGAAACGCTCTCTATCCTCACAGCCATTTTCAAGCATTTTCTAAAAGTTGCTCGTCCACATTGAAACGTATGAAAACTCTTAAATCCCCTAACTGCAGGGGCCTGGGTTGCTCAGTCAGTATTGACGCTGACTACCACCCCTGGAGTCACGAGTTCAAATCCAGGGCATACTGAGTGACTGCAGCCAGGTCTCCTAAGCAACCAAATTGGCCCGGTTGCTAGGGAGGGTAGAGTCACATGGGGTAACCTCCTCGTAGTCGCAATTAGGGGTTCTCGCTCTCAGTGGGGCCCGTGGTGAGTTGTGCGTGGATCGCGGAGAATAGCATGAGCCTCCCGTGCTGCGTGTCTCCGCGGTGTCATGCACAGCGAGCCACATGATAAGATGCGCGGACTGACAACTAAGACTTGTCCTTCGCCTCCCCTAACTACACACGCAAAAAAATCTCTGTTGCATGTACTGACTGAAACCCAATTGTCCTCGTATTCCGTTGCCGGACACCAATTCCAATTACACTTCCTGTCACTTTTGAAGGAATGTAATGTGAATGTTGTACAAAGTAACATTTATTTTTAACAACGCTATCAAAGTGAATATCAGGCACCGCCATCTTGATTGTTTTGGTTGAATGGATCAAATGACTGCATCACATGATAACAAATACATCATCGTTTTCAGATATATCCGTTTTCCCAGTCCACACTACAACGTGAAGATGGCATTTTCAAACGTATCCACTTGGGAGAGCGTTTTCAAAAACATAGAGAAAAAGATGCGTTTTCAAACTAAACTGTATTAGTTTGGACGTAGCCTCTCACTAGACTGCCAGTGAACTGACTGTGGCGGTCCGTTGATGTGCTGTCTGAGGCTGCGACTAATGTGGAAGCAGTTCTGTTCAGCAAACATTGAGTAAATGGTGTTGTTTTGTAGTCAATGCATTAGTATACAGAAGTGCTGCAGAGGTGAGACAACATTGGGTGCAGATCCGCTTTAATGAGAGCGCACGTGGTGAAATATTTAAGCAGGAGTACTTACTGGCGTTCCATACACATACTTTGATGATGTTCTCCACTAGATGTGAGGTCATTCTGTGGTGCCACGGGGAGAATGAGTCATTCTGTGGCAGAATAGAGGGATTGAGGGTGTGTGTGAGCTTTGGGCAGTTCAATAAAATTTGGGAGATCTGACAGAGCCTTGGAGTGCCTCCAGCTGAGTTATACTCACTCTACATGGGACAGTATTGAACATAATTCATCAGAATACCTTAACAGAGCGCTGCACAGCATGTCTACAGCGTAAACATGAGCCAGTGCCAATTTAGCTTCAAAGTAGTTCAAATTTCTCAATTTGAAGAGTAAATAATCTGCAAACTGCCCTAAGGTGCAACACAGCATGCTATTTATGCTAATGTATTCATCACAATTTCTATTGTTCAAACTTAAGGTTAGAGATTTGAACAATCCCCTAACCCCAAATATAAAACCTAAAAAACATAAATTAAAAAAAAGTAGTTTCTTTTGCAATCACTGAAATAAGACTGTTTTCATTTTCCAAGGGACAGTGGGATCTATCATGTGTTGATATGACCTTGAAGGCACTCGCACTCATCACAAATTTCACCAATTTGTTGTTTTACGGCAACCTGACATTAATTCATGTAGCCTAAATTTTCAAATTAAATAAAGCAAAAAGATGTTCTGAGGGTAAATGTAAAAGGGGGGCAGGAAAGACAGATGGGGGGTCCTGAAAAAAACAGTATATCACATCATCATTATAAACATCTCCACCCCAATTTGCCATCCAGCCAGTGATTAAGACAGTAATTCAACAAATCTCATTACTCCAGTTTAAAGGAGCAGCAACACTTTGCAATTCACCGTGAACACTTCATTAGCCAAGAATTGGAGCTATTGGCTACAACACGTCACACATGCCTATCATAACAGCTGCAACTGCATTTATTCAAAAATTATGGCTTTTACGAGGCCACACAAGACCACTTCACATCCTTATCCATCATTGATGTAGAGGTATTGCGATATTTAATATACTGCAATGTTTTGTCAAAAGTAACAAATTATTGTCATCTTTTACCTCACAATACTCTATGAGAGGGCTGGGCAACACGACGATAAGTGTCAATCGATAGAGATTTTGCTATATCGTGTTTATCGCGATATTTAAATATCCATGTGCACAGCGCGAGCGTATCTATCAGTGGGCACGCTTCTCGTGAGACTGAAACCAGGCTTGAGCGGGGAATGAGTTGCGGCCGGTAAAATCGCCGGTTATTTGCACGTGCCGGCTTAACGCCAGATTCACTAAAGGAATTATGCAGATCAGACAATGGTGCAAATTAGGGATCTGCACGAGTAGTTGAATACTCGAGTATTCATTTTGCAATAAGTATTCGAAAAGTAAAAATACTATTAGAATTTCGCAAAGTTTTGCTTTGCTGGCCATTTATGCAGTGAGATGCATGATAAATCCTGAACACACAAACTAAAACTCACAGTTATAACAGAACAAACTTGGTGGTGCTGTTGAGTGTGGACACAAGTTGATCACATTTGATGAGCAAACCGTTCTTGTCAGTATGTTTAGATGGACACCAAATAGCGGGTTATTGCCAGAATGTGGCTTACTGTGAGGAAGCTGGGTTCTTGTTTAAATGTACTGGATAAGCGGTGTACTCTTTACTCTCGTATATGTGCAACTCCTCAGAAAGCAGCGTCCTTGTTGCAACGTAATCCCTGCGACACTTCCGTAAACAACAAACATGGCATCCAAGAAAGACTTTACTAGCGGAGGGACATTCCATCAATTAAACTGGTGTTGTATAAATTAGTATAGTTTACTGAGCATGTGGATATGCTTGTTTTTCTCAACAAAAACATGACATGAGGTAGAATATAAACATAACTGTTATATGCCGAGTGTTTATACTCATCCTGTACGTTAATTACGTCAGTCTACTTTATTAGCGGTTTCTTTTTCTTCGCTTTGCATGAGCTTAAATGCTTTCATTCTGTAATTTTTTTTGTTTTCACGCATTGCGTGAAAAAAATCTTCATTTAAATAATAGAATATTTGAGTATTCATTTTTTATTAGCTTAAATATTCAAATACCAAATTATTGATGAATGCCCATCCCTAGTGCGAATGCGCCCACAAACTCGTTGCTGATTCTTTGCAATTCTGATTTTGTGGGCTGATTCTGAGCACTCTACAGCGGAGAACGCAGCAGTCAACCTTGATCTGATACACTTTGCCAGGACAGCGACAGCATCACTGTGATCCAGACACCTGAATCCTCTCTTTGACACGCCGAGGTGCACTTGACTACACCGCACATCTGTACTTCTCCATCATTTGATGAATTTGTGCTGATATGATCAATAGAAATTTCAAGAAAATGAACGGGAGCTTGTTATTAAAACAGATGCAACATCTGTAGTGTAGTTTCACAAAAGCTGACAAAGATTAGAAAAATGTAATCTGCAAACTGTGTCATGCGATGAAAATCACTTGTGGTAATACAAACAATCTGTTTTAACACCTTAAAATGAAGTATGCTAAAGAATATTATGAAAGCCAAAAGATGCGATCAGCATTAATTTCTCAATTTTTATAATGTAATATGTAATGTTTCACATTTATTTTCTGCAAGATGTGTTACTTTCGTTGTTTTGTTATTTTACTAAAATTATGTAATATTTTCTTCGTTACTTTGCTTTGAAAAGATCTTGAGTTTCTTGAGGAAAGTTTATAATAATATTGGTCAACAACATATTAGACTGAAATGTTGATTTAAAAAAGGTTGATTTAAAACAGTGTTTACTTTATTTTGAACTTTGACTGTTTGTCAAGTTCTAAATAAAGCGAAAATAACATATGAGGAAGTAGTTTTCATTTAAAAAGTATTTATTCACTGACTATTACGTTATTACGTTAACCGATTTTTATTTGTTTTACAGTAAAAAAATTACTATATCCCAATATATATTGTTACCATGATATAAAATTACTCGTATCGTGATATAAGATTTTGGTCATATTGCCCACCCCTACTCTATCAATATTCTAAGGTCAATAATATATATTTTTAGTAAAATTTTGGGAAAGAAGAGAATGAGCACGACTCTGAACAAGTATGTAAAATGAAGCGTACAGAGGCATTCGGTGAACAAACACTCAATTATTTCGATTCAACCAAAATGCAAACTCAAAATGAGCTAGAATTAGAAGTCTATAACTCATTTCATTTTAAGGATGTCCATACAGATCCTTTGTACAGCTAGAATGGAAGGGTTTATCATCATGAACTATGGTCTTTGCATTTCCTATAACGCTACGATAAAGCAGGAAGTTCAGCACTTGTTTCGCAAAGCACCCAAGTCCAATGAAGATGAATGAGAAATAAGTGAGTAATAAATTGCAATTTTTTTAATTGCAATTCTCTCCACATAAAGCACTGCAATATTATTGTATGTAACTCACATCAGCCACCGATATTTATTGGCTGATTATTGACCAAATTAAAACCATCGGCATATCGGTCATAAGCAAGAAAAACGGCAATATGAAAAACGTAAATGTTTGGCATTGTATAGTTTATAATCACTTTTTCTGTGAGTAATATAAAGAAATACTGACCAAAATAAATAACATTCGAAAAGGTAAAGCATGTTGAATGTTCATATGCATAGCATGCATTTGTAATGTTCTTTCCTACTATGTAAAATGTGAGTTCTATTGTTTAGAACAGCAAAAACAGAAGTGCAAAAAAACCTTTTTCCCCCCACATCAATCGTAACTTTATCAAATTGTTTATCTTTTTTTTTTATTTTTATTTTTTTCTTCTCAGTATTTAGCATTCGTTGAGCTCTCTTAAAATTTTTGCCAGTCATGTGTTAACCCCAACAGATCCAATCCATGTTCAATGGAAATTATATATTGTTGGAACAATGAAATAGCTTTTGTACCTATTTGTACATTTTTAAAAGCATAATTCCTAAGCAAAACAGTAATCTGATGACAAAATAAGGTGATTAAGTGGCAAAACTTTGGAATTGGTCTATAATTTGTTGTTAAAATCGGTATCAAACAAAAAATGTATATCAGTGCATCCTTACATTTATCGCCAGTTTCCTGCTGATTACCACCCCTACATTTAACTAACTACAACAACAAACTACTAAGAACAGCACTGCTAAGTCATGCTGTGAGTGCAATTTGTGCATGTTAATCTACTAGACAACAACGCAATTAAAACACGCTGCCATGCCAGCACACAACCTTACCAGCACATCTGCTTCATATTAGCCCAGGGGTCCCATCCACATTACTCCTGTGAATGTGATGGCAGTGCTTTGGAAACTCGCAGCGCAAGTCAACCAGAGCTGTAAGTCAGTAAATGGTGCTATCATGCCACAGTCTGCATGGGGCAAAAACAGGATTAAGCGCTGGATTATCTGCTAACAGAGATTTATAGCAGGATGGCCACATTTGTCAGGCTTAGAGGAACCGTTGTGGTGGGACATCCCTTTCTTGGGCTCGGAGTATGGGGAAAAATGCTTCCAGATAATAGGTTATAATCAAGCGCATTACTGCAAGTCTGTTCTAGGTAATAGGGCTGGGTGACACATCTAAAAAAAAAAAAAAAAAACATAATTTCTCAGTATTTTGTACATATGTGCATACATACATACATACATACATATATACAGTTGAAGTCAGAAGTTAACATACACCTTATGTATGTTAACATACAAGCCAAATACATTTAAACTCAGTTTTCACAATTCCTGACATTTAATCATCCCTGTCTTAGGTCAGTTAGGATCACTACTTTATTTTAAAAATATGAAATGTCAGAATAATAATTGAGAGAATGATTTATTTCAGCTTTTATTTCTTTCATCACATTCCCAGTGGGTCAGAAGTTTACATACACTTTGTTAGTATTTGGTAGCATTGCCTTTAAATTGTTTAACTTGGGTCAAATGTTTTGGGTAGACTTCCACAAGCTTCCACAAACTCACAATAAGCTGCTCGAATTTTGGCCCATTCCTCCAGACAGAACTGGTGTAAATGAGTCAGGTTTGTAGGACTCCTTGCTCACACACGCATTTTGAGTTCTGCCCACAAATTTTCTATCGGATTGAGGTCAGGGCTTTATGATGGCCACTCCAATACCTTGACTTTACTGTCCTTAAGCCATTTTGCCACAACTTTGGAGGTATGCTTGGGGTCATTTTCCATTTGGAAGACCCATTTGTGACCAAGCTTTAACTTCCTGGCTTATGTCTTGAGATGTTGCTTCAATATATACACATCAATTTCCTTCCTCATGATGCCATTTATTTTGTGAAGTGCACCAGTCCCTCCTGCAGTAAAGCACCCCCACAACATGATGCTGCCACCCCGATTCTTCACGGTCAGGATGGTGTTCTTCAGCTTGCCAGCCTCACCCTTTTTCCTCCAAACATAACAATGGTCATTATGACCAAACAGTTCAATTTTTGTTTCATCAGACCAGAGGACATTTCTCCAAAAAGTAAGATCTTTGTCCCCATGTGCACTTGCAAACTGTAGTCTGGCTTTTTTATGGCATTTCTGGAGCAGTGGCTTCTTCCTTGCTGAGCAGCCTTTCAGGTTATGTCAATATAGGACTTGTTTTACTGTGGATATAGATACTTGTCTACCTGTTTCCTCCAGCATCTTCACAAGGTCCTTTGCTGTTGTTCTGGAATTGATTTGCACTTTTCGCACCAAACTACGTTCATCCGTTCCGTCTCCTTCCTGAGTGGTATGATGGCTGCGTGGTCCCATGGTGTTTATACTTGCATACTATTGTTTGTACAGATGAACGTGATACCTTTAGGCATTTGGAAATTACTCCCAAGGATGAACCAGATTTGTGGAGGTCCACAATTTTTTTTCTGAGGTCTTGGCCAATTTCTTTTGATTTTCCCATGATGTCAAGCAAAGAGGCACTGACTTCGAAGGTAGTCGTTAAAATACATCCACAGGTACTCCTCCAATTGACTCCAATTAGCCTATCAGATGCTAATTGCCTAAAGGCTTTACATAATTTTCTGGAATTTTCCAAGCTGCTTAAAGGCACAGTTAACTTAGTGTATGTAAACAAATCATGCACAAAGTAGATGTCCTAAACGACTTGCCAAAACTATATATAGTATATATACACAATTTTTTTTTTTTAAAGGATGCATTATGTGGACCAAATAGCCAAATATTTTTACAAAAACATTTCAATAATTTAAAATTGTCATGCAGGGACTTCAGTGAACACTGAGTGATGACAAACGAATCGTTGAATCAGATTTGAATCGATTAAATAAAACAGACAATTTAAACTCAGTCAGGAAATCTGCTACTTAAGTTTAAATTAGACAAACTATTAAAGCATGTCACGCTCTTATACTCGTAAGTTGCGAAACAAGGACAGCTCAAGTCTAATGAGTCTTTAATGGCCAAATAATAACCACGATAAAAGAAAATGGCAATATTCTCAAGGTTACAATATTTTATGTTCATTATGTTCATATTTGCAAGACACAAGATGAGAAAGGATAGCGAAACTAGTCTAATTAATCTTTTGGAAACTTAATGGCTAAATTAGAAGCGCATAAAACAAAAAAATCACAATGTTGCATGTTGAATATTATATTGTCAGACTTAATGCTCTCATATTTGCAAGTCATGAGACAAGGAAGGACTGCAAAACTAATGACATGTTAATTGCATTTCGCCAGCAAAATCCTCACAAATAAATTTCAACTATTCAATATGTCGCCCAGCCCTACTGCCCACTGATCAGACCATTGAGTTCAAGTATTCCTGGGTTCTGTGAGAATATACTATATCAAAACCTTTCAAATGGGTTGGATTTATTGGATTAGCTGTGACTCATATTTTGTTTTTATTATTATAGTTGGATTAGAGAATCCCAACATTTGCATGCATTTGGAAATCAAAGCAAAACAACGCATGCGGTGACAGTGCTCGCTCCGGGAGAGGCTTTTCAGCATCACAGTTGCAGAGGACAATCCCATAACATTCTTGGTTTGGCTTGCAGTCAATTCACTGGCGATTGAGAGCATCATAAGACAGCTATAAAAAATTCCCACATTCAGAGCAAAAAAACACGTTATGTTGCCAGCTATTGGACTGAGTATCCATAATCCAGCAAACGTACATCATCTGATCATTCTAAACCTTGCAGTATATTCCATTAACTATTTATCCTTTATCCAAAGTTCAGCATATTAAAAAAATAAATAGGGAAGAGGAAAAACACTTATGTAACTGGACTTTTGACTCATAAGTAAAAGATGAATGTGAAATAACCTGTGCGACATCTTCACAATGTGACAACTAGCCCCAGGCTCCCCTATAATGCCATTCTCTAAACCGGCCAACTGATTTGATGGAATCTGTAGTTCTCCATTACAATTTACTGCAGCAGGAACAATAAAAACAACATTTATGAGTCACACGTGGACAAACACAAAAGTGACCTGCATCACTACTAATGGAGGTCCTCTTTTATACACATTTGAGAAGCCAAAAAAACTGTTGCAGTTGCCTTCTTCATCCATTCTCCCGTTATTGCATTCCCCTTGCACACCAATGGAAGCAGAATGCCAGAAAGGAAGTGGTGGGAATTACTAGAAGATTCTACTATTTGGAAATCTGGAATGCAGGCCAGCGATCAGGTAGGAAAGTGTTTAACAGTAAAGCTAAGCCAAAGTGGACTCGGTCTACATCAGCTGTTTTGCTGTGGTAGGCACATGACTCTACTGTGAGGTCATGTGAGAGGCCTGGCAGAGAGATTTGTTTGTTCTCTTGAAAATAACTGATTTTGATTTGAGTATCATTTGTCAGTTTCATCAGTTTCTTGGCTGTTGAAATCTTGAGTTGAAATGAAATGAGATGCTATCAGTTCTCGCAGTCCCATTAAATAGGTGCACTTGAGGGTTAACAAGGACACTCGGAAAGGGAGGTGTGCCATTTGCATGATGGCCATATAGAAGCGCTTATAAGGCAGATTAAATTTTCATTGCTGATTACATCATCAGCTTGACACAACAGTCCTGTTGTTCATGCCGTCTGCCTGAACTCACATAACTGTAATAGATTGGAGAGTAGAGGCAAAGCAGTTCTATGAAAATTTAGCTGCATTACCTCTATAAATTTACAGTAATTATATTCATTTCGATGAAGTACAATATTTAAAGTGATAGTTGACCCCAAAAAAAACAAAACAAAAAAATGATGTCATCATTTACTTCCAAAACTCATGTTGTTCCAAACCTGTATGACTTTCTTCTGTGGAACGCAAAAGATTTTTTATTTTTGAGTAAAATATCCCTTGAAGGGTTTGCTTAATTTAAGAGGTTTACTGCAACAAGACTCCTTCAGTGTACTTTAAGCACACAGTCTCTGTAGTCTGCTCACTATGTTTTGCCGTTATGAGGCCACAGATTCTGCTTTGGATTAATAACAGTTGACCCTTCAGTCCCCGCGGTAACCAGGAGGGCGTCCAATCCGTGATGAGAAAACTCAGGTCAGTGCGCATGGCCTGGTTGGGCTTCTTGAGGAGGAGAAAGTCAATTTCAGCTGCAGACAAACTAGATGCCACTCACTATGGGTGGAAGGCATTACCAAATATCTTCAATCACGGCAACGGTACGCATCACAATGTAGATATTTTTTGCTGGAAATTTATCCAGAAAATGCCCTATATATCACATAATGTAGTAATGTCAACTTTTCGTCAATGTAGTAACTTAGATACTTGATACAAATACATTTGATTTCTTTTGTTAATGGACGTTAGAAATGTAAAGTCTGGCACCAGAGTAAATCTGTTACACTTGCATTAAAAAAACAACTGTAACACATTATAAATATGACTGGATGAGGCAATTTGACGACACTGTGAAACAGCATGATCACATATCAGTTGAATTCTATATTAATGCAGCAATTTGCTACATTTGCTTGGCAAAGTAAACATCCTACAGTGCTTATGCTGCATCAGAGACAGATTAGCAGAGACTGACCACTGGCATTAAAATGAATGGGAGAGGGAGTCACGTGACGCCATGCGAGGATCGGACATGTGAACGGCGAGCTCTGCACACTTTGCTAGTTTTAACACTTTTAATGACATAAACCGGTGAGATTCAATACACTCTGTTCCCTAACTGTTCTAGAAGGACAATATGTCAAAGAATTCAAAATCCTCTGGCTCTGGAGACATTAAGATACACTTACATGCTCAAGCTGACGCCCCCGAGCAGGCCGCAAGCCTGGGAGTCGATTTAGTCGGTGAGGTGCGGGAAAAGTGGCAAGAGATGCTGAACATATCGGCAATGCTGACGAAGGTCATTGCTGACTTGGAGGATCTTGCTGTGATACGTCGATCGATCACTGCCATGGAGGCAAAGTTCACTGATGTGGTTACAAGAGCGGGGGATGTCGAGAAACAGATTGATTATCTGGAGTCATCGGAGAAGGAATCATCTGCTAATCCGCTAGTGACCATGGTGGATTTGGAGCCAGTCTGGGAGAAGTTGGAGGACATGGAGAACCGTAGCCAGCAGAATAACATCTGAATTGTCAGAGTTCCTGAGGGAGCAGAGGGACAAGATACGTTGAAGTTCCTGGATGGGGGGCCTGGGTAGCTCAGTGGTAAAATACGCTGGCTACCACCCCTGGAGTTTGCTAGTTCGCTAGTTCGAATCCAGGGTGTGCTGAGTGACTCCAGCCAGGTCTCCTAAGCAACCAAATTGGCCCGGTTGCTAGGGAGGGTAGAGTCACATGGGGTAACCTCCTCGTGGTCGCTATAATGTGGTTTGTTCTCGGTGGGGCGCATGGTGAATTGAGCATGGTTGCCGCGGTGGATGGCGTGGCAACGCGCTCAACAAGCCACGTGATAAGATGCGCGGGTTGACTGTCTCAAACGCGGAGGCAACTGGGATTCGTCCTCCACCACCCGGACTGAGGCGAATCACTATGCGACCACGAGGACTTAGAGCGCTTTGGGAATTGGGCATTCCAAATTGGGAGAAAAAGGGGAAAAATCCCCCCAAAAAAATAAATAAAAATAAAAATAAAAATAAAATAAATTGAAGTTCCTGGATGGGCTCTTTCCGAATCTGCTCGACATAGCATACCATAAACTGGAAATCGAGCGAGCTCACAGGGTTCCTGCATGGCGACCCTCGGAAGGAGACAGGCCCCGATCAACTCTGGCCAAAATTCTGATATCAACCAATAAAGATCTTGTGTTACACGAAGCGAGGAGTAAAGGAAGGCTTTCTTGGAAGAACCACAGCATTTTCTTGTTCCCAGACTTTGCGAATTCGACAAGAAACGTGAATGTTTCAAGGAATGCAAGTAATTGAGCAAGAATTTTACATCAACGGAAGGTCACTTTTGCACTGATATTCCTGGCCAAATTGAGAATAGATGCTAAGGATGGCCGTAAAACATTCACATGCCCACAGCAAGCGATGTCCTTCATAAAGTCAATGGAGTAAGTCATCTTGTTGTACTCACGTTGCAGCTGAGTAGGCCGGCACACTGAACATTCACTTGACTGTTTGCGGAATCTGCACGCTTTTTTTGTGCTGGTTCCGCCTAGCGGCTGGAGTTTATTTTGTAGAGTAACACACCTTAAGGACAATTTTATAGATTAATCTACATGCTTTTAGGGCTTATTCCTCGAGATGAGTGGGCCAGCTCACTGAACATTCGCTTGACTGTTTGCAGAATCTGCACGCTTTTTTATGCTGGTTCCGCCTAGTAGCTGGAGTTTATTTTGTAGAGTAACACACCTCAAGGACAGTTTTATAGATTAATCTACATGTTTTTAGGGCTTATTCCTCGAGCTGAGTGGGCCGGCTCACTGAACATTCGCTTGACTGTTTGCAGAATCTGTACGCTTTTTTTGTGCTGGTTCCGCCTAGTAGCTGGAGTTTATTTTGTAGAGTAACACACCTTCAGGACAGTTTTATGGATGAATCAGCACACTACTTGTGCTTATTCAGCCAATGGGCTGGAGTTTGTTTTATAGATTATCTTTTGCTGTGTAATTCTGTCTCACAAAGTTTTACTTGATCAATCCGACGGTAAAGTTGTCACTTGGCGCTTTCGTGCGCGGGGTTAATGCGCACGTTTTTCTTTTTTCTGTTTGTTTGGTTCTGGGGGATGTTCGGGTTTTGATGGTTGCATTAATGTTGGAATGTGGTCTTAATAATCTTGTTTTTGACACACTGTCTATTTTTTCCTATATGTTAAAATCTCATATGTTAATATGAGTGGACTGTCTCTCTCCACGTGGAATGTGAATGGGTTGGGGCACCCCATAAAAAGAAGGAAAGTTATTTCTCTTCTTAAGCATAAGAAATATGATATAGTGTTTCTTCGAGAAATGCATCTTTCTCCGCAGGAAGCTGAAAATTTTGGGAGGATATGGGGTGGGCATGTCTACTTTAGTGCTGGCTCAAGTAAGAGCAGGAGAGTCATTACACTGATAAGTAAACATCTACAATTCAAATGTCTCAAACAGATTAAAGATAAATTAGGAGGAGTCAATATTGTTTTACCTGAAATTCAGGGACAAAATCTTATTTTGGCTAATATTTATGCACCTAACTTTGATGATCAGGGCTTTTTTATAGATCTTGAATATTTTTTTTTTTGTTTGTTTGTTTTTTGAAGGGATGTAGCAAGCCGCTGGCACCCCTCATGATATAATATTGGGGGGAGACTTTAATCTTTTGATGGACTCAGTCCTTGATCATAGTGAAGCAAAAGTGTGCAAGCCCCCTAGAGCAAGATTGATGCTTCACAGGATGTGTAAAAATCTTGGTCTTACAGATATTTGGAGACTTTTGAACCCATCTGGGAGGGACTATAAATTTATTTCATCAGTCCATAAAATATACTCTAGAATAGGTTTTTTTAATATCCAAGTCCCTCATTTCATCAGTTGCTGATTGCTCAATTGGAAATATTTAAGTCTCAGATCACGCCCTGGTGTCTTTAGAGGTGTTGTCACATATGGAGAAGAATAAATCATATAGTTGGCGCTTTAAATGTATCCCTTTTGCAAAATCCTGAATTCCAACAGATGCTAAAGGCTGAAATCATTGTCTATGTGGAGACCAACTGGTCCTCAGTGTCCTCTGTGGGTGTGGCTTGGGAGGCACTTAAGGTGGTTCTTAGGGGTCGGATCATACAGTATGCCTCATTATATATGAGAGTGGAGTGTTGTGATCCTTTGAAAATATGGTTCAACATTTTGGGATTCCCAGGTCTTTAGGTATTTACAGCTGCGCCACCTGCTTTGTACTATTTTTGGGAGTAGCATACACACCCCTAAAGCGGCGATACTCTGGGAGAGGTGATTACTGCTTTTGGAAAAGGTTATGAGGCATCAGTGTATTACTCCCTGCTAATTCAGAGTCTGAGGGATGGAGCTTCAACTTCTCTCAAGAGATTATGGGAGAAAGATTTAAACTTGGTATTGGAGAAGGGAGTATGGGCTAGGATTCTAAAAAACATCAAGTCTACATCTAGAGATGCAAGGGTGTGCCTTAAGCAATTTAAGATTTTACATTGATTCTATTGGACCCCCTCTAGATTGTATAGGCTTGGTCTTAAAGACAAACCCACCTGCTGGTGATGCCAATCAGAAGATGGGGACACAACCCATGTTTTTTGGTGGGGTGTTCAGATCCAAGAATTTTGTTTGAGGGTTCAGAGTTTTGTGTGTGACGTATTGAGCACTCAAATTTCATTTTGCTTTGACTCTGTATTTTAGGTTATGGGGCGGTCATTAATATAGGGGATAGATAAATACATAGTTGGGTCCTAGATATTTATATGATTCTGCCTGTGCAATGGAGTGCTCATGGATAAATACCGGCATGTAGTCCCCTATTTCTCTAGGGTCAAATATCATCTCCTCCATCTTAGTCACTTAGTTTCACCCAATGCAAAACATTGTAAACTGTCAAATACACACAGCCCTTTCAGTGTCAAAATAAAAACCCCTAGGTGGCGCGCTCTTTCATGCTTCAGAGACAGCGTGTGCGACAATCATGTGAAACACCGCTGAGCTGCATGGGTGAGTCATCCCCTCATTTTCTGTTATACTGTGCTGCATTTACAGGGTTGCTGCAGAGTTTTTAAAATCAAATTTAAGACTTAAGACCTTTTTCAAGACCTGAACAAATCATATTAATACCGTATCCCAATACCAAAGCAAACCTACAAAATCACAAAATAAATCATGTATCACAGACTTAAACAGGCAGTTGCACACATTCAACATGGCCTTAACATTGCATCCCTACTGATAAGCATCGATACCATTTTTCTCTTCCGATTCCGATATTGGAAATCTCAGTATTGGCCGATACCGATCCCAAGCCGATACCAGTGTTGTTT
This sequence comes from Myxocyprinus asiaticus, assembly GCF_019703515.2. NCBI lineage: Eukaryota > Metazoa > Chordata > Actinopteri > Cypriniformes > Catostomidae > Myxocyprinus > Myxocyprinus asiaticus. The sequence continues at coordinate 3,944,319 of NC_059390.1, read as the reverse complement.
TTTTGCATAATCAGTTTAGAATATCTTTACATTATTGTGTGGAACTAATTGGGAGTACTCTTTAATATGTAAAGAAACACAAACCTCTAACTACACATTATTTCAATATAAATGTATAGCATATTAAGAAACACTTTATTGTTAACTAGTATACTGGATAATGTAGCAGCAAAAGTAACAGTAATTCCAGTCTTCAGTAGAAAAGAAACCAGTGTTTTATTTTGCCTTTTTTTTCTTTCTTTCTTTTTTCCCCAAAGATGTTTCGACTTGCATCTGGACTTTAAAGGATTCAGATCTCTTTTTTGTTCAATTTAGTTGTAAGACATCAGTCCACTTTTCATTCACACAATTATTTTTTGGAACCCATTCAACTTAAATATTGTTATAAATTGAAGCAAATACTAATGAAGACAATAATAATAATAACTTGTTATTAATATTATTATTATTGACTTTTAATTGTAATTTTAAATACAACAGTAATACATTTAAATCGTGCACTTTTTAAAACCTCATGCTTTTATTTTGACATTCTAAACTCTCCAGGATGTCCTGTATGTGTCTGTTTGTAGGCAAGTTCACAGTAGTTTAATTCACTTCTTATTCAAATTCTGGAAAAATGCACCTCCGGTGTGGTTCTAAATGTATATTATAAGTGAACCGAACAATTGAGCATCAACATCTGAGATGCTGTTCTTGAGTAGCGCTCAAATATTGCGCACCACTGTGAAGGCTAAAAATAGCTGCGAGTGCATCTCCAGCCTGTGCGTGAGTTTGTCAGCAGAGCAGCACCATTCACTAACGCGCTGGCACTGCGCATACTATATATTTACTTATTAAACACAGCCTTCAAGTGGCTTTGAATAAAATGCACGAGTCATACAAACTGCTTTAATGGTGTTTTTATGGTTCTTTTATGTCATTTTTGGAGCTTGACAGTAACGGACATGACTAACACGCAGTATCGGATTTGGATCAGGCTCGTCAGACCGATACCCGATCCGTCTAAAAGCTTCAGTATCGGAGCCGATACCGATCCAGGTATCGGATCGGTGCATCCCTACTTATCAGTAAAACATGGTAGGCTATATACAAGTTTAAAATACTCAAGACATGTTTTCCACATATATATCACATTAAAATTGGTTTATGTACCACTATATTAATAAATGCAAATGCAAATTAGTCAACCGATATTGGATTTTGCTGATACGATAATGTGTTGAAAGAAAGGCATTTAATCTGCCAATAGTTTTTACTAACATCATCAACAGTTGATCATTAGTGATCGCTTGTCATAAATTTTCCGATATGGCCTAATGATTGCGAACTGATCAGCAACAGCTGAAAACACGTGCTTGGAGAAAATACAACACGTTTTCACTCTGAAGCATGCAGCAAATGCATTTATTTAATTAAATCATTTTCTTTTGAAGTTTGATAATCACATTAGATCATATCACGATTCCTGTCTTTCCGCTCACAAATTTAAGACCTCTTAAAATGATATTTAAGACTTTTGTTGTATCATTTAAGATATTTAAGACTTTTTATTACCTTAAATTTTGGAAAACTGGATTTAAGACATTAAGACATTTCAAGGATCCATGGGAACCCTGTTGTAGGTTTATATAATAACTTGCAAATGTTTGAACCTGCAGTACTTCGATTTCACAATGAATGTGAAATGATCCGAGAGCGCTGAAAACACGAGCCCACGAGTGTCTCGCGAGCGCACAGATCTGCGTGTCACCAGTTTATTCTGAAGTGCACAGCCCATGTTTTTCTGTCTTTAAATCACAGCCTTTTGCGGTTTAATAACCATGACAAACTCACCATTTTGATGCTAATTTGATTAATTCTGTGACACTGCAGGATCATAAAATTAGTCTACTGATGTGTTCTTTGTGAAACTTTATGGCCAAATTAAAAAGTGCATTAAAATAAATCGCAAAATTCACAATATTGCTTAATTTTATATCGTCAGCAAAATCATCATGATTATATAGTGAAAATTCGATATCTCGGCCAGCCCTACAATGGTATAGCAGAATCTCTACCGGTTTACACATATCTAGCATCAAACAATGCGGTCATAACACTCAGCCCTACCACAAGCTTTAGAAAATAAACCAAAGTGATCACTTTCATTTAACAGAGACGTTTTGACCCAGTCCTGTCCGAGACTTAATTTGTGATTTGAACTAGAATAAATAGAGGCAGAGTTTCTGTTTGGCTGTCGATTGGGTCTCTTGGATCAATGTTGTTGATCCCACAGCCGTTCATATCCGCCAATCGTACATAGGCCTATTGGTTTCAACAGATCTTTGGCTGCCATCCAAAACTGTGCTTTAGTCTTTATTGTAAAGGGGAGTAAAAATTTAATTTTCAGCCTTTTAAGAGCCAGCTGGCAGCCATTTCAATGGGCGCAAGGAAGAAATAGAGTTGAAAATACATGCAACACTAATACAGATTGTTTGAAAATACAACATCCTTTATCGTGAGAGCTCTTGCACTACACATTAGGACAGTAAACGCATTACTGCAATTCTTTTGGCATCCACCCCTACTTCCTTTGGATCAGAGGGTGGCCAACTTATCTTGGGTGTGGCGGTAAATTACAACAGACCACAACCCAAATGAGACAGCTGTTTCCATGAGGATCGTTTTTACACTTTCCAACTCAACACACACATGTAAGAACTCACACAAGAGAGAAAATACCTTCAGAAATGAAGATGAGATATAGTTTACAGGAACAGTTTACCCAAAAATGAGCATTCTGTCATCATTTGTTTTCGCGGTCATAAAATTCAAAACCCGTATGATTTTTTTTTAGTTATTAAGCAGAAAATCCTGGCTGCAGAAGCTGCCGAGCACCAAAAATAACAAGAAAGCACCATAAAATTACTATAGTAAATTTGAAACAGAGAATTTGAAACCCTAATAACAGGCTGATTGGCTGTCGCCTTATGTTCGCCTCTCATTTGCATAAAGTTGAGCATTTCTCAACTCACTAAGTGAACAAAAATCCCCACTCATCTCCACGGCAGTGAACGCATACAGTTACTCTAAGCAGAACTGTATGAAAGGTTTGAAACGTCCCAGCGATTGAGCTGTGGGACAAATGGACTGAGAGACACTACAACAACAATTGAATCTCCAGAGAGGTTAGCCAAGGTCAGCCTTCGCTCTCTAGTTCAATTTGTGAAGTATTCCTCAATTCACATGAGAAAACTGGCAATGCAACTGGGGACAAAGATTAATGATACATTTCTTTGCTTAGGCTGTGACAGAAAAGTATATTAATTTTCAATTAAATATAGTCAATTAAATTAATAATGTTGCTACTAGTTTGTTTTACCTTTTCCACACCTTTCTCTTAGAAACTGGTTATTGCTTTAAAGACAAACAAGCATGTTGATATAGACAGCTGAGGATTTGGAATGTAAATCAAGCTTGTTATTGAAAAAGCTGTTGTTCAATTGATTTGTATCACAAAGTGTCCTTGCTCACCATCTACTGCAGGCTTCTCGAAAGCTGTTTACAAATGTATAATAAAATGCCAGACGACATAATTATGTTAGTAGTACAGGGAAGTCAGGGAAATTCATTGCAACAGAAAAAAGTAATGGCTCTAATTCTGTTTGGGATGCACAGCACCATAAAAGGGCTCTATAATCTCTATGGTATTTCAGCCATTGATATGGTTTAAGTATTTCCTTCAGTGTAAGTCTACAAGATTTTATTGCCCGTTATATCATCCACCAGGCAAAAATCATAAGTCAGATTGCTTTTAAAAGTAACAGTACACATCTCAAAATGCTGCATGATTTGTGTCATTGCGTGTGTTTATGTGTACACCAATACGATGATAACTTCCCAAAATCAACGTATTAAAAAATCTGACAACCACATTTTCACAAGATTTGAAATAATCAGGTTAATCTCTGCTTTTGATGTTAAAACATAAATGGTTACGCGCACAACACTTGTGCACATTGGATACACCAGTAACTACACCGCTAAAGGTGTTTACAGGGCTGGGCGATATGGCCAAAAATATTATCACAATATTTTGTTTTTCATATCGTTTGATATTGATATTTACCATTGTTGAAAAAGGAATACCATTAATGGAAAAGGAAATGCATTACACATATTTGTTAGACCAAAAGAATGAAAACAACTTGTTTGTTTACAATTTAACTCCACAGGGTAAATTACCTTTTAATTTGAAGTTTAATAAGTATTCTCAGTTTAGGGTTTAATCTTACATAAGGAGTATGACCTCTTTTCAAATAATTTCACCAATTTCACTGTCTTCAGAGGATGTATGAATCCACTGAAAGACTTCCTGGTGATGCTCCACCCTCCAGCACAGTAGGTGGCGATAATACACCATAAACTGGATTGCCAACCGCCAATAAACATCACAAGAAGAAGAAATACTTTCTTGCCTGTGACAGCAATGATCGGCTTATTTCGGGACTGTGATTCAGTTAGATAGTTGTGTATATAACTTTTTTTGTTAAATATCGATGTTGTTTTAAATGCCCAACCCTAATCTACATGCAACACAAAATCAGTTTAATGAGCAAAAATTATTTTTTGCTTAAATTGTTTATGACCTAACCCAGATAAAGGCAAATCATTTAAGGCTTTGGTTTATTAAAGGAATATTCCAGGGTCAATACAAGTTAAGCTCATCGACAGCGTTTGTGGCATAATGTTGAATACCACAAAAATTATTTTTGACTTCACCCTACTTTTTTTTATTTATTTTTTTTAAGTAAAAATTTAGACTACAGTGAGGCACTTACAATGGAAGTGAATGGGAGTAATATTTGAACATTAAAATACTCACTTTTTCAAAAGTTTAGCCATAAGACATAAACAATATGCATGTAAACATGATTTTAGTGTGATAAAATCACTTACTAACCTTTTCTGTGCAAAGTTATAGCCAATTTTTACCATGACGATGTAATGTCAACAAACCCTAAAATGACTGTAAAAATGAGGGATGGAATGATACCATTTTTTCCTCTTCCGATCCGATTCAGATACCTGAACTATCAGTATGGGCTGATACTGATCCCAATCCGATACTAGTGTTATTTTTTTCTTAATAAGTTTAGAACATCTATAATTCACTGTACTCTTTGTACTCTTTGTGTAAAGAAACAAAAACCTCTAACAATACATTATTTCATAATAAAATAGGAAAACAAAAAACAAATACACAAGAGCATGTGCAAAACTTTATTGTTAACTAGTCTGCAGGATGCAGTAGCAGATATAACAATAATTCCAGTGAAAGTCTTCAGTAGAAAAGAAGCCAGTTCCCTTTGCACATTTTAACTTGAGTCTGGGCTTGTAAATGGTTTCATATCTCTCTCACTCTCTCTCTCTCTCTGTGTTATTTATTTATTTTATGTTAGTTTTATTAGTATATCAATCCACTTTTCAATCAAACAGTAATTTTTGGAACCCAATTTGTTTTTATTGTAATTTTTAATAATAATAATAATAATTTTACCATACACCAGTGAAAATATCAGATGTAATTTCTTAAGGCTTTTATTTTGAAAGTACGAAGCTGAGTGCTCCAGGAAGTCTATGTATGAGTGTTTGTAGGCTAATTCACCATAGTGTAATACGCTTCTCATTCAACATCTGGTAAAATGCTTGTCCGGTGCCGTTCTCAATGCATTATATAGACGGACCTAACTATTGATCATCTACATCTGAGAAGGAGTTTGTGTTGAGCGACCACATACTGCGCTGAGCAGCGCATCACGAGCCTCTGCGCATGTTTATGTGTGTGTCGGCAGAGCAGCGCTCGTTCAGTAAAGCGTGGTGCCAGAAAATACTTAGCAGTGCATGCTGACTATATATTTCTTATTAACCCTTGTGCGACCTTAGGGACATTTTTGTTAATGCCAACAGCATACATTTTGCCAAAGGTGTGTGTTTTTGGGGGAATTTTGGTATTTCAACCTCAGTTCATATAATACACTGTGTACACAAAATAGTTACACTATACATATATTAATACGATCCCAGTGCCATTAAAGCATAAAATCATGAATTCTATGATATTATGCTTTCATTCCGGAGCCCTGGCTTCAAAATGTAAATGTTTAATATTTTCCACCAGATGGCCCCATTTTTCTTATGTTTAGCCTATGGAGCAAATACATGCTTTTTTCCAATTTTCTGTTTGCTGTATTACAGAGCATTGCAGGCCAATTGAATAAATGATGCAGATAAAATTGTGTGGGTGTGTTGGTATGGATGGCAGAGTGTGTTTTGTATGTGTGTGTGTAAAAAACAACAGTGGCATTATATAAACAAACTTGCATTTAAAGGTTTAAAATCCTGAAAAGCAATGAATATTTGGTAGTTATGATCAGGACTGATGTTGGTTAAAAAAACATGAACTCATTGAAAGTGGAAAATAATATTAATATATAATATTTTTTTGGCAGACATTTTTGCCCTCTAAGGACTTCTGAGTAACTTTTTTTTATTGGCACACAAGGGTGAAACACGGCTTTTTGCAATTCACAAAGCTTTTGGATGACTGTAAGAACCTTAATAAAATGCATGAGTTATATGGACTATTTTAATGGTGATTTGAAGATTATTTATGTCATTATTTGAGCTTAACAGTAACGTCAATGACCAACATGCGGTATCGGATTTGGATCGGCTCGGACTGATACCCGATCCGGGTGAAAACATCAGTATCGGATCGGTGCCATCCCTAGTAAAAATGTCGATTTAAACAACTTAACAGCTCAAATAATATCGAAGTTTAAACAGAAGAATTAATGTGTGCTTTTATAAAATTACAAGCTTCAAATTTCTGCCTTTAAACCCTCTAACAATTGGCCCCCACTTCTATTGTAGTGCCTTACTGTAACCTCAATTTTTGCTTTTTTCAAAGAGTCAAAATTATTTTTGTCGCAATCAACATTGTGCGACAAATGCTGTCGATTGAGCTTAACTTGTATTTCACCCAGAATATTCCTTTAAGCATAATTGGTAAGATTGTGCATGCAAACAATCTAATTCATGTCAATATGGATACCATAGCCTTTTATCAATCTCCTTATAACACATTATGGTAGTAAATGTATACCATATACTAAAACTATTCAACCAAAACCATCTTGAAATTGTTCAGTACTGTGGTAGCTGTTTCAGATCTCAACCTGCCGCAGCTGCGAGTGTTCTCTTATCACACCACAGAGAAAACAATATAGGAATGTCATGACAGGCCAGCTTGTTGAGGAGAGAAGATGTGCAGAGACTAGTAAAAACTACTGGGACTCTCAAAACCCAAACGCTAGAGCCCTGCTTCATCTCAGATTCCCTGCATAGAATGAAGCTGCGCTAATCTTTAACAAAGCCATGAACACAAAGGGAGTTAATAAACGTATAACCAATGATATGGTAGCACATACTAGCAGAATGCATGTTTATTTCTATAACTAGCACAAATATCTGATGTCTATCTTGTTAGAATTTTCATCCTCAAAACTATTGCACACTTATACAAATGTTTAGACATTTGAGACAAATTCCATAACTGTAGAGTCTACTTTTGCGGTCTTGCAAAGACATCCACACAAACTCCTGGCAACATGAGTTAAACAAAATAAACAAAACCTTTGTATTTTGCATCAAGGCACTAAATATAGCCATCATTCATGAGGGCTTAATTTTAAAAGCAGAGACTGTTTGACAATGTGTATTTGCTTAAAGAGGAATTAAAAGGGGGAGAGTCTGGCAGCGTAGAGTCCAATGACATCAAAAATGACTTGAACACAAGGGTAAAGGAGTGGCAGGGAGTATGAGTCGATATTTTCAAAATCAAATAGTCCTTGGGTTACTTCAACGCCTAGTTGACTAATCACGCCAGTTTCAGGCTCACCTCAAATGTCAGGCTCAAATGTGTTTCTCTGGACTTGGAAATGTATGCGTAAGATGGGTTCTTGCATTCAAAAACTGCTACACGGAGTGCAACATAACGGATTTTGAAAAGCAGTTTCAGAAAGTTGGATAAATATTAAATTGACAATGACATGTCTTGACATGCCATATAATATATTGGACCGACCGACAGATAGATAGATAGATAGATAGACAGACAGTTTTGCCATGACAAATAAATCTATTGACTTGCTAGCCAGGACAGCAGTCTGTGAGAATAAGCTGGTCTCCTGTTGTCACCTAGAGGAGGAAGGATAAGAGCTTGGTTCTATTGAGTCACACCGCAGGAAGATTAGAGCAGGAGAGAGAGAGGAAGAGAGATAAAACAGGTTGTACTGCAGACAGCAGATGCTGAGCTAAACGTCACCTGCTCTGCAGATCAACAAACCATGCAGCCTACACGGTCAAGGTGCATTTCAACAAAGAAATATATGTACGAAGAAAAAACTCACACAGCAGACGCTAGTGGCAAAATAAGCAAGCGGAGTACAAGAGATAACTCCAAGAGACATCGACATGGGTTTGTGAGATCTGAGAGTGATGTACTTTTGCCTAATGAGGATAGAAAGAGAACGATCTCCGCTGGAGTCTTAATAAATCTCATAGAAGGTTTGGCCTGGATGTGCAGCATCACTGGTGGGCTGACCCAGAAATTGACGCTTCATGGCCAAATTCAGAGAAGCACTGATGCATTCATTAAAGACCCCATGAAATCAAAACTGGCTTTTAGCCAATGCGTGCTAGCTTTGAAGCTAGTGTACAACTAAAAGTTGACTAAAACAATTTCAAGCAGATATTTGCCCTTTTTTTTTTCCTTGAAAACAGACAAAATATTGATCACTCATTTTGAACTACACTGATCTTTGTCCATTCAAATGTAGGGATAGGAATTTTAAGGAATGTAATGATTACGGTTCCAATTCCTTTTAATGATTCCGATTCCTTCACGGTTCCATTAATGATGCTTTTTGTACTTTTGAGGAAGAAATATTTGGAAGCACTGGTCACTGATTCAGGCTGTATATTCAAAAGAGCAAGCTCATTAGAGTCGTTCATTCGGGAACCACACTGGTCACACTGGTTTTTTATTCACCAAAAAGAACCAGCTCATAAGAGTAATTTGTTTGGGAATCGGACCACACTGGTCATGCTGTATTTTTTTGATTCACTAGAAAAAAACGTCTCATTAGACCCATTAGTTCTGGAATCAGACTACACTGGAAGAGCAGTAGATTCCAAAGAGTCAGCTCATTAGAGTCACTTGTTCGAGAAATGGAGTACACTGGCAGCACTGTAGATTCAGTAGAGGGGCAGCGCTGCCACTGAATCAGGAAACACTGTCCGAGTATAGGGCTGCTCTGGCCTTAAAATGAGGCCCGACCGATTTTAAGCCCAAACCGGACCCAAAGCCAAAATCAATACCACTCTTTATAATTTCTTCTCAAAATAATAGAATGTAAGCATTGTAGACAACATTCGTAACAGTTTGGTAACCGTGAACAAACACAGGCAGTAAACATAACACTGAACTTCAGAACATCAGATTTGTGACACAAGCACTAAAAACAAGTTAGATGCAGTGCAACGAATTAAACAAAAAACAGGTGTCTCGAGATGCATTTTCAGTACTTTTTTTCAATTGAAAGTGACTTGAAATTCTAAAAAAATATGGCAGTTCTGCATGAGACTGCCATATTCATAAAGGAAAACAATTGAAAAACAGCACAGACGAGCAAAAAACATTCAGTGTAAACAGCCCCTAACGGTACGTTCACTGGAGCGGAAGAAATTCGCTCAAAGCCGCTCACAAAGCCAGCTGCCACTTTGGGACATAGTACAGCGAGTGTGAATTGATGTTTTTAGTTCAAGAGCAATAATATAATCTTAAATATGCATGATTACAGTTGGAAAGATGGCAGCATCATGTCCGAATGCTCAAAGTATAAAAAGTGTTGATTTATTACAATTTTGCTTACCCAGCCACAGTACTGCAACAATGAATGCATGCAATTCATTTTTTTGTTTCTCATCTGAATAAACTTGAGCATTTCTCAACTTTTTGATGCTCACGGCCACTCTCAACACTTGCTCCGCACCGCTGTCAATCCCCTCCTGAGTGTGGCGCTCGGCTCCCATTGGAATGAATTGAAAACACCCGCTCAGCTCTGCTTACCACACTCCAGTGACTCGCCCAGTCACGCATGTCTACGAGTATCACCCTGTCTACACCGGGCATGTCCGCTGACACGACGACTTGAGGCTGTCTACACTGGACGTGATGATACGAATGTTCTAAACTATTTATTTGTGTTGTTGGCAGTAGTAGCGCCAGCACGGGCAGCACAAAATGGAAAGGGACACTGTTTACTGTTGGCATGACGCAACACGCCTCAACGGACACATCCAGTGTAGACAGCATCATTGATTATAATGGGTTCTATTGCTTTTGATAAAATGCACCACTTGCATCCAGTGTAGACAGGGTGTAAGAGCGTGTGCACAAAATAAGCAAGGTTGACCGATTTATTGTTTCAATAGTTAAAACCTAAACCCTACCCGAGCCCGAAGTCATATTTGAAAAACTGACCCGAACCCGGCCCGAAACCAGACCAGTTTTCGGGTCCCATAGGGGTTGGGTCAGGTTGCAGACCTCTATATCAGAGTTAAAACTATGTCAGAGTATTTTAGTACAATGTTCCATCCTCATCGGTGGAAAATAACAGTCATGAAAATCAAATGGTTCTGGTATTTTTTGAAAAATATGGAATATTAATATTCCAATAATTAAATATTCTGTTACCAACCCTATCAAAATGCTCTTTAAAATGAGGATTTCCCTCCCCCTAAGTTCATGTCTGTGACATAACTAAAGTGTATTGGCTACTTAAAAAAAGAAGGATGAGCCCTTCTATTAGGGCTGTCAATTGGGCAGAGAAACTAAAATTCAAATTTTTACCTTAAAAATTTTCTAAATTCGAATTAAATTTTAAAGTCAGCTGATTTTTTAAATTGACGTTATTTCCTTAGTCCACAAGAGGGCGCATTGAATACATAACCATACAGCACCGTGCTATATTATTGCAAAGAACATTCCTGGCAGTTAAAAAAACATTCCATTTTAAACTAAAGTGTATAAAATAAAAAATAAAAAAGTTTGTCAGCTCATATTCTCAAATTTTTTTAGATGCCATGTCAAGTTAAAAAGTACTTTAAAACGTGTCTCAAGACACCTGGATTCTGTTAAACTGTATTTAGTTGCACTTCATCTAGCCTTTTTTAGCGCAAAAATGCGATCGGTCTGAAGTCATCACCAGTTCTTGGCACAAATCCAAAATTCAAATGCGCAGTTTTAGCATTCGAATGAGCGTATTTTTCTTAAATTCGACAAATATTTGTATTTCAAAATTCAGTTTGACAGCCCTACCTTCTATCCACCTTTTTCCTGAATGCCGAAGTGCTCCACGATTCAACTGTTTTCAATTTCCGGTCTCCAGTGTTTCTTTCTTAGCGGGTAATGTAATTAAGGTATTACATTTGTAAAAATTGTCAAAAAAAAAAACATGCAGATTCTTCACAGAGTCGAGATGACCTGAGTGTGTAGATGACATGAAGTGATGGTCAGAAATAAGTTACATTGATGTCATTAATTATTCTGAGTTGTTATGACAGCCAACAATGGCACAAGTTGAGCCTGAAATTCATTTTTACATGAAGTAACACTTAAATGATTGTTGTTCTTCTCTGATTCGCTCATTTTGGCAGTTTTTACTTGCTGTCTTGAGACCAAAAATACAAAACAGGCAATTAGAATCATAATGGCACTGCCCAGTGGTTGCTCTGGAACTGTGGATATGTCCGTTTTCGATAGGAAATACGTCAACACAAGACAAAAAAAAAACAAAAAAAAACAAGGGGTCTCAACAAGTCTATCCTGACCTTCTCTAAGCGACTCTCCATGCATGAATCAAGTTGTGCACAGTGGTCAATGCCAGAAGACTTGGTGTCAGCAAAATCCCTCAAGAAAGCCATCCTTCATGTCTGCGGAGAGCGTCCGGCCACTGACTATGAATTAATGAGCTCTCCATCATCTCCCAAGCCATCTTCTACCCATTTATTTAGCTGCTCAATCACATAAATCATCTAAACCCAGTATTAAATGTCTAACAGCTGAATAACATGCCCCACTGGCATCTGAACCGAAGCTGTCACTTAGCTAAATGCTAAAACCCAAGGGTATTGTTCCAAACCTACCTAAAACCCAATTCAACATTCATCCATGATGTAAGTTACCACGCAAGTTGTGTTTCACTTTAGTTCTCTTTCAGGGTAAGTGGGTTTATTTGTGAGATGACAGCAGTCAAAAAGAGCGTATTATGAATCCTAAAGTAAAGTATGTTATTTCTTACTAGGAAACAGCATTTTGGTGTAGTCAAATACTCCACAGATAGTCAGACTCAGCACTATTTTTCAATTCTTAAAGCCAAAACGAAAGTGCCTTAATACAGATGCTTCAAGCTACACAAGGTCGATTTCGGCCGTGTTCACATGTATACATTTAGGTTTGAAAGTGCATTAATTTCACTACGTTTATTTTACTATGTTGGCTTTTCCCACCTTATGCCTCACTTTTCTATTACTTATGCGGTGAAATCCCACTCAAAATAATGAGACGTTTTTTGGAAAATGGCCATGTTGGGAAACTGTAAACGAAAATGGATGTGTGGACGTGGCCTCATGCTTTGTTGTTCCAAAACGTTGTTCCAAAATGTGTCAGACAACAATTCATAATGCAAATACATGTTGCATTCTCAACGCTGCTGCAGGGGGCGCTATAGCGGTCATTAGTGTGAACTGTCTGCTTTTACGGTGTGTTTTCACTTTTAAGCCATCTACTGTCATGGTGGAGCAAAAGTTGGGAAAGAATTTTGCTGAGTAGGTAAGATTAAGTCAATATATTTATAGCAACTTACCTGAATAATAACAAGAACAGTTTAATGACTTTATCACCCCTTAAGTGCTGAGGATTGTTACCACCACAGTAACACAACAATGCATGTTTGTATGTTCAACCACAGAGAGAGTGTGAGTGAGAGTGCGAGAGAGAAAGATAGGGAGGAAAGTGGGCCCTCACATAACTCAACAGTCATTGGAAGAATTAGGAAGCGTTTCATCACAGTGGCCCCACTCCACCCATCCATCGACCCACTTAACTGTCCTAAAACCGCTGAATCTCATGTTACCCTTGCAGTGGAAACCAGGAAACGCTCACACAACGATGGCGAGTTCAGTGTAAATATGCAAGGACCATTTGAGGAAATTCATTCAGCAGCATTTGAAGGACACTTAGCCAATGTGAAAACACCTGTACTGGAGTGTTTTTATTGGATACCTATCCATGCCTTCCTTTTGTTTGCGTTTCACACCCACACACCTACTATGTACAAAACAACACATTTTTGAAAATCAACTAGTGAAATCTGAATTAACTAGCTGAATTTCCATGATTTTTCCAACATGGTCTCATAGAATTACATCACTATTCCTACATTTTTGCTAAATTATTTTTACGTGGCTCGTTGTACGTAACACGGCAGTTTCCTGCTGAAATGAACACTAGAGGCGCTACAACAACAATAACTCTATTCCAGGGGGCCTGGGTAGCTCCGTGGTAAAATACGCTGGCTACCACCCCTGGAGTTCGCTAGTTCGCTAGTTCGAATCCCAGGGCGTGCTGAGTGACTCCAGCCAGGTCTCCTAAGCAACCAAATTGGCCCGGTTGCAAGGGAGGGTAGAGTCACATGGGGTAAACTCCTCGTGGTCGCTATAATGTGGTTCGTTCTCGGTGGGGCGCGTGATGAGTTGAGCGTGGTTGCCTTGGTGGATGGCATGAAGCCTCCACACGTGCTGTGTCTCCGTGGCAATGCGCTCAAGCCATGTGATAAGATGCGCGGGTTGACGGTCTCAGACGTGGTCTCAGACCACGCCTCAGTCCTCCACCACCCGGACTGAGGTGAATCACTATGCGACCACCAGGACTTAAGCACATTGGGAATTGGGCATTCCAAACTGGATGAAAAAGGGGAAAAAAAATAACTCTGTTCCCTTTCACAAAATCATGTGTAAAACAGCAGATTATCGCCCTGTTCCTCCTTTTTAACATTTGCGTTACATAACCAACTAGCTTGTTCGAGTGCAATCAAATAGCACGGTAGATCAACTGATAGAGCGTTGCACTTGTGATGCAAAGACCAGGGTATAACCGAGTCATGACATGAGAGGAGAAAGTGTCATAAAAACATCACAAAATGATGTGGTTGCTTTAGCAACTGTTTTTTTTTTCATCTCATATTCGCATTTTCTGACACTATTGTTTAGGTTTAAAGTTCAGGGTAGGGAGGTCGGTTTTGTTGATTTAAAATTCAACAGAGCATTAACCTTAAAGAGATAGTCCACACAAAAAATGATATCCCCGGTGTGTATGACTTTCTTCAGCAGAACACATTTAAAGAAAAATAGAAAAATATCTTAGCTCAGTAGGTCCTTAAAATGCAAACAGGTACAAAAACAGATCTAAACCAAAATCAACTAAGCTTCTGTACAGCGTTCCTCCATCTCAGCTGTAAACAGCACTGCTCTTCAGGGTGTGTTGTACGTGTGTCAGTTATCACGCGTCTCGCGTGCCATAGTGATTACGTCACATGGAAGTGATGATTTAGAGTTAAAAAGTACTTACTTATTGATCTTTTTCACACCAAAAGTGACCGTATCGCTTTAGAAGACATTTATTTAACCCCTGGAGTCGTATGGATTAAATGCATTCCTACTATTTGTTCTTTTTGAAGCTTCAAAAGTCGGACCACCATCCACTTGCATTTTAAGGATCGATAGAGCTAAGATATTTTTCATACACACCTAGAAAATCATGAGGGTGAGTAAATGAGAAAATTTTCATTTTTGGGTGAACTAACCCTTTAATGCCAACTATAAACTTCATCTGTTTGGGACAAAATTTAACTCTCTTTTAGCCCCACACAGTGGAAATCGTCACCTTGGAACTGCCGCAAAACATGGAAGGAGCCACGTAACATAAGTTTGCAAACATGTTGACACAGTCACCAAGATTTCTGACCTTTGCAACTTTGCGTCTAACACAACGCTCCATTTATTATCCACTCCAGTCAGAATTGCCCCAGAAAAAATTGTCCCAAAAAAATTGCATCTCTAAAAACAAGTACACTTAAATAACATAGGTAATAACAAAAGGTTATTCCATTCAGTCGCAATCTACTCAGAAGATGCACTCTCTGTCTAAGTGACCTCTGATGCTCTTTGGATGCATGACTTGAGTGTATTATTTCACTGCATTCCCCCTTAATATGCAACACAAGACATGAACAAGACGAGAGGAGGGGACTCAATCTCCGCCTCTTGACATGTTGTCCAATCTGAAGACTTTTATACAGTAGGCGGAAACTATTGACCAATATAAGCTGCTGCATGAGCTGTTTATTCTGCAGTGTTTCCAAGATGCTGTAACAGCTGCCAAGCAAAGCTAAAACGGAAAAGAGGTATTAGGCAAGCCATGCAACAAGCACAGCCTTTTAACTGCTGTGATGGCCAGCGCAACCTTTGATCTTTAACCTTTGACCTTTTCCCCACCTCAAAAGAATCTATGCTAAGCCCCGCCTCAACAATGTTACTGACCTTTAGGTATTAACAGCACAGCCATAGAAGAGGAATCTGTACGTATGGAGGGCAAGCTCAGTACGGTATTCCACAGAGGGAATGAGAGTGAGTGAGTGAGTGAGTGAAATTGTAATTTAACACCATGCCAGCTTCTTATGGCTATGTTCATGGTGAAAAACAAGTTAAAATACATTTCTGTGTACAATATTAAAAACCTATATAAGGTTTGTAAAATGTATTTTTGATAAAAATTCTAAAACTGATTCAGGGTTGATTTTGTTAAAAAAATCTCTTCAAAAGTGTTTGCTGTGTAAAATAATTTCCTAAAAGAAATAAAACCAGCACAATCGAATAAAACATGCTTCAGAGACAGTGGACTTTGGCATGAGGTGCATAATGGTGGATCTTCGTCTGATATTAAAAACGTATGTGCGAGTCTGAAATGTCCTATTCAGCAACGGGTGTAAATGATCTGGTCCCAGCGATTGCTCAGGTAAAATATCTGTCTTTTTCCCACTACAGGGTTGATTTCATGTAGTGTGTTTGTTGTGCATTGATCCCATTCAGTTTGCCATTTGTTGATGATGTAAGAGACTATGGTTGGTTTGAGGTCTGAAGGTGGTATGGAGTATTTTTTATGATCTGTCGAGAGTGCTTCTTTAGCAGCAAAGTCTGCTTGTTCATTTCCTGGGATTCCACAATGGCCAAGTACCTAACAAAGTATATTTTAAAATTCTGAGCCTCCAGAGCTGACTGTTTGATTCAAATCTTTATAAGAGGGGCCTGGGTAGCTCAGCGAGTACTGACGCTGACTACCACCCCAGGAGTTGCGAGTTTTAATCTAGGGTGTGCTGAGTGACTCCAGCCAGGTCTCCTATGCAACCAAATTGGCCCGGTTGCTATGGAGGGTACAGTCACATAGGTTAACCTCCTCGTGGTCACGATTAGTGGTTCTCGCTCTCAGTGGGGCGCGTGGTAAATTGTCCGTGGTTCGCAGAGAATAGCATGAGCCTCCACATGCGGAGTCTCCGCGGTGTCATGCACAGCGAGCCATGTGATAATATGCACGGATTGACGGTCTCAGAAGCGGAGGCAACTGAGACTTGTCCTCCACCACCCGTATTGAGGTGAGTAACCGCGCCACCACGAGGACCTACTAAGTAGTGGCAATTAAGCATTCCAAATTGGGAGAAAAGGGGATAAAACAAATTTATAAATCTTTATAAGAGCTGGATGGTCATTTTTTAGTGGTGTGAGAGCTTGAATACATGATTTTGAATCTGTTATTATTAAGAAATGCCTCTGTTGTGTGGTCTTAATGTAATCCAGAGCTAAGTTGATAGCATTGGCCTCTGCTGTAAAAATTTAGCTTTGACTGGGGATCCTTATTCCAGTTTTTTGGCAACTGATCGCAAAAGCAACCAACACATGATCAGAGGGTATGAGAAAAAAGGGAGAATTCAAGCAAAAGACGATGCACATAACCCAGTCCTTGGATTTGTCTGACACTGAGGTTGGCGTTAGGTCACTGGATGGTATCGCGAGATGGGCTGGCGTGTCCCAGGCATGTTAGTCTGAGTAAAACAGACAGTGATGCCTCAGTGGTGCTCCACGGGCCTTGGGTTACAGCTACTGAGGTCTACGACTGTCGTTCCTTAATCCAGAGAATGAAAGGGAGGCATAAAAGGGAGGCATTGCAGAAAGAGTTGCGCTGTCAGTGGAGCTATAGAGTAACATGATATTACTTGAAGAGATGCTATGTTCAACAACATCAGTTACAGTCATTCCTCAAATGTGAATTTTGAGAAACAGTGTTTTTTGTTGCTAAATATGGACTACAACTAAAGACCAAAGCATGCATGAGTTTAAAAAAAAACACTGAGTGCACATTTAACTGAATAAAACTGCACTTTTTCTAAGTGAAGTTGCTAAGATATCATCAATACCCTTGCTACACAGAATTCTGGCACTGACGACCGTCATCTGTGACCAAAACATTTGCTTGCTAGAACACTGATAATATGAAGTAAAAGTCATTATCTCACATCTAGGTGGTGGCTTGTGTATTTTTCTAGAACACAGCATGCAGACTTCCTGAAAAGCTCATTTTGACATTGTTCTGGCCTACACACCTTATATATCCTCCTTTTGGACTCTTTAAGAGATGTGCTAAATCTCTTAAATACAGAATTTTAAATAGCAGTGCCAGTTTGCTCACAGTCATACATCTACATTCATTACAGTTCAGCTCACTTGATACAACAGAATTCCTTAGTCACCAAAGAGGACAAAACAAGTGAGAAAACATGCTTTGCTGCAAGATCTCACATTCTTCTATCAAATGCAACTCAAAGCTTTCAGCTACAGATTCATACAAGTCATGGATTCAAGAACACAAATCTGCCCATTGAGATACTCACAGGATTCTCACATTTTTCACAAAAGAGATGGCAATAAATCAAACAAATTGCAAATGACTGAAATACTGCAATATTAATACTGTGTGGTGTCATTGTTAAAGGAATATTCCGGGTTCAAAAAGAGGTTCAGCTCAATCGACAGCATTTGTGGCATGTTTTTTACCACAAAAAATCTTTTCAACTCATCCCTCCTTTTCTTTAAAAAAGCAAAAATCGAGGTTCCAGTGAGGCACTTACAATGGAAGTGAATGGGGCCAATTTCTGGAGGGTTTAAAGGCAGAAATGTGAAGCTTATAATTTTATGAAGCACTTACATTCATTCTTCTGTTAAAACCCGTGTTTTGTGAGCGTTTTAGGGTTTACGCCATTACGTTGCCATAAATTGGCTTTAACTTTACACAGAAAAGGTTAGTAAGTGATTTTATCACACTGATATCATGTAACACGTCGCATATTGTTTAGGTTTGTGGCTATATCTTCGAAACAGTGAGTATTTTAACGTTTACGGATTGGCCCCATTCACGTCCATTGTAAGTGCCTCAACTGTAACCCAGATTTTTGCTTTTATTTATATAAAAAAAATAAATAAATAAATAAATAAAAACATTATGCCACAAATGCTGTCGATTGAGCTAAACTTGTATTGAACCCGGAATAACCTATTCCGTTAAACCACCAAAGACAATATGGTTCTCAGCCAATGCCAATCAGCTCAAAATGTCCACAAATTAGCTGACTAATTGGCCTGGTCAATGTATTAGTACATTACTACATTTTTAACACATTCCCTTATTCAAAAGAGAAAGCAAATGTGTTGTTCTACATAAGAATTGTCAAAAACTATGATCACAATCAACTTCCCTCCAACTAGCAACCAAAACTATTCACTCAAACTAACCAAAACTGTGAAAACATATATCAGCAGATGAAAACCACATGAAGGGCAGGGCAGATTTGCTCATCCAGACACTCCCACACAACGAAGTCAAACATGCAGTGGACTGGAGCTGTGCAAATAGGGGGTTAATATGATTCACTTGGAGGAAACCAACTAGAAGAGCCTGTTCAGCCAACAGAGCTTCAAATCACAGGGACCTGTCAAGCTCTCCGTCACCCTAACGGTAATTACTTTGTTTCACACAGGGGAGGAAAGAGCTTGAGTTGTGTATGCATTCAGCATGCCAGCAGAAGCATTTCTGGAAATGTAACAGCATGAGTGTGTGTGTGTGTGCGTGGCCACTGCTGCTGTCAAACAAGAAATATCCTCCTTGTACCGAAAGCCAACGTCAAACTCACTTGATGAAGCAACGGGCTCCTTCAAACGTATATCCTTCTTCCCAACCGGTTGGTAAATCTGAAAAGGAGGCATAAGGAAAATGAGTTTTGCATGCAAAAGCACCTTTCGAGACTGCTTATGGCAGGTGGCTGCAGTGGGCAGCACATCATGCCCGTGATCTGCAGTGTTGCCCACAAGTGCTGTTGTGTTCACATGCTTGCATCTTTGCACTGCAGATCAACATGTAAATCTGGACTACTCACCTCATTTCAATTCTTAAGGGTGGGAAAGGCATGGACATTGCTTTCATAACTCGAATAAAATCCTTAAATACATAAGATATTAAAGTTCAAGGATTGCAATGCTTATAAACCTAGTTATTAACCTAGTGTGGCTTATACACTGCATGACATGCATTAATGCATATTTCCTTGCCCGCTGTCAAACCTGAGAGTGCAGTTTAAATGACAGCTGTCAAAGCGACACAGAAATGGTCAAGCGACGCGTCTAAAATGCAACTTTGTGTCCTTGTATCCAGGTGTGCGGTACGCATGTAACGCAACGCAAACCCATTGACACTTCGTCCGTTGCGTTGCGTCACAGATGCGGTTCCGCGGCTGCACTGATTGCATTTCTTCGCGCATTTTCCATACAACGGTTTTCCAAATCATAAAAGCAGATAAATCCATTTTCACCTGGAGTTTTTCTGTGTCCCGTAATGACGGCTTCTCCCGTGACTGGATGGAGCCAGGCTGTGCTCTTTGCTTCTTCACTGTTGGGTGAGAGAAAAACAGGGGAGAAATGTGAAAAAAACACACGCGAAGAGAGCTATTCGAGTTGTAGGAAGCCCCAACTTTCCATCCCGCTGATATTTACTTGATAAAGAACACGCGTCCGTCCCGTGTCACGCCGTAACTCCATGAGGAAGGCAGGCAAGATAGCCAGTCCGCGTTCAGCTCCGCCGCCATGACTGAGCAGCAGCGCTCCAGCTGCGCGCCTCCGAACTGCTTGCGCGTACACGGTATTCCTTAGCAACGGTGTCCAAGGCGCAGGCGAGGCGGGAGAAGCGCGAGAGCCTCTGGAGGGCGGGCGCACGCTCTGGCAAGTGACGTTTTGTTATTTATTATTTTTATTTTTTTAATTATTATTATTATTTATTATTATTATTAAAATGACTACAGTCCACGTCCACATATTTTATTTCTGTTTTTTTCCGTTTTCATTGCTAGAATAACAAATTTAGTACATACTAGTACAGAAATGATGACGCATTGTAGCATAAAGCAAAACAAAATAAAACATACTTTATTTTTACCAAAGTCTTTAGAGCAAGTCAGTCCACTGTCGGCCATCTTTGAAACGCTTTCGGGAGGCTATTTCCAATCATGCCAGTGCAGCTCCTGTCTACTTGAATGGGGAAAGACCGCGATCTAAAAAACGGTTGGTCAAGATTACGATCAAAGAACATATTTCAAAACAGCAATACAATCTGATAATATTGAAATTATAAATTGTGCTTCTTTACCTCAGATTACGTTAAAACACGCAATTTTCCTGGCTTGTATAGCTAATGCGCATGCGCGTTCTCGAGATGATTGACATGCGATGTCTGTATCCAAAAGGTGATTGGCTCTTTTATCTGTAAGGCGGGACTTCCTTTCTACATCCGTTGACCGCTTCTTGGTTGAGCGTTCCAATTTCTCTCATTCATTTTAATAGAAGTGGCCCGTCTCTGCTAAACGCTCTCTGATTTTTACCTTATACCTTTTTTTTATTTTTTTTTATTTTATTTAAATAACTCTGGAAGATTGAAAAAAAATTTCAAATTCTAAAAGTGCAATTTTTTGCTTATGAATAAAAGAAACAAGAGAACAAAAGAAAGATTGTTTAAATAAATTCAACACTGATGTCTTTGTTTTCATAAAATAAAATAATAGTGTAAAAGTATAATGTATAACATTTAAAAGTAAAAGTTCCAGATTTCACTGTGCTACAAACATGATTAGCAACAGATGACATAAATAAAAAAGATGGGGAAATATTAAAATAAACAGACTAGATACATAATAAATCGATTAAAAACTTAAGAAGCATTAAGAATATATATATATATATATATATATATATATATATATATATATATATATATATATATATATATATATATATATATATTAAGTTTAACCATTTTTACGTTTCCTGTTGATTTGTGTTCTGTCATTACTGAGGCAAAAAATAATCTGTTAACCTACTTTTAAGATTTATGCATATTATTTTCACAACAAAAATTCCATCAAATTGAATTGTGTAATGTTTGATAAAATTAAATTAATCAAAATGAAAATCTTTCGTTTTTTTTATTTTTATTTTATTTTATAAAAATTACTTAGTTCAATTTGATGGAATTTTGTTTTTAAATTGAAAAGTCTTTTTTGTGTATATTTTTTTAGGTTGTGAAAATAACTTTGAGAATTTGCACATAATATTGTGTAACAATAACAACTAAATATCTGTATCTTAATAAGATAAATCAAATTACATCACAATGTTACATTTATGGGTATAGAAGCCAATATTTTTGTGTGTGTGTTTACATTTGGTGTCACATTATGACGTAGTAGCTCAAGAGCATCATTATAACTCATGCCTCTTAAAGATCATAACATGGATGTTTAAATGTGTGTGTGTGTGTGTGTGTGTGTGTGTGAGTGTGTGTGTGTGTGTGTGTGTGTGTGTGTGTGTGTGTGTGTGTGTGTGTGTGTGTGTGTGTGTGTGAGACCTCTGTTGAGAATATCCTTGTCTTAAGGATCTCCACAGATGGTTTTCAAAAAATAGAATTTAATGCATGGATTGTGCATTTATTCAGTACATTTACATTTATTACTTTATCAGGCGCTTTTATTCAAAGCTACTTATAAATGAGGAAGAATACAAGCACTTTATTCTAAAGGCGTAAACAGCACTAGCAGTGCCACAATACAGAATTTCAATAGTAAACCAGAATAGTACGCATCATTGAACGATTGGTTGTTTATCAGTACTATTTATTTGGTTATTTGGTAGTCAGTTATCTACATATTTTACTTATTCATTGTCTGTATCATCTGATTAATTTTAGATACAAAAACTAAATTGCCACTCAGGGATTAATAAAGTTGTGGCATTAAAATGTTTCTGCACAATGAGTGCTAAAAGATTGTTGTCCCTGGCAACCAATTTTCCACATAGCTGTGCTAGTTTCATGTCTTTCAGGTCACTCTGTGGCCTCTTTCTTCAAACATAATTGAGTAATTTTAACTCAACAAGGTCTGTTAACTGATTCATCATGCATTAAGTGCCATGAAGCCGGTTAAGTGCAGTCAGCCAGTTACAGGTATTTGCATTGGGGTCCAGATAGGGTTTATATTAGGAGAATGACCGATTGACTCCACATTATCCCATACTTAAGTGGCACACTCCATTTTATACAGTACCATTCACATCAAGCTCTTGAATAAACTCTTGCTTTCAAATATATTTGATGGCGGTTACAATAGATCTTATTTCTAAACTGTTTGTTTGCAATTATTCAACACACTGTAGTTTCAAATATTCACACATTCACAGGTTTAAATAATGTGCTAAACTCACACATGCAGTGTGTGGAGGCATGGGCGTGGTCGAGCGTTTGTCTGGGGAGAGTGGAAGCAGTAAGGGTTTTCACCTGTGATGGTAATAGCTGTTTCTGTATTCGCAGTAAGAGACGGGGGAAATAAAAAGGGACCAGACCTCAGAGTACTAGAGAGATCCCAGCTGACAAGTAGTGTGTGTTGGCCGCTGCCATTCCCAGAGCGTTTGAGTTTTTCTATGTGGATCTTTATCGTTACGCTGTTAAGTGCATGTATGTTGTGTTATTAATAAATTTACCTTTGAGTTGGATTCGCCGTCTCCTGCTTCCTTATTCCACGAATCTGTTACTCCGGTTCCTGCATTCTCCTTTCCCAAACTGTTACGCTGGTGCCGAAACCTGGGACTGGAGGAAGAAGGATACACTGTCATGGAGTCGTCGCCACTGAAGAAAGTCTTCCAGTCCCTTGCCAGCATCCATCAGGGCTAACACCAGGCCCTCATGGAGCTTCGGAGAAAGCAGCAACAGCACTCTGAGGTGTTACTTCGGGCCCAGGAGGAGGACCGGCAGGTGCTGCAGAGCTTAGTACCCCAGGAGGGGGCAGCCATCCCATCCCCGGCAGCAGTGCACTCCCATGTGTTGCTCACCAAGATGGGGCCTCAAGATGATCCAGAGGCCTACCTTGAGCTCTTTCAGCACACCGCTCTGAAATGGCCACCGGAACAGTGGGCGGTCCATCTTCTGCCGCTGCTGACTGGGGAAGCCCAGATCGCGGCACAACAGCTTCTGGTCACCAACCTCCTGGACTACTTGGTGCTGAAGAAGTCCATCCTGCAACAGGTCAGCTGCAGCCCAGAAGAACACCGCCAGCGTTTCCGCTCCTTAACGCTGAGCGAGATCGGCTGCCCATTTGCCTTTGCCCAGCAGCTTGGACGCCTGCCGGCGGTGGGTGCTGGCCAAGGAGGACAGCGACACCGAGGATGTCATCAACCTGGTGATGCTGGAGTAGTTCGTCTCCCAGTTGCCGAAGGGGACGGCCAAGTGGGTCCAATGCCATCGACCGGTGTCGCTGGACTATGTGATCCAGCTGGCGGAAGACCATCTTGCAGTGCACCTCATGCCCTTCCCCCCTCTAATGTTTCCTCCCCTCTTCTCTCCACCCTCTACCCCCCCTTCCTTTCGTCCTCTTCCGTTTCCCCAGAAATGGGGGAACATTCTCCCAAGACTGGCTCCCCAGTCATGGGGCTTCTCTCCTTCCACAAACCCCATCTCTCCCCTCTCTTCATCCCAGATGAAGGAGTCCACTGCCACGAGTGTGGGCGGGAGGCTTGGGCCAGCCTGCTGGAGTTGCGGGGAGCCAGGTCATGTTCGAGAGCAGTGCCCGGTAATGGAGGTAGGGGCCTCTATCTGGATCCCCAACACCCCACAGACCGCCCCTGAGTGAGCAGGGATGTACCAAATACCCGTGAGTATTAAGGGGGGTACATACCAAGCCTTGGTGGATTCAGGATGTAATCAAACCTCCATTCATCAATGCTTAATTCAAAACGGGGCATTGGAGGCAAATAATTGAGTGAAGGTGAGGTGTGTGCATGAGGATATTCATGATTATCCTAAAGTGACCATCACGGTAATATTCTGTGGACAAAAGCATAATGTTGAGGCGGTGGTTAGTCCTCGCCTCACCCATCCGCTAATTTTGGGAACTAATTGGCCGGCTTTTCGATCATTATTGAAGGGGTTGTGTGTGGATGGGTCCTGTGAGAAAATAAATCGGTGTGGGATGTGCGAAGCGCTGGCTGGGGTGGCGTGGCCTGGGCCATCTCCACATCAGGCTGATCCTGGGGAAGGTGAGGTGTCATCCTCCACTGCCCTTAGGGAATTCCCAGTAGGGGATTTCCCGCTAGAGCAGTTGCAATGAAACCCTGTAGCATGCGTCTGACCAAGTGAAAGAGATGGATGGTCAATGTCTCCAGACGAGCATCGCACTCACATATCCATATTTTTAAATGATAAAAGATCGGTTGTATAGAGTGACACAGGACTCTCGGACAAATGAAAATACAACCCAGATGTTGATACCAAAGAGCCATCGGGAAATGTTATTCCAGGTGGCTCATCATAATCTGATTGGCAGGTCACTTGGGACAGGGGAAAACACTAAGCCGTCTCATGGCTTCTGTTTCTATTGGCCCGGCATTCATGGGGATGTTCGCCAGTGGTGTGCGGCATGCCGTGAATGTCAGCTGGTGAATCTGCCGGCCACTCAAAAAGTGCCATTGCGCCCCCTTACGTTGATCGAGGTTCCTTTCGAAAGAATTAGAATGGACCTCGTTGGGCCATTAGAATGGGCAGCACGTGGGCATCGCTTTGCGTTAGTCCTGGTGGATTACGCAATCCGATATCCGGAAGCAGCGCCACTGTGTAACATCTCAGCACGTAGTGTTGCGGAGGCACTCTTTAAAAATATCTCCCGAGTGGGGATTCCAAAATAAATCCTCACTGATCAGGGCACAGCTTTTATGTCACGTACACTACGCAAGCTGTATGAATTATTGGGTATTAAATTGATTCGGACAAGTGTGTACCATCCCCAAACGGACGGCTTGGTCGAACGATTTAATAATATTAAAGTATGTTCGTTCAAGCACGAAGATGTTCGGAACTGGGATAAGTGGCTCGAACCCCTGTTATTTGCAGTGTGAGAGGTCCCGCAAGCCTCCACGTTTGAATTGTCGTATGGGTGTAAACCCCATGACATGTTAGACATCATGAAGGAAAATTGGGAGGAGGGATCTTCACAGAGCAAAAATGAAATTCAATATGTTCTTGACCTGAGAGCAAAACTCCACACACTGGGGCGACTATCACAGGAGAATTTTCTACAGGCACAAGAACATCAGTCCCGGCTGTATAACAGGGGAGCTCGGCTACGGGAGTTTGCACAGGAAGATAAAATACTTGTATTACTGCCCACATCGAGCTCAGAATTACTCGCAAAGTGGCACATCAGATTTACCATCTCAAACTACTAAAACCATGGAGAGAGACGGTACCCGTATCCTTGGCGACGGTAGTTCCGGAGAGGGAGGAGCTTGAACCGGAGGTGAATCTTTAAGCCAATGACTTCTCCCCGGTCCCTTGTGGAGACCACCTCTTGCCATCACAACGGACGGAGGTTGCCTGGTTGCAAAATAATTTATCTGACCTGTTCTCGCCTCTCCCCGGCTGCACTAATCTCATAAAACACCACTTCGAGACAACCCCAGGGGTAGTGGTACGTAGTTGTCCATAACATTTACCTGAACACAAGAAACAGGTAGTATGGGAAGAATTAAAGGCCATGATCAATATGGGGGTAATAGCAGAATCCCACAGTGATTGGGCCAACCCGGTGATTCTGGTACCTAAGAGCGATTGCTCGGTCCAGTTCTGTGTGGATTATATAAAAGTTAACGCGATGTTGAAATTTGATGCTTATCCAATGCCTCGTGTTGACGAACTGCTCAATCAGTTGGGCACGGCTCACTTTTATTTGACATTGGATTTAACAAAGGGACATTGGTAGATCCCTTTAACGCCGATGTCCTGTGAAAAATATGGACAGAGTCCTCAGACCACATGCTGTTATTTATAGTAATGATTGGCAGCGGAACATGCAGCATCTGGGGGCCGTTCTGAGGTCACTGCGACGAGAGGGGCTCACAGCAAACCCGAAGAAGTGCGCAATTGGGCGGGTGGAGGTACAGTATCTTGGGTTCCACTTGGGTCATGGTCAGGTGCGGCCCCAAATTGATAAAACCACAGTGATTGCGACCTGCCAGAGACCAAAAAGGAGGTGAGACAGTTCCTGGGGCTGGCTGGCTATTATCAAAGGTTTGTGCCTAATTATTCATATGTCACCAGCCCGCTGACTGATCTCACTAAAAATGGAGCTCCAGACCTGGTCCAGTAAACGGAGCCGTGCCAACAAGCATTCATGCAGTTCTCCTGACTTCTCTCTCCCTTTTGTTTTGCAGACGGACACATTGGACAGGGGGCTGGGTGCTGTACTGTCCCAAGTGGTGGAGGGGGAGGAGCGCCTGGTGCTGTACATTAGTCAGAAGCTCTCTATGAGAGAAGTACAGCACCACAGAGAAGGAGTTCTTGGCCATCAAGTGGGCAGTTCTCACGCTCCGCTACTATTTGTTGGGACGAGCATTCACCCTCTGTTCGGACCATGCCCCGCTCCAATGGCTCCACCGCATGAAGGATATCAACGCCCGGATCACCCGTTGGTATCTGACATTCCGGCCATTTAAGTTCGAGGTGGTCCACAGGCCGGGGGCACAGATGGCTGATGCGGACTTCCTCTCCAGAAGGGGGGGGGTGGGCAGTCCGGACAGTTCTCCCGGCCTGAGTCGGGCGGTGGGGGTATGTGGAGGCGAGGGCATGATTGAGGGTTTGTCTGGGGAGAGAGGATGCGGTAAGGGTTTTCACCTGAGATGAATTGCTGGTAATTGCTGTTTCTATGTATGCAGTGAGAGATGGGGGATATAAAAAGGGGCCAGACCTCAGAGTGTGAGAGAGAACACAGCTGACAAGTCGTGTGGGTTGGCTGCTGCTATTCCCAGAGCGTTTGAGTGTTTCTATGTGGCGCTTTACAGTTCCGCTGTTAAGCAAACATGTTTTGTGTTATTAATAAATTTACCTTTGAGTTGGATTCGCCGTCTCTCGCTTCCTCATTCCTCGAACCTGTTACACAGTGCTAAGTGTGCCAACCAAAACTGCAGGAATGTATGTTTTCTTACCATTCAATGTGTCACTTTCAGGTCAGTCTTCAATTATGAGAGTCATTTGATGTCAAAATACAATTCTATAGCTCGTAGCTCATTAGCGAGTAGTTATCCACTCACCCAGATACAGTAGTCGTTGACCCTTAATTTCTCTTGGAATAAAGTCTTTATACTTAAATGTGTTCCAGACACTGATGACCTTATAGTAGTGCCCCCGTCTCTCTAAATCAGTTACAAATCTGCCCAATTAGTAATCCAGTCTGTCTGAGGGGCTTAAATTGGATTAGCATTGATGTCTAGGAGACTAGTGATTGGATACCCTCTGCTGTTTTATTTTATTGTACATATTTAACACATTATCTTGTGTCATTAACTTACTTTACAGTTTGCAATGGGAATTATATTTTTTATGTTTTCTTCTGAAAATGTGAGTGATGTTTGTATATACAAAACTTGCTGTTACAATGCTAGGATTTTGTGGGTGATATCCAAGGCATTGCTAGGTGGTTGCTAGGGTGTTCTCTGTGGATGCCAGGTGGATTCTTATTTGACCAAGTTAAAAGAGCACACTTGCCAGTCTTAATGATATTCTGGTCTCTAAATATGGCTTGAATATCTCCTTCAATGTCAGTCCACTGGATTTTTTTTACATGCCGAAGTTTAAGATTAGAGGTTTACTCAAATCCCTAACCCCAAATATGAGTAAGAACAATGGTAATAGTGATGCTTGCTTGAACAAGCACCTCTAATAAGTAAAATATATGTGGGGGTGTAGTAATAGAACTAGATCTTGCGCTAATCCTGAAAGTTTTCTAAAAAGTTCAACGGAACCTACAAATTTCATGTGATACCTTTAGCTCAAATGTACTCTGTGGCATAATTGTGTCACTTGTCCATCATTTTCTTTAAAAAACAAAAGCAAAAATCTGGGTTACAGTGAGGCATTTACAACAGTTGATGTGAATGGGACAAATCTGTAAAAGTTAAAATACTCATTTTAGTATAGCCACAAGACCTACTTAAAATGCATGTTAACATGAGTTTAGTGTGATAAAATCGCTCAATATCCTTTTCTGTTTAAAGTTATATCCAATTTGTTGCCACTACGACGTAACACCGTAAACCCTAAAACCTTAAAAAGACCCATAGAAATGGCAATCTAAACAACTTTACAGCTCAAATAATGCACAGGTTTCCACAGAAGAATTAATGTAAGTGACTGTATTGTAGAAGTATAGAAAAGTTTGGGATCTCCTGCTCTATTCCATGTGAGTGTGTGCCACAAACTTAATTAGTCACAGCTTGCTAGACACACGGTGAGAAGTCATGGACCATTGCTGTCACCCAGCCTGAAGTGTATTCTTTAACGGAGCACTGTAAGCCAACAGCATCCTCCCCGGCCTGTCAAAACGACTTAAGATGTTCATCAAACTTCCTAATGTTCCTCGAGTTTTCTTTTCCCACAGTTATTAAATGGGCGTCGAGTTCTTCTCATAATAAATATTGATGAGGCTTTATTACCACTGAAGCCTGTTTGAGATGAGCTTGAGTCTCACCGTTCACATCTTTGTCTAAATCTTAATTACAAGTTGAAAACAGTTGTGATGTCAAAATGATGACATAAAATGAACCAATTGGGCAGCAGCCTTAACAGTTAAAGGAATGTTCTGAGTTCACGATAAGTTAGGCTCAATCGACAGCATTTGTGGTATAATATTGACTACGACAAAAACTGATTGGCCCCATTCACTTCCATTGTAAGTGCCTCACTGTAACCCAGATTTTATTTTTTATTTTTTATTTTTTTTTAAAGAAAAGGAGGGACAAGTCGAAATTCTTTATGGCAATCAACATTATGCCACAAATACTGTCGACTGAGCTTAACTTGTATTGAACCCGGAATATTCCTTTAACTGTTGAGGCTGCTGCCACATTGGTTCATTCTACATGATGTCACTCACAAAAGTTTAAAATTTGTAATTATAATTTAGACAAAGATGTAAAAGTTTTTTCAAGCCGAAACTGTGTAATTACGGTAATTTGTACATGACGTGAATGCACCATTAGGCAAGCATCACTATTATTATTGCTCATTTGTAGATTTGAACAAAGCTCTAAGTAGGCACTTTAAACTTCAGCGTATAACACGTCCTGTAACGTTTGTGCTACAGATATGAATGATACCTCAAATTGTGTGGCTCAACTTTTCTGGAGTCATTTATATTCATGAGGACAGCGATACCTGATTGGATGATTCAGAAATATTAATGAGGATCTAACTGATTAGTTGAAAAAGCTACAGTATAACCCTAGCCACCCCTGCCCCTAAACCCAACCCTAACAATCAGGTTGCGCTTTACTAATAAATATGAATGACACACACCCTACCCACATAAAAATGTCCAACAACCACTCAAAATACCCTAGCAACCACAAAGCAACACCCTGATGGCTAACATCATGGCGGCGAGTTTTGCACGTTTCAAGCACCACTCACAGTTTTTAAGAAAATGTACAAGACTATTTCTAAATGCAAAACACTTTTCAGATCCAATTCCTTCCTGTCTCAAAAGTGTCAACAGCTCTAGATGCATTACGTTGAGACTCCAGTGTTGGATTTAGGCATGGGCGACATGGGCAGCTGCCTGGGGCGGCATCTTGCCTAAGGCGGCACAGGGCGCTTGCCGGGGGCAGAACGGACCCCCCCCCACCTGTCTGATCGCGGTTATTTGAGACAACTGCGATTATTGGGCATTCAAATTCCAGTCACATTTTAATGCCCAAATAAGGGAATTTTAAGCTGATATACTGTATAAATGCCATGCACTGCGTGTTTGTGTGTCATTCAGTTGAACTCCAAGTCCGAGTCCGAGTCATCTGTGGAGTGATGAAATTATGAAATGAAATCTCAAAGGTTTTGCGTTATGACAGATAAGGGTGCATTGTGTTCAGAGCATTAAAATATTGTGTAAAAGTGAAGAAATTAGGAAAGAAATATTTTACTATTGCATAATAAAAATAGAAATATAATAATATACCTGTATGTGTATATATATATATAATATATATATATATATATATATATATATATATATATATATATATATATATATATATATATATATAAATAACAATTTTATTTAAAAAAAAAAATATATATATATATATATATGAGTTCAAAAAACAAGTGTAAATGTAAAATTGGTCAAAACTAAAGTTGACCAAAAAGAGAGACATATTTTCATTATTTATAAATATTTTTATATTTATTTTATTTTTCATGTCATTCCTAAATTTTTAAAGCCTTAAAAGGAAATCATAGTTTATCAATATTTTATTATTTGATTTATATATTTGAAGTTAAATATGTAAAAATGACTTCTTAAGGCGTATGAAGCACACATGCAGAAAAAAGCACACCTTAAAAATGTATGACAATTAATTGTGAAAGCCCTTAAACAGACAATTAATCATCATAATCACAATTATTTGTTTGACATTTATCGTCAGCCAAATTTCATAATGGTGACAGCCCTATGCATGACTGTTTTTGGATCCCTGCTGGTATTTTCACTGTGATCTAGACTAGTTAGATTTATCTCAAAGACTGGCTCTCTGAAAGCTACATAATGGATGGCCGTTTATAACTGATGGGCAGTTTGTCACAGAAATGGTGTTTATTTCTAAAGCTGTGCACGTCTGAGCTTTGCCAGCTTTTGCTGTCTCACAAATACATGTTAACTTAGGCCTCATGTTTATATACTAAACTTAATAACTGATGTAATACTTAATGTTGTGGTTTGTGATACCTTTCTATCTCTATAGATAGTCAACCATGTAATGGAACATTTTAAAGAAAAAGTCTGTTATAAAAAGCAATTATTAAATCTAATTGCATTATAGGTTAAAGGAATATACCGGGTTCAATGCAAGTGAAATTCAATTAACATTATTAAAATTAAATAATAAGCCAAAAATCTGGATTACAGTGAAGCACTTCCAATGGAAGTGAATGGAGCCAGTTCATAAACATTAAAATACACACTGTTTCAAAAGTATAGCCACAAGACGCAAACATTATGCGTGTTAACAAGATTTCAGTGTAATAATCCCTTACAAACCTTATTTGTGTAAAGTTATAGCCAATATTACAACTTCGTTGTCTTGACAATGTAACGCTGGCAAACCCGTAATGGTAAACGGCGGTATATCCCTGATTTTATCACACTAAAATCATGTTAACACAAATAATGTTTACGTCTTGTGGCTATATACTTTTGAAATGGTGTAATTTAATGTTTATGGACTGACCCCATTCACTTCCATTCTAACTGCCACATTTTTGCTTTATTTTTTAAATAAACAAGTTGAGTTTATCAAGTTAAGTTTGTTTCAAAACCAAGATATTTTACCTACCCTCAGGTCCAGCTGGAATCTGCAGCACTTTTATCAGCAATTTCAGTGCAGATTTTGAAGGAAAATTGGCAGATTTCTGTTGAATGAATTTAAGCTTTATACAATGTGTCAAACAGGATTAATATTACTACACTATTATTAGTAGCTTAAAGCATTACAAAATAAGCCAAAATATTAAATAATATATTCTCTGAATATTTAATGAATGATAGGTGTTCCATATAGATGAGTGCCATATAAAGGTTATTGCAGGTTTCTAGTCCAGAGTTTAGCCTATCAGCAGGGCCGCCTGTAAGGGGGGAAAAGGGGACAGCTTTCAGGGGCCCAGCCACTGAGGGGGGCCCAAGAGAGATGTCCGGAGATCGCCCGCCAGAGATCGCGTGCATGCATTTCCTGTGACAAATACAAGCACTACAACATATACCGGCACGAGCATCAACATCCAATGTGTTAGATGTGTTACATTTGAATTTTGAAGCTGCACTACGTAATTTTGTGCCCTCTAGTTACATCTGTGGTTGAAATGTAAAATTGCAAGCAATTAGCGGAAGAATACATTATGTCAGTCGTGTTCTGGCACTGCTCTTCTGGTGGATGAATCTCTCAGTCTGAGCTTTCCCTGACATCGCCTGTGTGTGATCATGACTGGAGATATTCAGAGCTGGAGTCATAACGTGCTATTTTCATGTTGATATTATGTAATACGATTAAACATTTGAAATGGAAATATTACTTGCTTTGATGAGGATAAACAACAATCTTATTTACATATTTAAATTAATTTTACACTTAAATCGCATTTCTAACACTACTCAAAGCACTTTTAAAAAGAGAACAAGGGACTCTCCTCAGCCACCACCAGTAGATCTTAATATGATTATTCAAGTGTTTTATTCTCTATTAATGTTTGAATTGTATTACAATTTTCAATTTAAGAGGTTCAACTTGTGATATGGCTGATATGAGTTCAATAGAAGACTTTATTATTTTTATACTATATTGTCCAGCCTCAGTTACTACAATAGCATGTCTATGCAATGCACACAATAACACTGTATACTAATATTTTCAGTAATTCAGTAATAAGGGGGATAAAATATACTTTATTAAACATAAAAATAATATGCTTAAATAGGCAATATAACAATTACAAGATGTCAATTTCAGAAGTCATCAATATTAAACATGTCACAGTAACTTTACCAGAAAACGTAGATACAGCGTGATCGGTTAACACATGAGTAATGATTGATTCATAAAAGCATGACATGCAATATAAGCTTCAACAACCCTAGCAGAAAACATATCCAAGCATTATAGCGGGTAAACAACTTCACCAAACAGATAACAGATAAACATCCATCTAGACTGCAACGATGCTGTCCTGAACTGTGTGAGTGTTACTGAACAGCGTAATTAGTTTCTCCAGTCCGAGCATGAGACAGCCGGCACTACTTTACTGTGTGTGCGGACATGACGTAATGATGCAAGGATGAACGACATAAGCCATCGATTTCGTGCCAAATCGAATCCGGCAGCTCAAAATACAAATTTTTATAGGCTTACTGTAGTGAATCGGGGTAAGGTAAGGACATTGTTTTGAACACTGATTGTTAATGTACTCAATCAATAATGGCAATTTGTTCATTTTTAACCAAAATATCTTATGCAGTGCAGCTTTAAAATGGATGCAGCTTATTATTATAATAAACTAAAGACATTTCTCACACTTTTAAATTCAATCAGGGTTCCCAGTCATTTCGAGGCACAATTTTCCAGCACATTTCCAGGCAGTGGTGATTCTAGAGGGGGGGCCAGGCTTCTGGCCTCCCCCCCCATGTGCCCCCACACTCACAGGAAATATTCTGCTCAAAAGGGATGATTTATTTTACATTTGATTTCTTTTGTATCAATTTATTCAAACATAATTTTCTTCAAACCTCACTTGTCTAATATTTAATTTCAAGCACTCTCTCCACTGATTCCCCCCCCCCAAAAAATAAAATAAATATATATATATAATATTATCAGTGAAGAGAGTGCTTGAAATTAAATATTAGACAAGTGATGTTTGAAGAAAATTATGTTTGAATAAAGTGACATAAATTCATTTATATATAAAAAATTTTGAGAAATTAATAGAAATCAGTAGAGAACAACAGATAACGAAATGGTTTACATTAATTTCATTCTTTGTTTAGATTATCATAGTTTTAAACATTAAATAATTAGTATTTTTATATTGGATTTCCATAGTTTAATATTCAAAGTCTGGGTCTGGGACATGGCTAATACAGTACAATCTGTACATAAAAGGCAATTGAATAGTAACAAATAATAATAATAATAATTTCACTCTAAAGGTTATGTTCACATTAATGTCAACATTAATGCAAACATTTTCTCTTGTGGTCACAGACATTACCCCACTGAAGCACTATTTATTGGTCAAAGTACTCTTGTGCAAATTTCCAAACACCAAGACATAGAGGTTTTCTCGTGTCATGCCAGTGCATTCAAAGAGTGTAGAACATCTGATTTATTTAATCTGACTGGACTCTGAAAATGTTATCAAATATTCAAAGCTGTTAGCCTCTGACAAGTTACACACAAACAGTCTGCATTAAGAGTTTACCAAGATGTCTGTAAACTTCAAGGGCTCCTCCTCTGAGATAAATAAACAAACATGGCATACTCATCTAACGTCTGAATAAATGTTAATCAGTCTTTGTTTATATATGCCACGATTATGTTGCAGGATCAACGAGCTCTTATAAAATCAATCGTTGTTTTCCAAAATCAGTCAGTCAGTCTCTCCTTTGTCAAATGTTCAGGGGTTGTTTTGGCAGAACAGAACAGCTACAGGCATTGATGTTGCATCAGCACAGATTTTAATGAGCTAAATAAATGATGGACCTCAAAATATGCATGTACCAAATCTTCTGAAACTTTTGCAATATCCAGATCTTTAGGATCGATTCTAAGAAGCTCATTAATTCAAATCTTAATGCAAAGGACTTTAAAACCTGATCTAAGGCTATAATATTCCTAAACATTCTTGGAGTGTCCTGAAAAGATTGCAAGACCAAGTCTCTTGTAATGCCCATCATCTTAATCTCAGAATAGAGCTGTTCTACCACATATTTTCTCCACAGTTTGACAGAGGTAAAGGTCAGTACTTTGTGTCCCCCAGACGTCCACTGTCTCATTCAGGACAGCATTTCTGTGGTCGACTTTGCTGTTGCTTGGTTCACTTGGTTGTCCAGACAGCAGTGTGTGTGTATGTGTGTGTGTGTGTGTGTGTGTGTGTTTGCCCTTTCCAAACTTCTTTTCCTGCTAGTTGGTGGAAATCCTAGGGTCACAGGGTCACACAGAAGGGGGTTAGGCCACTACGGTAACTCACCAGGCAGATCAGACTAGATTTCTTAAACTCTTTTCACCCCATTTCTCTGGAAAGCCTTTCAAAATAGGCTTCTGATTGGAAGGGGAACCTTAAAATGCTGACGAGGAAGGCAGCTCACTATTTAGGGTCTATATCAGCATCATTATATTTACTCACCCTCATGTCAAACCTGTCTGCTGTTCTTTTTTTCTGGGGAACACAAAGGAAAATATTTTGAGGAATATTCACACAGACCTTTTCTACACTGTAAAACGTGGTAACATGCAATTGCTATTGTAACTATTTTTACTTGATCTAACCCCTTTTGTTTGTGTAACCTAATGCATATAAGTTGATTCAGTGATGTTAAATAATATACTTGACTTGAACCAAACCAGTACATTTAGATGTTACCACATGAAGCACATTTTTTAACTTTTTTAACAGTGTTATCAAAGACTAATAAACAAAAAGCACTGTAAAAGTGACATAAAAGTGTGATTTGTGTGCTAAATTCCTAAATCTTCTGAAGATACATAAACTTGTATAAACAACAGACAAAATTTAAGTCAATATTCACTGAAAATCCTGCTGGGGCGAACGTATAAAGACTTGCATTTTGGTCTGTTCCTCACACAGGCCCATTATATGACTTCAGAAGACTTGGAAAAACAGCATGTGAGCTGAACTACTTTTATGGTGTTTTTTGTCCTTTTTGGAGCTTGACAAACATTTGTCCTGGCATTGTAATTGGGGTTGAAGTTTAACCATGAAATCAGAATGATTTAGGAGAGAAGGACAGAGGTTAAAAAAGGTCAGTGTGCATTTTTCCTTCTCCGTCCACCACATGTATTCACATGTAGCGACCATTAATGTCTCCATGATGCAAGAACAGCAGTGAGGAAGAGTATATCTGACAAGATGATCTTTAGTAAACACTGCACATTGCACAATTATGTAACTGGGAACCCAGAGGAACGCTTATCATGTGAGGCCAGACCAATGGCGTCAACATGTAATTAATGAACGTGCAATATCAAACAGCTGTTTGAGGTTTCTGTGTCAGATCCAGTACAGCACAACCTCTGCTTTAGTCTCTCTCTCTCTCTGTCTTGAGCAGGAAACGCACAGCGTTGATCTTGGTGGAGCTAATGTTAACAGATGAACACCCAAATCATACAGCACGGATACTGTATAACTTAGAGAAGCTAGTGCAATGGAATAACTGCTTTAGGAAACTGTTGCTTTACTAAATGAATTGTGATTGGTCCAAACTGATTTTACAGAATAACGTTACTATACCTTCATTATTGCAATTCTTTTCGTGGCTCGTTGTTTGTCTCGTGGCAGTTCCTAGGCGCTTCAACAACGACTTTTATTCACTTTCACACAAATCACGAGTAAAACAGCAGAATATCATTTCATAAGCATTTACTTTTCGCACCGTTCGTCACACATTGTTGTCTTATGACATCTAAACACTAGTGCATGACTTCTTGACGATACATTTTAAAGTTTTCATTACATAACCAACTACATTTACAAGCTTGTTCAAGGCTGATAAAATTGCACTTTAGCTCAACTGATAGAGCGTTCCACTTGCGATGCATAAGACCGGGGTACGAGTCCTGAAGAGCACACGAGTCGATACATGAGCTGAAAGTGTCATAAAAGTACAACAAAATGATGTGGTTGCTTCACCAATCATGTCACATTTCATTTTTCTGACACTATTGATTAGGTTTAGGTTTAAGGTTTAGGGTAGGGAGGTAGGTAGGTTTTGTTGATTTAAAACTCAATAGAACATCAACCTTGAAAACCTCATCTGTTTGGGAGCAAATTTTACTCACTTTTAGTGCCATACATTGGACAGAAACGTGTAAGGAGCCACATAATATCATTTTGCAAAAGTGTCACCACAGAATATGGTGCAGTCTGTCTATGTCTGTCCCAGTGCTTGAAATGGCCGTTATTAGTTTGTTTGATTATCTGGCTGATATTTCTGCTTATTTTGTCTGTGTTGTTGCTAGGAGAACAGGTTTCATTCAGGGTTACAGAGTTCCTGCTTCATTCATTCCCTGCTGGGTAGACTTTGAATGTTGTGCATATTGACGGCCCCCTGGCTCACTGCGGCTTTGTTTTGTGTTTGTTTGTGGCGAGAATCAGATAATATATATAAACAAGAAAAAAAAATATTTGCCAATGGAATAAGGTTTATTTTCCATTGACATTGTTTTTTCTTGTTTTAAGCACAAACCTCACAAAAGTTCATTAGTTTTGATATCGTATGTCATTTCCCTTCAGAAGTAAGCATAAATATATCTTGTTTTTAAATATTTTTTGATATTTTGGTTGCTGGAAACCAAAAAGAATAATGGCATTCTTAATTAGGAAACCCTGAGAATTTGTGTTGACACATCACTGTGCTTTTATACAGTATTTGCTTGGTTACGGAAGCGTTGTCTCTCCATTGGGACTTGGATTTCAGCAAATGAAGCCAAAGCACACAGCTCTGGAAATTAACAGCCTCCCTTAAGCAATCTGTCTACACAGAAACTACATTCTGGTAGACAGATTCACAATAGATGCTATGAGCACCTTCCATCACCAATGAACTACATAATCATAAACTGTTGCTTACCGATCATTGATGCCGCAGTGAGAATAAAATTAAGCTCAGCCTAATTTGTATAAATGAAAAGATGACATTTTATTGTAATTTATGATTTACATGTTGTAAAAGAAAAACACTAGATATTGGAGTCCAATAGTGTAATAATCGTTTAACTGATCATTGCAGAATGTCTTAGAACTAGAATATGATTCGAATCTTCATTCTCTGACAAATAGCAAGTCAAGTGCATGGACTCTTCTTTTCCCCTTTTCCCCCTTGAGCTTCAGTATTAATATATGACTTACAGGAGCATGTGAAGGATTTGCAGGATGTGGTACAGTGCCATATGGAAACCCTGGAGCTTCACTGCTGTGCAACGCTTCTCACATCTTCTGTTAACCACACGTCCCTAGTGGAGTCCAGTCTGATCAAAGCACTTTAACCTGCATTTCCTCAAAATAAACCCATCCATATTGGATGAGCTGGTTATACAGTGTGTATGCCCAGTACCATGTGAATGCATCAATATTAAATAATATTTTACTTTGCTGGTACTCTCGTGCATAGATATACTGTAAAGAATAGGTCACTGGATACCACTGCAAATCTCGAACATTGAAGCTGCAGTTTAAATAAATGCATGATTCAAGAGTGAATTTCACATCTTTTGTATTAGTGCAATTGAAATCTTTGATGTTACAGAGTAAAATCATTTTATTATTTAATTAACATCCACAGTGCTACATTATTATACAATTCACCTCATATGTCCCCAAATCTATTGTATAAGATTATTTAATTACTAGACGTAACATTTTCCGAAGAAAATATAAGTGGTGCTTGTCTTGTGTAAACCTCTCCACAACAATGCTGGGGTGTATTTGGTGGTTGTCAGGACATTGCTTTGTGGTTGCTTATGTGTTCTGTTAGCGTGACTGTTAGTGCATTGCTATGTAGTAGCTAGGGTGTTCTGGTTTGTTGCTAGGGTTTTGCTAGGAAGTTACTAGGGTATTCTGGATGGTTACTAGATGGTTACTTTTTGGCCCAAGTCAAAAGTCTCTCTGATATTTTGGTCCTTATTTATGGCTTGAAATTGCAATGACAACAGTCATCTCTAAAATAAAATAAAATAAAATGAAATCCTTCAGGTCAAAAACATGATTGTATTTCTTCATGCAAGTAAATTTAAAAATAAAATAATAAGTCAAATAAAAGCCTTCAGGTCAATTTGGTAAATTTAACAAATCATCATAAAATCCTACTGAATTCCTCATTCAGATTAGATAATTATTTCAAAATTGTTCTTGACTTCCTGTTGCACACAACCTATTAAAATTCTGTGGATCCACTAATGCTGGATGAGTAATTATAAGCAGCATTAAATTATTGGACGCGTGCCAGCAGTGATTTACAAGCTTCTGAAGAGACTCAGGAAGACACTGTTCTGGGAAGGAAAGGGCAGGAATGGCGATAAGATCTCATCAAACAACAGCAATCAAACCACTGTTACTCTCGTCGTGCACTTTTGCCTCCCTTTCCACAATGGTTTCTTTATCCTAAGCACTGCTCTCAGCCAATCTGACTTCCTGTAATAGAAAGAAATACTGTCGTATCTAAAGAAATGCAGTTTTATTAAGACACTAGTTCACCTATCATTCTCGGCACCTATGATCCCGCGTTTTTCTCATCTTTTGTTGAAAATAATGCCGTCTCCATATGAATACTGTGCTCGTGACATGAGTAGGTAGATTTCCACCATTTTTGAGAGCGATTCGGCATATATTAAATGGACAAAGAGATGCATAAATCGTCCAAGAGCGCACTGTTTCCCATCTCTCTGTTATTAAAGGACGTCTTAAATTAGATTATCATATAGGATAGCTGTGGTTCATAACAGGATATTAAAGGAGAAAGAAATGTAGGGTGGGACTTGATTTTAAACGCTCGAAAATGAGTGGATAGTGAAAAGTGGCCGTTACATACCAGAATGGAGCCAGGTGGTTGAAGAGGAGTTTGGTGATGAAAAAAAAAGGTTCTGAGAGCAAAACTTTTTGAGACGCAACCATAAAAATAAAAAATAAAACATTTTGAGGAGAAAAAAATTAATTTGTGGATTTGCTTGTGAAAACTGATCTCACTGAGAATTCAGCGACAGCAGGTAAAAAGTTCTTTAGGTGAAATCAGTCTGTGCTTACTGAAATTCAAAGCACTGCCCCAGTGACCAACGCTGGAAATGTTGCCAAAAGCAAGTTATAAAGCAAATTGTTTTTAGTTGTAAATGATGTAATACAGTCAACGGAAATGCATATTTTATCTACTCTACCCCCTTACCGAAACCCCAACCCTAAACCTTACAGTCAGTGGAGTAAAAATGTAATCTTAGAAGGAAAATTAAACCTCAGAATCAGGCTCATCATTAATTATGTGAACACGATTACTTCCTGGATGTCTCTTAGGCTGCTTGAGTATCACGCTATCAGTTGCACTGCAGGAGTAACTTGGCAGAATGGGGTCAGTGTCAGGGTACCGGAACTTTGGGTATCTACATGTCAATTGTCCGTGTAACCATATTAGCTTGTGAAGCGTTTTTTTATGGTTGCATGAAAAAAGAGACAAAAAACATAACTCAATAAAACAGGCCTGAGCATATGGTGTTGTTAGCTTGGCTCGTCTCTGCTGGAGTCTGAAGAACACTTTAGGTTGTGTGGAACGCTGAGCTTGCGTTTTAATGTGCAGAGCGCATTCATTGAGTGGAATTTGTTGTCAGGTGATTCTCCAAAGCAGTTCTGCCATGTGAGGAATGCTGAGAATGCTGGGGTTGCTTACAGTTTATTACTGTGTGTGTGTTGTGTGTGTGTGTGTATACATGTTTATCCTACATTGTGGGGACCAAATGTCCCCACAAGGATAATAAAACCTGAGATCACCTACCTTGTGGGGCCCAGCCAGCGGTCCCCATGAGGGAAATGGCTTATTAAACATACTAAATAATGTTTATTTGAAAATGTAAAAATGCAAAAAGTTTTCTGTGAGGGTTAGGTTTAGGGGTAGGGGTAGGGTTAGGGGATAGAAATTATCATTAGATCGGTATACAATCTATAAAATGCATGGAAGTCTATGGAGAGTCCCCACAATGATATAAAAACAAGTTTGTGTTTGTGTGTGTGTGTGTGTGCTGTATGGCTTCTCAACAAGGAAGCAGTCAGCTTTGGCTTGATATTTGAGTCTTCAGAAATGTTAGAAAAGTGGATGAATGGAGTC
Source organism: Myxocyprinus asiaticus (assembly GCF_019703515.2). Taxonomy (NCBI): domain Eukaryota; kingdom Metazoa; phylum Chordata; class Actinopteri; order Cypriniformes; family Catostomidae; genus Myxocyprinus; species Myxocyprinus asiaticus. Next base: position 3,902,878 of record NC_059390.1, on the reverse strand, counting down.
ACGTGATGCCATGCGAGGATCGGACGTATGAACGGCGAGTTCTGTGCACTTTGCTAGTTTTAATACCTTTTATGACATAAACCAGTGAGATTTGATACACTCTGTTCCATAACTGTTCTAGGAGGACAATATGCCAAATAATTCAAAATCCTCGGGCTCTGGAGACATTAAAAGCTGACACCCCTGGACAGGCTGCGTACCAGGGAGTCGATTTGGTCAGGGAGATGAGGGAAATGCGGTGAGAGATTTTGAACATGTCGGCAATGCTGACGAAGGTCGTTGCTGACTTGGAGGATCTTGCTGTAATATTTCGATCGATCACTGCCACAGAGGCAAAATTTACTGATGTGGTCACAAGAGTGGGGGATGTTAAGAAACGGATCAATTATCTGAAGTCATCAGAGAAGGAATTATCTGCTAATCCGCTAGCGACTAAGGTGGATTTGGAACGGGCTCTTTCTGAGTCTGCTCAACGTAACAGGCCATAAGCTGGAAATTGAGTGAGCTCACAGGGTTCCGGCTCGGTGATCCGCTGAGGGAGACAGGCCCTGATCAATTCTGGCCAAATTTCTGAGATCATCTGATAAAGATCTCGTGATACGGGAGGCGAGGAGTAAAGGAAGATATTCTTGGAAGAACCACAGCATTTTCTTGTTCCCAGACTTTGTGAACTCGACAAGAGAGAAACGTGATCGTTCAAGGAATGCAAGAAACATTTACATCAACGGAAGGTCGCTTTTGCACTGATATTCCTGGCCAAATGGAGAATAAATGCTAAGAATGGCCGCAAAACCTTCACATGCCCACAGCAAGTGATGTCCTTCATAAAGTCTATGGAGTGAGTAAGTCATACTGTGGTACACACGTCGCAGCGAATGGACTGGCTCACTGAACATTCGCTTGACTGTCTGAAGATTCTGCACGCTCTTTTTGTGCCGGTTCTGCCTAGTGGCTGGAGTTTATTTTGTAGAGCAACACACCTTCGGGACAGTTTTGTGGATGAATCTACACGCTCTTTGTGCTTATTCCGCCTATCGGCTGGAGTTTATTTTGTGGAGTATTTCTGGCAAAGTCATTGGAGTAAGTTATTTGCTTACTCTCATGTTGTAGCCGAGTGGGCCGGCGCACTGACCATCTGCTTGACAGTTTGAAGAACCTGCACGTTTTTTTTTTTGTGTTGGCACCACCTATCGGCTTGAGTTTATTTTGTGGAATATTTCTTGTGAGTGATTAAGTCATTTGCTTGCACTTTCTCAGGGGGAGGGACATATAATTTGTTATAATTTGATTCTGTGTGTGTATGTTCTGTTTCTTCAATCCTGTTTTTTTTTTTAATCAATAAAATGTTAATATAAAAAAAAAGAAAAAAAAAAGAAAAGAAATAAAAGCGGACGCATATCCTGATACCTCAAGGGTAATTTTTCACCCCCAATCTAAAGACAGAAATATTTTATTGCTATTTTAGGACCAATCCCCAATTTGGAAAAAAATATATATATATATATATATATATATATATATATATATATATATATATATATATATATATATATATATATATATATATATATTTATTCTTTATTTTTATTTTTATTTTTTATTTTTTTTGGTATTTACTACCATTATTGCAGATTTAAATGTGACAAAAAATAAGTGAATAATTACCATTGAGAATAAAGGGAATAACAAAAAGACACATTGCAGTAACGAGAATTTGCGTGGATGTGCTTAATTTTCATGAAATTCATAATGGTCCTTAAAAACAGGATTTGTGTTCTTCATGCTGAATAAAATGTCTTATATTTTTCGAACTAGGCATGTTTTTGTTTCACCTGATCATGTTCTGATGGAGTTCTTTCTCATTTTCAAAACAACATTCTCTTCTGCCCTTTCATTTTTCGGTGACATTTTGAGACGTGTAACTTCATTCCATACTGTCCATGGCTTTAGCTCTTGACGTGATGGCTGCAGGAAGTAATGTTATTCACTCTATGAGCAGGTGTATTTTGAGTTAAGAAATGAGTGAATAAGTGACTCAATATCGTGCCGTGTTTGGCCCTGCTGACTGACAACATTGCAGTGAAATACGATAGAGACAGCATGTGAAAACTGATCGTCACCCTGTGCTGACAGACAAAGTGTTATGTGGAGGAACAGTGTGTTTCAATGAGTCAAGTGATAAGACCGATCTGGAGGACACACTCTGACAGCTAGCATCAAATGCTAATGCTAATCAGTTGAGTTTATCCATTAGCTGCATCAGAACAGATTAATGTCACCTATTTATTCTTTTTGTATTTTGTATTTTTTTTTGCATGCAGACAACAGGAAGTAATTTAGTCTTCACAGGAACACATTTAAGTGATTGACAATAGATTATATTGACCACTGTGAATAAATTCAGTCCTTGTAGCATTTACAATGGGGCTTTTTAAAAGGAAATGCTTCTCAACACAATTTATGATCCTAGAACACGTATAGTTCCGGCATTTTACATGATGATAATGACTACATTATTTATTTCCACTACTGCAGGATACAACATTTGTTTTATCTTTTGATTAAAAAAGGAACCCTCGATCCATTACCGTAATTAGATAGATGAGCATTAGACATAATTTAAAGCAATTGAAGAGCTTTGAACACATGAATACATTACTGTCTGACTTATGAGCTGTTCACAATTCAGTGTGTTCCTCTCTAAAACAGCATTTGCTCTTTGGAGAATTAGTCATGAATATTCATAAGTTTGTTTCTGAGATAAAAAGATAAATTGGAATGAACTATTTTAATTTATGAAATACATAAATGTTATTTTTGTTCTGTTTAGAGTCTGGAAATACAGTGTTTTCCTGAGGACATATGCTGTGTTCTGTAACTTTGCTCTAAAACACGATTTGTCTTTTTTGTGTATGTGGATGTCTGTATCTTGTAAATCATTGTTCATGTCCACAATTTAAATGAGTATTTACACATTAATAATGGTTAACATTTGCTTGTTTGATTATCATGCTTACACGCAAATCATTCACCCACAAATCCATTTTAATCAGGATTAGCACCTAAAGTAGTAGAATCTGCCTTTAAATGTTAGACGATTACTGTGTAATTGTTGAAAAGAAAGAAGAAAAGTGTTTTTATCATATCAGTGAAAATCCCATTCATTTTGTCCATAGGGGAATTGATTTTTAATGATAACTTATAAACCATTAAAGAGAGACCTACCATGAGCTTCAAGGTTGTAAATCGATGGCATACGTTTCTACTGAAGCCATCAGTCTGCGTTATTTTAACTTTTATAAATATAATGTTTAACAGAGCAATTCCAGGTGAAGACCTACACAACCCATGATCCTGAAAAGAAATGATCCACCAATTTGGCAGCAAACAAAGTGTGCCAAAAGTGCTCTGCATTAAAGATTGTCATTAAATATGTTAAGTACACAGACTTGTACTTTCATCTTTTTTTCTGATTTTCGAATGCTGTACTTTTTTGCTTCAAATTAAATTTTATAATGCTGTGGTTCACCTCGGAACTGGTTGGTTTGGTTCATGGCTTAGAAAACTTTTATAAAATCCTTATGGAAGAAAATGAATGGGAAAAACACTTCTGGAACCAAGACAGCTGAAAACTTGGGCAGGCAGTGTTGGAATAATGAGTTGGAATGGCCCTTCCACTCAGCGTCAAGGTTCTCAATCTTTCAATTAGGCCTATGGGACGTCACTTGTCAAGTATCAATTGCGATCTGGAGAGCTATCCGCAATAAAAGCCTGTCAGTCATTGCAGCTTATCTTAAATTTATAGCTCCTCTTTCTACTTATAGGTCTTATAGAGCTGCCTGTGCTGTGGGTTATGAGTCGAGTACCTCATATCTACCAGGATGGTCCACAAGCACCGCTCGTCGCCACTCCTTTTTTGGGGTAACATTCAAACAGCTTTCATGCTAGCCTGTCAACCACTGAGTATATGTACAGCTGCCATTTTGGATTGCGCTCTCAATGGTGCAGCAGGCAGTGGAAGGATTTTCAGTTGCTCTGGCACTGTGCAGTCATGATCAGTATACACACAGAGGACAATAGAAAGGAAAACAAAGACAAGTGTTGTGTGCAGAGTAAAGAGAGGGCTTGTTTTCTTAGCTGGGTAAGGCGCTCTGCGTGGATTGGTGCTGTTTGCTTGCATGGTACTTCAGTAGATGACAAAGTGATGATGTTTTTTTCTTTTTCCATCTCTCTGCCCTCCCTCTCTTGCTTTTACTTCAAACTCTCCTTCTTCCTTGTTACCTATTTCCATTCAAAAGAAAAATATATCTTGCATGTTTCTCCTAGACAACAATAAAACTGAATGGTGAACAAATGGAGACTTTGGTCAAAGTCTTCTTCTTCTCAGAAATTTCTCCCAAGATCCAAGAGTTTCAGAAGAGATCTCATCTATGAGCGCATTAACATGTCCATTGTACATAGGTGCCACAGTTTGTTCCTGGCAGGCAGCAGATGCCCTATCCCCGCACCCACCCTAATCCTAACCATATGGAGCCTGTAAGGCAGAGTAGCCTGCCAGGAACAACGGATGGCACCTTTCTCCCATCACAGCATTAACATTCACGTTGTTACACCGATTATGCTTAATAAGCCAACAACAAATAAGGTCATGTAAACGTCTTAAACAGCTTTCCTTTAATGGGGTAATGTCATAAACGGTTTAAGAATAAACCGTTCTGCACACATAGATTTTTGCCAATTACCTCAATTTCACTCTGAATGTAAATGCCTTTACTGGTGTTGCTACCGGCTTATCCAATGTGTGGGAGTCTTGTGTGCATGTACATTTACGTTTCTATGTTAAAAAAAGAGAATAACCTGACTGTTTAAAATCTAAAGTAAACGCAGTTTTCTTGCATTGTCAGATATTTTGAATAAGCTAATGTTATGAGGTTATCGGCATATTGGTGTTCATGTAAACACACTCAAAGTCTCAAATTGTGCTCAGATTTGTCAAGATACAAAAGTGTGGGGCCTGGGTAGCTCAGCGAATTTTTTTATCAAAAATATTTAACAAATGACATCTTTCATTCTAACTGCTAATAGTCTTTGCTGAAGTCCACACTAATACATTTTTGGTTAAAAATGCATTGATTTTGGTATGTCTATGCCTCTAATCCACACTGCAACAGCATTTGCCTCCACTTAAAACAAAGACTTTTAAAAATGCTCTCTAGTACATGCAACATATTTTGAAAAAAAGGTGTAGTGTATTAGTGTGTCACACACTGCGTTTAACACATGGTGAAATCTTGCTGATGTGTAACTGCATTACGTGCCGTTAACATGCAGCGTTGCTTCCACTCCGCATTGCTCTGGTTCTGTTGGGCTCAGTCCAGATAAAGCTGAACTCAAGAGTTGCTGTAGTGAAATGGAGGAGTGCTTCAGCTACTGTAGCGGCTCTTCCACTGGCAGCTTTCTCAAGCATTAAGAGCTTTTAAAGTCTCAGTGCTCTTGTGGCCTCATGAATAAAACCTCGGCTTTTCTGTTCAAAAGCGACAGATTGGAAGTGTTCACAAATATCTTTTGAACTCTTAAAGTGTCCACAGAAATAAGCATGCACTTACTTGAGACAGAATTCAGCCCCTGCATGCATGATGCCTTAGGAAACTATAAACAAATACATTTCACATAGAGGATGTAAACAGTTAGGAAATAATATGTTATAACTAGACATTTTCTGAAGAAAATATGAGTGGTGTTTACTCGTGCACATGTTGCCACTTTTATATTAGCGTGTTGTAGGTGGTTGCCAAGGCGTTCTGAGTGGTTGCTTACTGGCTAAAGTCTAAATAGCTCAGCTAAGAGTTTATAATATTTTGGTCCCTATGTAATCCATACAATTTGAAGGAATATTCGTGGTTCAATACAAGTTAAAGGAATATTCTGGGTTCAAGTTAAGCTCAATCGACAGCATTATTACTATTACAAACTTAGCCTGAGTTTTTGTATCACAGATTTCCTTTCCAAGCCCCGTTCTACCAACATCTCTCTCCCTGACGTCATGCTTCTTGTGTAAAATTGCACTATTCCAACTCTATTCCAATTCCTTTTCCTGTTTAAACCAGAGCTTTGTGCTCACCATCAAGATCAGTATTTTATGAAGCATAAGAAATGGATGGAAATATTCATCCACGAGAAATATTTATCCTGAGATTGTTTCCCTCAAGACTGAACTTTCCTTGAAGGTACACATTTGTACTGCTTCCTCTGCACATCATAAATCTTTCTCTCACTTACTTTTTTCCCAGTGCAATCAAAAAGCAACTCTTAAAAACAGAATAAACAGAAAAGGTTGTCCTCCTCGTAGCTTTAAGCAAAACAGGTCTAAATAGTATATATATAATATACAGTATGTACACTATATTGCCAAAAGTATTCACTCACCCATCCAAATAATTGAATTCAGGTGTTCCAATCACTTCCATGGCCACAGGTGTATAAAATGAAGCACCTAGGCATGCAGACTGCTTCTACAAACATTTGTGAAAGAATTGGCCGCTCTCAGGAGCTCAGTGAATTCCAGCGTGGTACTGTGATAGGATGCCACCTGTGCAACAAGTCCAGTCGTGAAATTTCCTCGCTACTAAATATTCCACAGTCAACTGTCAGTGGTATTATAACAAAGTGGAAGCGATTGGGAATGACAGCAACTCAGCCACGAAGTGGTAGGCCACGTAAAATGACAGAGCGGGGTCTGCGGATGCTGAGGCGCATAGTGCGCAGAGGTCACCAACTTTCTGCAGAGTCAATTACTACAGACCTCCAAAGTTCATGTGGCCTTCAGATTAGCTCAAGAACAGCACGTAGAGAGCTTCATGGAATGGGTTTCCATGGCTGAGCAGCTGCATCCAAGCCATACATCACCAAGTGCAATGCAAAGCGTCGGATGCAGTGGTGTAAAGCACGCCACCACTGGACTCTAGAGCAGTGGAGATGCGTTCTCTGGAGTGACGAATCACGCTTCTCCATCTGGCAATCTGATGGACGAGTCTGGGTTTGGCGGTTGCAAGGAGAACGGTACTTGTCTGACTGCATTGTGCCAACTGTGAAGTTTGGTGGAGGGGGCATTATGGTGTGGGGTTGTTTTTCAGGAGCTGGGCTTGGCCCCTTAGTTCCAGTGAAAGGAACTCTGAATGCTTCAGCATACCAAGAGATTTTGGACAATTCCATGCTCCCAACTTTGTGGGAACAGTTTGGGGATGGCCCCTTCCTGTTCCAACATGACTGCACACCAGTGCACAAAGCAAGGTCCATAAAGACATGGATGAGCGAGTTTGGTGTGGAAGAACTTGACTGGCCTGCACAGAGTCCTGACCTCAACCCGATAGAGCACCTTTGGGATGAATTAGAGCGAAGACTGGGAGCCAGGCCTTCTCGTCCAACATCAGTGTCTGACCTCACAAATGCGCTTCTGGAAGAATGGTCAAAAATTCCCATAAACACACTCCTAAACCTTATGGAAAGCCTTCCCAGAAGAGTTGAAGCTGTTATAGCTGCAAAGGGTGGGCCGACGTCATATTAAACCCTATGGATTAAGAATGGGATGTCACTTAAGTTCATATGCGTCTAAAGGCAGATGAGCGAATACTTTTGGCAATATAGTGTATGTAGTATGTATGTATAATCTTGGTATACGTGTTTTGATTTGACACCATTAAGTTGGTGTAAACTGCTTCCTGCTGTGCCCAGGCGAACTTCCCTGAAGATACATTTTAAACTCTCCTTTGGCTGACGTGTTTTGTACTTGTCAGATAATATTATAATATAATAATATAATAGACACAGGGCTTATTTCTCCCCTCATATTTCCCTGATATGCAGTATACTTGATGTTGTCTCGATACAGTCAATATTTTCAGTTAAAAGTAATACAGTAAGCATAAGTCTGATGAAGTTGGTGTTCTTTTCGCATAGCGTGCACAGAGAGCGACTGAGCGAGCAAGACAGAGAATAATCACATAAGGACACGTAAACACGTGAAAACTGATGTGTGCAGTACGAAATACACAGAATATATAGTAGTCCTAACTGTAGAAATCACATATACATGAAGACAAAGACAAATCCTACACATCTCTAGCCAGTTTTGAAATCCCGGCCGGATGCTTTTTTTGGGGGTCCGAAAAAGAGGACATGTCTGTGAAAAAGAGGACGTTTGTATGGCAAGCCAATTTTGCTTTTAATGCATCCAGCGTAACTCGTTACAATTGTATCTGCACTAGTTATATTTCAATTATAGAGCTCTACAATTAATTTACAGAGCTCTACAATGGCATTAAACTAGTTAAAACTTCAATTAAAGAGATCTACAATTGATTTTTTACTAGTAAGAATTATAATTACAGAGTTCTGTAATGACATTGTTGCTAATAAAAATGCAATTGCAGAGCTCTACAACTGAATTACAGAGCTCTGCATTTGCCTTTTTACTAGTAAACATTTTATTACAGAGCTCTCTCGTTCAATTTTCACTAGTAAGAATTTCAATTACAGAGCTCTACAATTGCATTTTTACTAGTAAAACTTGTATTCATTAGATGAAAAACAGGGGCAAGTACACCCATTTCCCTTTTCAAATCCTGCCTGATGTAGGCTACATTTCAAAATAAAGGCCATGTTTGACATGGTAAGATATTAGCATGAAATATTTTTACAAGCTTATTTAGCAAACATATTGACTGCATTCACATAGTGTCAAGATTATAGAGACTACTGAGATGAAAACACAAATATGCTTTGTAATTGAAGGATAATATTTTATATTAATGAACTATATTCATTTACCTCTGTGTACTCTTGAAAAAAGTTAAAAGATGTTTTTTTCACATGTCAGAAACTCATGGCCCACTACGGTCTGCAGCATCTACAGTATAGTTTTTAGAAACCTGCCAGTCAGACACTTGTGGATTTTGTCCTGAAAATTTTAAATATTTTAAAAAAGAGGTGTACATGCAAAACAGTAGAAAGACAAGTAGTTTTAATGTTTTTTTTCTTAATGAATCATAAAGGAGGATAGCAAATTTTTTTTTCTTTTCAAAATGTTATAAAAAAATGTTCTGCATATTATTTCTTCATTTACCCTGGCACAAGTTGTGCCTAATGTACGACATACCGGACAAAAAGAATTTGTAATGATTGTAATCTTTTTGTATAATAAATGTATAATAATATATGATAGAATATCATATATAATAATGTATAATCATATACTGTATATTCATAATACATTTTGTGCCCCCCCCGTACATATTTATATACATCTTCCCACATGCCAATTTATACAAGCCAGATGAATATGCATGAGGCGCCATTACCATAATGAGATAGCACTAGTAAGAATTGCAATTAAAAAGCTTTTCAATTAAACATATCTTTAATGCTATTTTTTACTAGTAACAATTCAGTTAGAGAGCTCTTTAATTAGAATTATTACTAGTAAAAATTAAATTGTAGAGCTCTGTAATTGGAATTATTACTAGTAAAAATTTGATTACAGAGCTCTTATTAGAATTCTTACCAGTAATAATTCAATTGTATAGCTCTGTAGTTAAAAATGAATGAGAGTCAATGGAAACATATAATAAGTAAATATTCAACTGTGGCGCTCTGTTATTCGAAATCTTACTAGTAAAAATGCAATTGTAGAGCTCTCTAACTGAAATTCTTACTAGTAAAAAATCAGTTAGAGAGCTCTGTAACTGAAATTCTTACTAATAAAAATGAGATTAGAGAGCTCTCTAATTTGAAATCTTATTAGTAAAAATTAAATTAGAGAGCTCTGTAATTGGAATTCTTACTAGTAAAAATGCAATTATGATGAGTAAATCTGGGAACATTAAAAGATAATTTGGCCTTCCAGTTTGGTCACCCTAAATTTCTCAATGAAATATGATTTCTTTTGCTGTGGCGCTGTGGACTGACGCAGAAGTGCCAGTGAATAGCGCTCAGTTAGTAGTTTTAGTTATTGGCGCAGTTATCCACCTTATTTTTCAGTGAAACTAGGGCGCCGCCATTATCAACCTTGGATGTGGACCGCTTCCGGTATCAGCCACTTCCAGCTATTTTAGCGACACAAAAATACTACATATGCTGCTTTATATTACAGGCTGTCAATATATGTCGTCATATTATTATCATTAATTATGATTTTCATAAACGTATTGGTTTTGAACGCATATAGTTTTACCATATATCGCATTTTGCCATCGTTGTAGCACACTGAATGGGAGATCAGGCGCTGACAGGACAGTCCTCAGCGCGTCTGACATGCCTCCACAAACTTTACACAACCAGCAGAGAGGAAAAAGCCGGTGGGCAAATGCTTTTAACTTTCTTTGCACCAAAACTGCATCTTGTTTCATCTTGGCAAATTAATAAATGCATTATTACTCTCCGTTCTTGTCAGGGAGCATTCTCTCTTTCTTAGCAGTGTATAGTAAACAGACACGCAGATCTCGCATTCAGCATGGCTTATGAAACATCGCCTAAATGCATCATTGGAGGTTATGCATGTACATATGAACGGAGGTTTACATGGAGACAAGAAACACTGCATCGTCACGATCTCGGTAAAGTAAGAGGCAGATTTTATAACCGTCTCTTCAATACAGCATACAGCAACAAGTGAATGATTTACTTTCTTTTTTAATATAAAAGAGTTAGAAAAGTATCTCTATAAAATTATTGTTTTTAAAAAAAAAAATTTATCTAGTATTTATCACAATTATGACTAGAGATTCATGGAAAAATGCTGCGCTCCGCCACATTTCTCAAACCTCTTTGCATATTCTCATATTCAGGTATGCAGTACATACAATATTCAAATCTCAAGTGAAAATATGCAGAAGTGTGAATTAGATTAGTTCCTCAAACAAAGCTATTATAAGACGAACTGGAATACACTCAAAAAATATTTTAGCCTATTTTTAAGGTTTATACATTTAAATTTCATAGCAAAATTCCATCAAATATTTTTTTTTTTAATTTTGTAATTAAACAACATTTACAACATAAACAACAGCCTTGTGTAATTTTTAACAATGTTTAATTTATAATACTTTACATGTTTATTTTTATTTTATTTTATCTAGTTTAAGGCTACTTAATTCAATGTGATAAAATTTGTAATGCAATTGAAATGCGTCAATCTTCAAATTATTTTTTGAGTGTATACTGCACAAGTCGTATGGACTAATTTTATGGCACTTTTATATTTTTTGTCCTTTTGGGAGCTTGACAACCTTGTCTGCTATGAGAAAGAACAATGTGAACATTTTTCAAAAGTTCTACTTTTTGTGTTCTGCTAAAGAAAGTAAGTCATATTGGTTTGGAATAACATGAAGGTGAATAAATCATGACAGAATTTTCATTTTTGGGTGACCTACTCTTCCACGTTGCCATTTGAGATATTGAAGAGATCTCCATTTGTGATTATTCTATCTTTTGGGAGCAGTTGTCTGAGAAATCTTAAATGTCTGAGTTGCTCTGTCTCTTTCGATAAACTCTTCTCACATTCACACTCCATTTCACTTGATTCAGCTCAGAAACATTTTATTGTGAATTTTTATTAATTAGTCATGATTATTTGAGCATATAGAAAGGACCTTTTCATCCATTTTAAAGAGCACAAAGTGATTTTAAAAGCATTGAAACATGACACTTGATGCTACGAGTAAACTTTAATGAGAGAAAGCTTGAAGCTAATGGAGCTGTGCTGTATGGTCTATCTGAGAGGCTATTTTTGCTTTGCTAATTCTAACGTGTGGCATATTATCAGGAAACAAAAGTACAGCACAGGCCCAGAAATCTTACATCTTATTGAGTTACATATCATTTTTAAAGGAGCTTTGTTTTGTATTGAATTCTCCCTGCACACACATGCTGCCCACCAATCGCTAACATCATTAGCTTAAGATTCTTGGCTGGCACCGCGGTAATGGAGCAGACGATTAATTACCCACAGCCTCTGTTTTTTATCGATTGTCCAACCTGACACCCAAATCCAAGACATTGCAAATATGCACAGTATTCTGACAAACACGCAAGCCAGACAACAAAGGCACAAATAAAACCCATCATGCCTCGAATTTACACATTAAAAGCGAGTGGTTTACTTAGACATGGCTGACTGCCATATATTGCCACACAACTTAAAATACAGTGCTTACATTTTTAATTTTGTGTTAATTTAGCTGTGTTGTGGCTTATTTCTGTTGTGCTGTGGCTTTTCAATTGTGTTGTGGCTTTATTTTGTTGTGTTGTGTTCCTTACTTCCATTGTGTTTTCAGCTTTTATTTGCTTTGCTATTTTGGTTGTTGTGTACTTCTCGGCCACCACAGCCACTAAATGAAGATATTTCAAAGACATTACAATATTATCACAGATGACTAAAGCGCTGAATAGACATTAAACAAAACATGTTTATTTCTATTTCATTGAACATACTGTAAAGCTACTTCCTACAAAATCGAAGAGTGAACGGGTGACGTCATTTAGAACAAAATCTGTCCAAAAGAAAGGCGTTTTTGAGTTTATTTCGGTGGTTTGTAACAGCTCGCCAGCGCAAACCTTCAGGAAAACTTCTTAACGGCTGCTAAACACCTTCTTGCTGCCATTGGTCCACGTCATCGGTAGGTGTGACCTGGAGCTCCACCTTCTTTGAGGCCGACAGGTAATGCCCGCTAAGTCAGTTAAGATCAGTCAACATGAACACACCGGCGTGCAGAGTTATTAGTGAGCTGCCGCACATTTACCTAAATCTGTACGATTGTTCCCATAGATATATTTTCCAAGAACATGTCAAGCGATTTTTCTTTTTTAATTAGTCTACAAAAGAAATCAAACCTCAAATACTCTTAAGTGCCCATTTACTCTTTTGTTTTTATATGCTGCTTTACTCATGTGCCTTTTGCAGCGAAAGCCATCCACACATCTGCCCAAAGTAAGATATGCCTTTCATTATTTTGTCTGTATTCTACCCATTTTATACACCCATCTTTGCAGTAGTATTAGTGTCATCATAAATTACGACAACTCCATGATTTAAAAATGTAAACAAGACAATTTACACATCATCTATTCTACGGCATATACTGTATATTACTTTAAATCATTGAGTGGTTAAAAAAGCATCTTTTACTAATCTTGTGTGAAATCTCATAGAATGAGGCATTGAAAACACATTTTAATGTCATTTTAGTTGATGTATTACATGTAGTCTTGAGCTTCCTCATATTTAAATGTATTTCTAAACGCCTCCCCCTGCAGTAAATGACAGTATGTCATTGCTCATGTGTTTCGAACTTCTTTTTGGCACTGAATGAAGACGCACTTCTCCATAAGTATGCTGGGGCCTTTAAGGGGGTTCATATAGGATGTGTTATTGTATTCATCTGCACAATTTTGAAATAGTTGATCTATGTACAAAAGCGTAACTCCATTGGCTGTTGCTCCTTGTCTAGCTGTTATTTCACAAATGAGATTTCCACAAATCTAAACACTTTTACTATATATCACATTATTTTTGCAAATAATTAATTGTCCTAAAGTAACATGTTTGCTTCATGCTCTATGTTGTACGTTCCTATCCTTTATTTTCTAGGTTTGCTTTACCCCAATGACAACCACCAGTATAAAGATGCTATGAATCACATTTTCATCACATGGATATTGACAGTGGTGTTATGTTGGTATCGGAGCATGGCGACAAAGTTAATTAGAGGATTATCTATCAAAAGTGAAGGCAGATTAAAGGCTCTTTAGCCTACCGGGTGTATCTCTGATATCTGATATGCAGACTGATATCACTTGTTAGGGTAATTGGACAAACATTTTACACAGATCCATATCTGTCTGGCACACTTGGTGTGAGATCAGGACTCAATTTTACTCAGAATAAAAGCATCTAGTGCCTATTTAGGCAGCATTTTAAGGCATCATAGGCATGCATCTGATGCAAAGCTGTTCCAAAAAGTAGGCAGCATAATTATGCTCCCTTCTAAGATATCTTCTATAGGCCACAATTTAAGGCAGCATCACGTGTATCTTTTGCATTGAAGGCAATTCCACATTAACTATGGAAATGTTTCAACTAACGTTTGACAACCAGAAAGTGCCCATACACTTTTTGGCCTCATTTTATACAGAATTTCTATTGTTTTATCAATTAAAATCTAAGAAACATTGTCGTCATTTATTCCTAATGAACTTTTGACCTTTTGTGAAACTAGCAGTTTCAAAAATTGTCAAAACATATCACAGTTTTGACATTTTTAGACATTAAATTGCTGCTCAAAATGTCTCTTGAGTACTAGCAGATGTCTGCGTTATCACAAAAACACATGCCGGGATGTTACCCGGCAGTAACTGTGGTAAGGAACATACTGTTTAACATTTCCGTTGCCCTGATTCCATCCCAGACACTTAAAACACAGAGGCAGTGTGGATTTATAAACGTAATCACTGCTTATACATGATATTTTCCTCATTATTTCAAATCACTCATTTGTCATTGCATGCACATTCAGATGATCTGAGCACCCAATCGATCAAAGTGAAATATAAGTTTTGTCAGACATATCTGAAAGCTTTCATTAAAGTAAGTGGAGAAGCGGCGTACTTGTAAAGATTGTCGGATTGCGACGGCTTTTGCTTCGGTTTAAATGAGGAGAACAATTCGTCATGTCGGTGGCTTTTAGAAGCTCGTTAAGCCTGCACGATTAGAGGCTGATCATGCACAAAAGAGATAATGAGACTTTCAGACTGTCATATAATTTTCCTTAAAGACCAGCAAAGGTCTTCAGTGCTCCATTGCTTGCTTTAATATTAACTCTGTTACTAGTGAGCTGTCTACCTAGACAGCATTTAAAGGCATCATGTGCACATTACCAATGAGAAAGGCTGTTCCAAATGCTAAGATACCTCAGTTTGAGTGAATTAAAAGGCAGGATTGCATGCAACCCTTGAGGGGAAAACAATGACAGAATGCACAGCACTGAAAGCAAAAAAAACTGGTTGTTCAAGATGGCAGATGAACTGAAAACTATTCATTAATGTTCAATCCTGGGATGGTTCTAGAGTCAGTGGATATTCAGGGCTTAGCTCAGACCTCTGTGGATAGGTCCATCCTTTTATGAAATATTGCAGTATAATACACTTTATAATAAAAGCTTAAATGTTGCATCCTGGCTCATGTCTTAAAGTTAGCAAATTCCTTAAACACATCTACCTATATATTGTTATTTTTTTGGGGGTTATTTATCTAAAAATATTTGCATCTGGATGGAGCAACTTAACACAGTTTCCAGTATCTTATTAAAACAGGCATTTTGACTAGTCACACAGTCACAACCGTGAGCGCTTCTTGCAAGGGCACAAATACGTAAGCGTGCAAGAAAGCAGGAACCAGACTAACTGGGTAACAAATTGAGTCTGTATTTGGTATTACCGATAGGCCTACCATAGAAAGACCGGTAACTTATATACATTACTTAAGCCCCTGCAGCTCACCCTATTATTGCCTCAAAAAAGACCCATATCATTACTTTTAATGTTGACTTGATACCGAAGTTCTAGTACTTTTGACATCTAAGATGATAAACATTTGGAGATTTACTAAAAACACTGGGAGCTTAGGGGCTTAAGCCCTGGTAGCCCACCCCTATTGCTGCCTCAAAAAAAGGCCGGTATCATTACTATTTAATATTACCTACTATGAAAATATATTTATATTTTAGTGTCGAATTGATAACGAAGTACTGGTACTTTTGACGTCCAAGATGATAAACATTCAGTGCTTTACTAAAAACACAGGAGCTTAGGCCCCGGTAGCCCACCCCTATGGCTGCCCATGATTCAATCTAATTAAAAAATGTACTATTTTACTCAATTTCTCTGTATACTATGAATTGTTATGCTTATAGAGAGTTTTGTTTTGTAATATAAGTTTTGTTTTGTAATATTAAAATAATGCTACTACAGTTTCATGGCCGGTAAGAAATATTTATGGCCGATACATTCTCTATTCCAAACATTTTGGACCCTGCCTGTGCATGATCTGCAGTCTTATTTAGCTAAATACAGAGGGGGGAATTCACTAAGAATGAATTGCGGCCCTTAAATGCCATTTAGTTGAACACGCTGTCTGTGCAGGTTTAGCGCCCGATTCACTAAAATAATTATGGAGATCAGGCAACAGCGTAAACACGGCCACAAACTCTGTGCTGAACGCCATTTGCACGTGCAATCCCGAACTTGCAGGATGGTTCTGAGCGCTATATACCTAACCAGAGTGATCTGGACTGTACAGCATCACTCCACTACTGTAATCCAGACACCTGAATCATCTCTTTAACATGCAGAAATGCACGTGACTACACCGCGCATCTGTATACAGTATGTCAGGTTATAATGCTGTTATTCATCATTTGTCCATTATTTGATGAAATACTTCTGCCATGATCAATTGAAAATGCACACAAACTTCTCTTTTGAATAAAATTGCGCCAGACAAATACCACAGAGATTTGTGAACAAAGCGCAACCTATAATGAGCCTAATTTACATAGAAAGAAGCTGTATTTGCACGGAATGTAATGGCAATGACCTAATTGAAATACTAAAGACGCAGTGTTATTTCAGTGCTGATTGCACCTGCCAAAAATTAACCTGTGGGGAGTCAGTGATTAAGACGCAGGTTTTTTGCGCTGAAATACGACATGTAAAAGCTGTGCAACTGTTTAATGCATTCACTCCTCATATATCTTCAAACGCAGCATGTAGTATGGATGTTTTCTATTGTCATATCATTGTAGAGGATACGTTGGAATGTTGGCTGGCATTCTGCGTAAGGTCACTGTGTTCCCATGGGCCAATTTGTTGACTTCTGGGCCCAAAGCCAACATACTCAGCAGATGAGTGGACGGTTCCTGCTCGTGACCAGTTGGACGAACATTTCACAGGGATTAAAGATCAATGGCGACAGTGTATAATATGAGACAGCAAGACTTCACGCTGTGCTTTCTTCATGAACGAAAGTCAAGTCAAGTCATTTTTATTTGTATAGCGCTTTTCACAACACACATCGTTTCAAAGCAGCTTTACAGAAAATTATGCTTTAAGAGAAAAGTCTTAGAGTCATCATTGTGTGATTGTAAATTGTGGATTAAAATGAATAATTAAATAGTTAAATCATAATTGTATTTAGAACCATTATGAGCAAACCGAAGGCAACTGTGGCAAGGAACATCAAACTCCATAAGATGTTGGTTAATGGAGAAAAATAACCTTGGGAGAAACCAGACTCACTGTGGGGCCAGTTCCCCTCTGGCTAAACAACATGAATATAATGCCAATATTAGTTATTTATGTACAGTGCAGGTCATGGTTTAAGATTAGTAAACTAAGTAAGTGTTACGGGCCAGTGATTAAACAAAGATTTTTTATGAACTGTAAGATTAATGACTAATGTCTTTGAAGTTCATCCTGGATTAACTGCAGAAGTTCACATAGATGCACTGTCCTTTGTTAGTTGGCTGATGAAGGCTTTTATTGGCAATTAATTGATAGTCTATGTATTCAATTTCAAGAGTGTAGTCCATTAATAAACAAAGGTGATGCAGGCGGAGATCAGTGAGGTGCATCGCAGTTCAACTGGCAGGTCATTTCAGTGAGGTCCATCCGAAATCCAACGTTCAGGCAGTGGCATATGAAGTATCTGATGTTTTATGGTTGGAGTTGGCATCAGTTTATCCTCTGAAGTACATCGTAAAAGACTGAAGTGATGTCTGACTAGCACCGGCTGCATTTAGTCATCATTAGTCAGAGACACGTAGCAGTGGAGTCCAACACCAAGCAGGAATAGAGCTGGATCTTGCTGGCTCTGGAAACCTCGGGATATGAATCGAGACAGGGTTGAGACAGGGAAGCAAATAGAATAATATTAACATAGAATGCATTCAGTGTATTGCAGAGTTATAGATTATGAGAAATGTTTCTGAGAAACGTTTCTGTTTCTGGCAGACCTAACTAAAGCAGCCTAATTGTGTGGTGAAGAATAAATTAGGTGTATGCCTGGCTAAATAGATGAGTCTTTAGTCTAGACTTAAACTGAGTGAGTGTGTCTGCATCCCGAACAGTGTTAGGGAGACTATTCCATAGTTTTGGAGCCAAATAGGAAAAGGATCTACCTCTTTTTGTGGATTTTGATATTCTAGGAACTATTAACAGGCCATTATTTTGTGATCGTAATGAACGTGATGGAATATAGCATGTCAGAAGGTCACTGTGGAGCTAGACCATTCAAAGCTTTGTACATAGTTAAAATCATTTTAAAATTAATATGAAATTTAATAGGTAGCCAATGTAACAGCAATAAAATGGGGCTAATATGATCATATTTCTTGGTTCTAGTCATCACTCTGGCTGCTGCATTTTGAACTAATTGAAGTTTATTTATTGAACTTGCTGGACATCCTCCCAGTAATGCATTACAGAAATCTAGTCTTGAGGTCATTCGTTTTTCAGCATCAGCAGCAGTGAGCATGTGTCTTAACTTAGCAGTATTTCTGAGGTGGTAGAATGCTGTTCTACAAACAATGGAAATTTGATTTTCAAAGAAAGAAAGTCATGTGTGTTTGGAGCAACATGATGGTGAGGAAATGGGTGAACTATCCCTTTATTAAGCTGGCCTTTTGAGTAGGGATGTCTACATTTTGTCTCTCCTCAGGGCCTCTTGCCGATGGCAGCTTAGCACAGATACAGATCCAGCTATGCTAATAAGTCACCTCCTGCCCACACAGAGCCTTGTATCCAATTAGCATTCTCTTCATGAAGATACACTTTCTCTACCGCCCAGGGAGACTTCACTAACAGACACTGGTCCTACACAGTTCTTACAACACCTTCTCAGCACCACATTTAAACACTTATTCACGGGTTTCCTTTTCCCCTAGTCATCCATTTACACCTTTTAAGGGTGCATTGAGCGGTTGCCAGAAAGCGTGGCTTCATTTAGCGCCCCCACTCACATACAGTGTGATTTTGTACACTCGAGCATAATAGGCGCCTCTCTTTAACACATATTGTCTCTCTTTCTGAATTTAATTGCAGTAGCGTGAATAGATGCTATTTGTTCTTTCGGCTAACGGGTTTCCTCTTGAATGCGTGCTAACTGGCACCCCACAAGCAGTGTGATTAAGCAGAATCGCTTTGAGGTTGAGTGTGTCAGTGAATGGACCAGCACCTGAGCGATCCATTAGGTATCAGGATCCAATGTTGCAACATTGAGAAGCACTGGGAGTCAACCGCTGTCAACTTTCACTTAAATGCATGCCACTACCTCAAGATACACATATTGTACAATAATGTATCATGATACTGTTAAAAAAACAAATTCGGAAATAATGCAACTTAACTTTAATTGTATCACAAAAAGTATTGAAAAGGTATCCTTTAGGGGTTGCTCAAACCGATCACAATTTAGCATCCATCCACGCCTTTTTTAAACTTTAAAAGTATTACAAAAAGTAGTGAAAAGGTATCTCTTTAGGCCGTTCACACGGCACACGTTTTGCGTCCATCCATGCTGTTTTTAAATTGTTTTGAAACTGTTTTTCTATTTGTAAACATGTCCTAGATGGACATCTTTAACCGAAAAAATCACCATAAATATCATATTATATATATATATATATTCCTAGACCCCTAAAGAGTAAAATACCAAAATTTAGGTTGTTATTCATTGAAAATCTTGCCCTCTGTCATAGCTCTCAAAGCTAGTTCAGTGCTTGCAAAAATTCAAACGATGAATTTGTATTCAAACCTCAACAAATGCAAGCTCAAGCACATTTCTTGCACTGTGGCACTTTAGTGTCTGTAGTAGCTGTTTGGGCTTCACAAAAGCATAATGGATGAAGTCATTCAGGAATTGGTCAACGATGCACCTGAGGAAAATTATATGGTGTTCAACATTGAGTAGGTGAAATGGCTTACAAAGGTCCTCCCTGATGAACCTGCACAACATTTTATGCTGAGGTATGGCAGTTTGCACAGTTGGTAAATATGACAGTATTCTGGTAGGTTCTCTCGGCCTCATGGCATTACGCTGGCATTTGCCCAACGACTTTTGGCTGTTAGCATTCTGGTACCTATTAGCATGTATTGACCCTTTTTTGCTCAGTGGAATACAATCAACCCCTGCAGTGCATGCAGATCCAAAGGAAAGGAGCCGTTCTCACAGAACAATTTTTTGTGTCCATTTGCCCTGTTTTTTAAATAGTTTTTCTATGTAAACATGAGCTAAGTGGACGTTTTTGACCGTTGCGTTGCTTCTTGCTGCTTTTTAGTGGAGTGATGTGTCTCGCGCGTGAGAGCTGCATTTTTACAACTTCGTATCTAGTTAATAGAACTTCAACTTTTAAAAACACGTGTTGAGGCACCTCGATGCGTTGCACTGTTCCATTTGTCTAGGTTTTTTAGCATGAGAACGCATTCTGTCTAAACGGCCCTTAAGAGAGAAAAAACAAACAAACAAAATAACTGTATCCAGCAGCACAACAGCACATGAGCAAAAATAGTAGAAATAAAATCACATAATTCCAGTGTTACGAGCAACAACCGAACAACTGTCATTGAGATGAATGGCTTTCTCCAGGTATTATAGACCTCCCTGGATGCTACCATGGTGCAATAATGGTATCGGATGGTAATACCATGGTACTGTGAGATACACCTGGTTTCTGTATTAATATGCAGTGGTAATTTGCATGGTATTCATAAATGGTATTACCATTTATGTTGATGCATTGTGCAGTAGACACAATGATAATATTAAAACATGAACTGGAAATACAGTATACACCAAAACTTGAAAATTTCTGTCATGGTTTCGAAAATCAACGAAAATGGAACTGATGATAATCTGAACAGAGTAAATATCTGTACACAAGATCTGTTAGAATACTAACACAGATGTCATGTGATTTCTCTATTGCGGTACAGACTAGCTTGTGTAATAAATGAGTGAGACTGCACTGGAGACTCTTGGCTAATCAACATCAAGTACTGCATTTTCAATTTACTCTGAAGTATTACAATTTAGGGGGGATTTGAGCTAATGAATCCCCTATCTGAGACTCATTGCTTCCAATTAAATTTGTGGTGCCACATTTATCCATATAAGAGAACTGAATGCAAAACTCAACTGCAAAAACATTTTTTTAGACAGTCTACTGAAAAGGTTACTATTAAGATACATTTATATTACTCTAACCCTTGAGGCTGACTTGAGGAGATATTTAAAGGATTTTGACCTACAGTAACACATTTCAAATGGGGAAAATGTTTTGATTATTAGTGGTGTTTGCTAAGGCAAGCATCACTAATAATATTGTTTATTAATAGGTTTAGAGGTATGTTCAGATCCCTACCACATAGTATTAAACTTGGGTGCATGACTCGTCCTGCACCATTTGTGCTACAGACATGAAATAATACCTCAAATCATGTGGCTTGGTAAGTAGAGGTGTGCTATTACTTTTCTTAGCAATCAGACTGGTGGACAATAAAGCAGGTGAAAAAGTCATATAGACTTACATGGGCACTTTTGACATGTGCCAATACGCATCTAGCAACCATTCAAAACACCCTAGCAACCACTTAGAACACCCTAGAAACCATCAAACAATGTCCTAGTAACCACCAGAACACCCTAGCAACCACATTGCAACACCCTAAAAATCATCTACAACACACTTGCAACTATTTAACACCATATCAACCTCCAAGAACACCCTTGCAACAACATAGCAGTACCCTAGCAGCCACCCTGAACACCTTAGCAGCCACCTTGCAATACCGTAGCTACCACCCACAACACCCTAGCAACCACCTAGTAATACCCTAGCAACCAACCAGAACACCCTAGTAACCTAGTAATACCCTAGAAACCACCCAGAACAACCTAGCAACCACCTAGCTGCCACCCAGAACATCCTAGCAACCACCTTACAATACCCTAGCAACCACCCAGAACACCCTATCAACCACCTATCAATACCCCAACTACAACAAGAACACCCAAGTAACCACTTTGCAATAACCTAGCAACCACCCAGAACAACCTAGCAACCACCTAGCTGCAACCCAGAACACCCTAGCAACCTAGCAACCACTTAGCAATACCCTAGCAACCACCTAGCTGCCACCCAGAACACCCTAGCAACCTTGCAATACCCTAGCAACCACCCAGAACAACCTAGCAACCACCTAGCTGCCACCCAGAACATCCTAGCAACCACCTTGCAATACCCTAGCAACCACCCAGAACACCCTATCAACCACCTATCAATACCCCAACTACAACAAGAACACCCAAGTAACCACTTTGCAATAACCTAGCAACCACCCAGAACAACCTAGCAACCACCTAGCTGCAACCCAGAACACCCTAGCAACCTAGCAACCACTTAGCAATACACTAGCAACCACCAAGCTGCCACCCAGAACACCCTTGCAACCTAGCAATACCCTAGCAACCACCCAGAACAACCTAGCAACCACCTAACTGCCACCCAGAACACCCTAGCAACCACCTAGCAACCACCCAAGAACAACCTAGTAACTATCTAGCTGCCACCCAGAACACCCTAGCAACCATCTAGCAATACCCTAGCAACTCGCTCAGAACACCTTACTAATCACATACGTAGCAGTACCCTAGCAACTGCCCAAGAAACATGCTAGCAAATACCCACAACCCCCTAGCATCACAGTTGCAACTTTTGCACGACCAAGAACCACTTGCATTTTCTTCACAAAATGTAAAAATCAAGTTTTATTTTGGAAGTATGAAAAGGTAAATCCAACCAAACCAAATAAAATCAGAAGTAATTTTTCACTTCCAAAGTCAGGATGTTCACTTATTAAATTTTTTTTACCTCGCTTCTGCAGATCTGAAAGGCAGCCGATATTGAGGAAATGCATAAACATTTATCGCTCGTCTGTGCTGCTGTGTGTGTGTGTGCGTATCGTTATCATCCCTCCGCATCTCACCCCGGGACATTTTGGTATCTTCAGAGAGCAGCTTCTCTCTCAGTGATGGTCACATCATGGTCAGCGAGCACAGGAGTGGGGCGTGAGCAGTTTGTCTGCCTCCTGCCCTCTATTCCGGGGTCAGACCACATCTCTCCCCTACCTGTGCACTGCTCACGCCTCACAGGACAAAGCCGCTTTCATCCCACACTACTGTGCCTCTGTAATGCTAATACAGTTCCCTTGCTTAGTGGATTTATTCTAAATGTGTGCTTCATCTTCCTTTTTGTTCTTAAACTACACAGGCCAGAAACTAACCAAATAGCAAAGTGATATTAAAGGAATAGTTATCCCAAATGTGAAGTGTATAATTTCTGTGCGACTAGTATTATGAAACAAAATTATACAAAAATAATGACAAACTGGTTTCCAGAACACTTTTGAAAGCATCAGAGTCACAGTGTTTACACTTTTGGAGGGAATAAACCTACAAGTGGCTTAATTATACAGTAGTTGACTGTGCATATTATGCTGGGATAGGAGGATTTTAACATAGACAAAAAATAATAATAATATATACTAGTTTCACATTGCCATGGAAAATCTCCCCCCGAGGCAGCTCTCAAATCGTTGTTGGAGCTTGAAAGACCCAGCCTTCATCCACTTTCATTGTATGGAAAAGAGCACCTGGGACATTCTGCAAAATAAATCCTTTTGTGATACATAGAAGAAAAAAAGTCATACAGGTTTGGAATAAAATTAGGTGTATTTCTTTTAAACAGGCAAAAACAACAGAAGCCAGGCAAAATGGATCCTCTCAGGCTTAACATTGTGTTCTCACTATAAAATAGAACAAAAGGTAAATCAATAAGATATACAGAAGAATGAGAATTTGGACTGAGCTGAAAGTATGTGAGGAGAAACACAGTTTGAAAACAGGGGAACTCAGTATATCAGTGAGATTTTAACGAAACCCTGTGGATATCCTAGCATGTGTTAATTATTCATTGACTTCATGAGAGGAAAACAACTAAACTCACATTCATTTGTTCCTGAAATTTTTTCATCACCAAAACTGATCATGATGTTCTTATTAATCATCCAAAGAGTCAAAGAAATGAACAGAACTGAAAAATATGATAACTAGAGTATCATGAGGAAAATGTGAGTGGTGCTTGCCCATGCAAAATTCACTTCCACAATGGTGTTATGAGTGGTTGTTAAAGCGTTGATATGCGGTTGCTAGGGCGTTCTGGGTGGTTGCTACTGTAGGTAGTTGCTCACTGGCCCTCCTCAAAGTCTCTATGATAATTTGGTCACTAAGTGGCATGGGTCCCTCACTTATTGTAAAATTATGGGATTATTTTGCATGTTTTATCATCCAACAGTCTGAAAATAATAGCGGCTCTTCTCACCAAGTTACACGATTTGAGGTATCATTCATGTACATAGCACAAACGATGAAAAATCCCTAGCCTTAAGCATGACCTATTATAACAGGAGCCTGATCTCATGAAAATTAAGTGACTGTGGTGACACTTTTGCAAAACGATATAATGTGGTTCTTAAGACGTATCGCTGCAGTTCTGAGATGAAATGTCCACTGTGTGGAGCTAAAAGCGAGTTACATTTTCTCCCAAACAGATGCTCTATCGAGTTTAAATCAACAAAACCATCCTTTCTACCCTAGTGCTGGGCAGTATGTCTTAAAACATAATATTTCGATAGCCTATTGATGATATTCTATATAAATCTTGATAATTATGTATTTTATCTAAAATGGTTCAAAAGTGTTTTTATTTTAATCAGAGGAACCATCATTTCATCCAAACAATTTTAGCCAAGTAGATTCAATATTTTAAAGACATTAAATAAAAATCTATTTAAAAAGAATTAGTTTTTCATTAAATAAACAAAGGGAGAATGAAATTCAATCATTTTCATTAATATGCACTTTATATTCATATTTCATATACAGTGATACATAGAAGCTTAATAAAAAGCATTATTTACCTTCATATGTTTTTACTAATACATTTTTGTGAATGAACAAGGTTCAGACTTATTTTTGAAACCCCAGTTGAATATTGCATAATACTAAATTATTACTGTTATAATATAATGCTGAATTATCATTATTATTCTGATTATTAGATTTGCGTTATACAAAAGTAATATATTTTTGTCCTGTTTACTTCACCTCCACCTGGGGCACCGAAAGTGCTGTCGTATTTACTTCAATTTCACAAGGAGCTTTTATTGTGACACAGAAAAGGCGATGTGTATTTGACAATTTACAATATCCCACATTTCCTGAAACGCTGTAATCTCCTCCTTTACTGTTATTCTGTGCCACGTTTGTAGATTTGTATAATAACTTGTAGCGGTTACTAATGTTTGAAATTGTGGGAATGCTTGAACCTACATTACTTTGATTTCACTATGTACGTGAACTGATCTGAGAGTGCCGCCATGTGCGTGCACACAGATCAGCGTGTAACCGGTTTGTCCTGAATCACACAGAGACCGTGTGTATCTGTCTTTAAATCACAGCCTTTTGTGGATTAATAATCACATATGTCCAACTCTCCATTTTTATGTTATTTTGATTAATTGAAGGATCGTGAAATTAGTTTACTGATGCGCTCTTTATGAAACTTAATGGCCAGATGAAAGCACATTAAAATCATCGCGATATTCATGATATTGGTCAAATTTACATCATCAGCAAAATTATCTAGATTATATCGTTAATATTCAGTATGTCGCCCAGCTTTACTCTACCTTAAACCTTAAACCTAAACCTAACCGATAGTGTCATAAAAGCAAATGTGAGATGATCAATTGCTGTAATTTTGTGGTGCTTCTACGACACTTTCAGCTCACGTCAACTTGCTTGCTCTTCGGGACCCGTACACTAGTCCTTTTGCATCGCAAGTGCAACGCTCTATCAGTTGAGCTACTGTGCGATTTGATTGCTCTCGAATAAGCTTGGAATTCTAATTGGTTATGTAATGCAAATGTTAAAATGTATCACCTCACAAGTCATGCGCTATAGAAAAAGTGTTTGAATGTCATAAGATAGCATTGTGTGAGGAACAGGGTGAAAAGTATTTATAAACTTATAATCTTTAGTAGTGATTTCTGTGAAAGGGAATAAAAGCTATTGTTGTTGTAGCGCTTCTAGTGTTCATTTCATCAGGAAACTGCCGCAGTACGTACTACAAGCCATGTAAAAATCATTTTGCAGAATATAGATATAGTAATGTGATTGTATGAGACCAATCGGATTGCTTTGAAAACATAGCACCATTGTCAAGAGGAGCTGGGCGTTAAGAAGGTGATCACACCTCTGAGATGCCATAGATGCCAACAGGAGCTTGGCACAGCTGTTGGCAGACTACACAAAGTGCCCCTGTGCACCTGTTGGGGCCATATAGTGGGGACAGAAGCAAGTGCCCTAAGTCACAAGAGTGCCCACTTCAAACTGGCACAGTGAGAGGGTGGTTATGTCGGACAAGAGATTGGGGTGACATCCACTCATGCCAAAGTTGGAGTGGTGTCACTTGAAGATAAAGCAGTGAATTATTAGTTTCTTTACAGTGGAAACGGTGGAAAAGGACAATGCTGATTTAACTTGATTGAAAAAGACACGGCGCCTGCTCCAGATGGCTATTTATTAGTCTTGGTCACAGGAGATCTGTCTCCTTTGTCTCAGAGTCTGCTTGTAACATATTTGTTTCTTCATTTCTGTTAATTCGGTTGCCAGGTATTTTAACAGTGAAACATCTGAATCTCTCAGCCACAGATCTTGACCTTGGCTATAATGCAGACAGTGAAATATTCTTTTGCAACAAAAACGTTTACACTAGAACTGCTGGTGAAAACTACTGGTCTTAAACTGACTACTTCCCTTCTGACCTTGTCTTGGCTGGTTTAAGCTGGTCTAGCTGGTCTCCTAGCCTGGATAAGCTGGTCTTCAGATGGTTTAGCTGGTTTACTAGCTTGTACCCGAGCCATGACCAGATGAAAAGTGCCCAAAACACCTGGGAGACCAGCTAAGACCAGCAAACCATTTTAGGCTGGTTTAAATGTTTTTTATTTAATTTTAGCAGTGTTGCGCTTACTCGGAACACCCTGCCGGAAAAAAACAACTTATACCAGCTTTAAGGGCTATTCGGGGTTCAATACAAGTTAAACTCAATCGACAGCATTTGTGGAATAATGCTGTTTACCACAAACAATGATTTCGACCTGTAACTCTCCACCCTCTCGGGAACTACTGTCGCCAAGGCCACAGGGACCGCCTCCCTCCAAGCTTTTAGAAGATTGAGGTGGTAAACCCGACGTGCCCCATCCCTTTCCATTTGCTTAACCTCATAAACTCGTTGTGTGACCTCAAAGGGCCCTTGCCACTTGACAAATGTAGTAATTTAGAGCTTGAGGTGAGCAGCAATACAAGCACCTTATCTCCCGGTGTGAATTCCCATAGTCGAGTGCCCCTGTCATACAGCCGGCTTTGACGTACCTGAGCTTGGAGCAAATTCCCCTGTGTTAATTGACCCAAAGTGTGGAGTTTTGCTCTAAGATCAACAACATACTGAATTTAATTTTTACTGTTTGAAGGTCCCTCCTCCCAAGTTTCCCATATGACGTTGAGCACGCTGCGTGGCCGACGACCATAGAGCAGCTCGAATGGGGCAAACCCTGTGGATGCTCGTGGGACCTCTCTGAGATGTTGCGCAGGAGCACTGCTTCCAGATATTGCATTGCATAGTCCACCAGAACTAATGCAAAGCGACGACAGCATGCAGCCCGTTCTAATGGCCCGATGAGGTCCATACCAGTTCTTTCGAAGGTGACCTCAATTAAAGGTAGAGGGTGCAATGGCGCTTTTGGGGTGGCCAGTGGATTCACCAACTGACATTCACGGCACTCCGCACACCACCTGCGAACATCCCTGTGAATGCCTGGCCAAAAAAACCAGGCCATTATTCGGTTAAGTGTTTTTTCCTGTTTTATATGGCCGGCCATTGGATTATGATGAGCGCTTCCCGACGGCTCTTCGGTACTAATAACTGGGTTGTATTCTCTTTTGTTTGAGTGTCCTGCGTCACTCGATACAACCGATCTTTAATAATTGAAAAATATGGGTACTCATCATGTGACTGCTCTAGAGGGAATTCCTTCAGGGAATC
Source organism: Myxocyprinus asiaticus (assembly GCF_019703515.2). Lineage (NCBI taxonomy): Eukaryota > Metazoa > Chordata > Actinopteri > Cypriniformes > Catostomidae > Myxocyprinus > Myxocyprinus asiaticus. The sequence continues at coordinate 3,874,610 of NC_059390.1, read as the reverse complement.
TTGATGCAAAGCAGACGTAGAGGGCCCTGGCACTGCCTCTCCAGCCATAGTATCGCACGTCACACATTATTTCACAGGACCCATCCGCACAAATTTCCCTCAATAAATTCTTAAAATCAGGCCAATTCATCTTCAAAATCAGCGGATGGGTGGGGCGGGAATTAACCTCAGCCTGTTTTCTCACCCTGAATAGTACCTCAATGGTAACCATCAGATACATGTGAATATCCCCGTGCACACACCGCACCTTCACCTGATTATTTGTGCCCAATGTCCCATCTTGTATCACGCGTTGGTGGATGGAGGTTTGGGAACAGCCTGAATCCACCAAAGCTTGATATATATCCCCCTGGGTACTCACCAGTATCCGATATGCCCCAGCTCGATCGGGGGTGGCCTGTGGAGCATCGGGGACCCAGACAAGAGTGCCCACCTCCATTCCTGTAATGCCCTGGTTTCCCTACCACTCCTGTGGGACTGGGCTCACCAATCTGGGAGGGATAGTGGAAAGAGAGAGGGTTAGCAGGGGGAAGAGATTTGGGCATGGTACTGCCCTATCTCTTGGGGGCAGGGATGGGATGGAAAGAGCACGGGCAGGGGCGGGGTTTGGGGGAAGGAGAGAGAGAGTGAGAGAGAATCTGCTTCAGTGGTTCCTGGAAACGCCGTCATGTAGTCCTCTGCCAACTGGACTGCATCCTCCAGCGATGCTGGACGGTGGCACTGGAACCACTCGACATGCCACGAGGAAGCTGGGAGATTAACTGCTCCAGTGTCACCAGATCTACAATATCCTGGGCACCGTAGGTCCCCTGCGTGAAGGCGAACATGCGGCCGTGCCTTCCCAGCCTCAGGGAACAGAAGTGTTGGCGAATTTGTTATGGACTTCGACCGACCCATTGCATGATGGCTCTCTTTAGATCGGCGTACACGAGGAGGTTAGTGGTGGGGAGTTGTTGAGCTGCTAGTTGTGCTTCCCTGGAGAGCAATGGCAGTAAGTGGGCCGCCCACTGGTCCGGTGGCCATCTCCACACCTCGGCCGTCTTCTCGAACAGATTGAGGTAGGCCTCCGGATCATCAGCAGTGCTCATTTTGACAAGAGTGACCAGTGAGATTTTCGGTGAGGGCTCCGGGGTCGCAGCTGCAGCCCCTTCGTGTGTGATCAGACTCCAAAACACCTGCCGGTCTTTCACTTGGGCCTTTAAAAAACACTGCTCCTGCTCCAATCACAGCTTGATGAGGGCATGATGTTGATTCCGTTGGATGCCAGCGAGGGTCTGGATCACTTCGGCCAGTGGTGAAGACTCCATGACGATGTAACTCCTTCCACGAGGTCCTGGGTTTCAGCACCAGTGTAACACAATTTAAAAGTTTGGGTATGGAAGGAAGAGACGGGGAGCTGTGACGTGCTTCAGGTAGGCTTTTATTCTCTTTGCCTTTGTGTGCAGCAGATGCACTCTTTTCAGACTTTTCACTCAGTTCAATAATTTACTCTCAAAATAAACATAAACTTCTTCAAAATACTTAATATAACAAACACTCAATATAACAGACACCAATGCTGCACACTCGTTCTCTCTCTTCTCTCTGGCTTGTTTTGGCTGCTTTTAAGGTCTCTCCCCGCTATCACTGTAACAAGAAACAGCTGTTAGAAATCATGTCAACCAGCATATTGTTTATGTCTTGTGGCTATGCTTTATAAACAGTGAGTATTTTAACAGTTACAAATTGGCCCCCAGTCACTTCCATTGTAAGTGCCTCATGGTAACCCAGATTTTTGCCTGTTTAAAGAAAAGGAGGGGCGAGTCAAAACTATTTTTTGTGGTAATCAACATTATGCCACAAATGCTGTCGATTGAGCTTAATTTGTATTGAACTTGGAATATTTCTTTAAGCTGGTTTGTTGGTTTTGGCTTGTTTAAGCTGGTCTAGCTGGTCTCCCAACAAGGATAGCTGGTGTTCAGTTGGTTTAGCTAGTCTGTCAGCTTGTCCCCTAGCCAGACCAGCTGAAACATATTCAAAACTTCGGGAGACCAGCTAAAACCAGCAAACCACAATGGGCTAGTTTATTTTATTTTATTTTTTCAGCAGGGTTGCACTTACTTAGAGGACCATGCTGAAAAAAAGCAGCTTAAAACAGTTTGCTGGTCTTAGCTGGTTTAAACTGGTCTCCCAGCCTGACCAAGCTGGTCTAGCCAGTGTTCAAAAGTGCCCAAAACCCTTGGGAGACCAGCTAATACCAGCAAACCGTCTTAGGCTGTCTTAAACTGTGTTTTTTTTTCAAGAGGGTTGCGCTTACTTGGAGGACCCTGGTTTGCTGGTCTTCACTGGTTTAAACTGATTTAGCTGGTATTCCAGCTTGGCCAAGCTGGTTTTCTGACAAAGCATTGACATGCATATTACTGATTGCATTGCAAGTGGTCTTTGATTTGCATTAAATTAAACATGCAGTAGCATCTATTCAATAAGTCCCAAAGGTGTTTGATAGCAGAAGAGTTTGTATTGTCTCTTAATCAACTCGTTCAGCTGAAGTTCACACAGGCTAGAGTGTTTGTATCTGCGAGGTTTGCAAATCTGACATGACATTCAACAAACAGTCCAGACGCAATTACTGCTGCGTCCATTACTCATGCATGCAGTTTTGGTAGATGAGATTTTTGTTTTGTTTACGTGTACATGTGTAATCATTTCTCATGCAAATCACAGCAAATGTGTTTTAATACAGCGTTTCATTGGAACTCCTTTACTACCTTCATGGTAAAGGCCAACTGAAACCAAGTACAAACGTAGCACACCAGTTAACGTGCGTTTCGCTTTTTGATAATCTGGGTTAGTTGTGTAATGGGGCAGTTGTCAAAAGGGTTATATTCATAGTAACAAGTTTTTGAGTCAAAAGTCCAATTAGACAATTGCTTGTTTTCTCTAGCAGTCGTTTTGCAAGTTGGTTTCAAACATCTAGTTCAAAACTGTCTTAAATTAATATAAGTTTTGTAAATCCCACCCTCCAAACTAAAATTCCAATATCAGTGTAACAACTTCACAGCAAAATGGAAGGAGAACACAGGGAAGGGGGTTTTCCAGGCTCAGATAAGACTTTTAATCGGCCACTTCAGTGCTTTACAACTTCACAAACTCATCAGCTTCACAGGTACGTAGTTACTTAAACACATCAGCTTTCACCGGCACGTAGTTACTTAAACACATCAGCTTCACAAATACAACAGAACGAACGTAACAGCATCAGGAGCACTGTGGACTTCCTTGTGCCAAACTCTCTCTCTGCTCTGCTGATGGCGTGGCTGCTTATATGCCGCTCTCCCCATGCTCACTGGAATTAGAGACAGGTGTTACACATAATCTAGCTCAGGTGCAAGCGCCCTTACCGCTTTCTCTCTCTCCGGACGGATGCTTGACCATGCCCCCGCTGCCACAATTAGATTTTTTTATAAAAGCTGTTGGGTGAACAAGCAAAGATAATAAAACCACACTGGCAAACATTCAGGCAAGGGACAACAACATAACGAAGGTAAACTTAAGTTCTCAGGTCAAGGGTATATTTCATAAATGCAGGTTGAGGCATGTCCTCACATTTTATAAACTTCTTTTAAATATACAATTTCTGTTGACCAAAACAATAATTTTTTTGTAACCTCTTCCACTTTTTACTATTGCATGAGTTTGTTTTTGTGTGTGTGTGTGTGTGTGTGTGTGTGTGTGTGTGTGTGTTTCATAACTGTTACGGTTACACTTTCTACAATAGGTTTGTATTCATTAACTAAATTAGTTATCATTAACTTAAACAATACAGTGCATTCATATTTCTTACATTATAATTGTAATTAATGAACTAACATGAACTGATAATGAACAATTGTACAAGTATTTTTTATAAATTAACATTAACCAAGATTAATACATTCTTTAAAAATATATTGCTCATTGTTAGTTCATAATACACAATGCATTTACTACTGTAAAAAAACAGAGCCTTATTGTAAATTGTTTCTTTGTATGATTGCAGAAAAACCATTAAATAGCCTATTCATTTTAAAAACATATGTTGTGGAAGATGGCTTCTTTTTTAATCTTAAATTGGTATTTCATGTTAAAAAAGAATCTATTTGTCTCAGCCAATGTCAATAAACAGCAGATTACCAATGTGACGACATGCCCTTCTTTAAGTTTAAAAAGCGAATGTGTTTTAAATAAACAGTATCTTTCTGCCAATAACAGTGGAATACCTTTAAGATTTTAACCTACCCTCAGAAATATTCATTGGAATAAAAAGTAGCACAGCACCTAACCCCCTTTTTCCTATTAGATATAAGTTTATGAAAAAGCAATACGCCATTGCTGTGGCAGTAGCTTTCCAGTGCACGAATTAACTGATGGTGTTTGTGTATTTAAACTCCTTGGCTTTACCCAACCACGCCTGTCTAATTGATTCACACAAGTGCTATTGCTAAGAAACTCTCTGAGCTGTATCAAGAGCTAAGCTCTTTCATGCACACACACACACACACACACACACACACACACACTTTCCATCACATTAATATATAAAAAACACAATCAGTAATTTATTATCCTAAATTACAAAATAAAAAACTGTTTTTGAGGTTGATTGGAGAGCTGATTTTGTAATTGCGAGGTGGGGTTTGGTTTCATGAAAGTTGAAGTTAGTCAGCAATGACAATAATGTATTAACCACAATATTGATTCTCTGCCTAAAACCTCTTAATGGCCTCCTGATTGCTGGTTCGTCCCTGCAGTCCCTTAAAACCTCTAGATAACCATCTGCTCTTATCAGCTCCAGCGTTTGGACCGTACGCCTGTATCTGCACCGACATCTCTGAAGGGCTTCGCTTAGTGTGTCGGACGATAAGAATTATTGATAATTACCTGCGGCATTTTCAGAATTGCTTATTTTGTGCCCTCTACCCAGATATTGATTTATTGACTCTGAGAACTGTATAATAGAGTTCGTAAAAGATAATCATATGAATTTTAGAAGGATTTAATGTTATATGAGTTTCATATGTTGCAGCTTCATGTTAAACATGGAATTATGGAGAGATAATATAAAAATACAAAATAATCGTTCACAAATAATACGTCCATTGTAAGGTTCACTAGCCGTCAGCAAACATGTTTACATGCATGATCTTACACCGATAGTGCTTAATAAGCCAACAATGTCTGTGGTCATGTAAATTCCTTAAATGGCTTTCTTTTATTGAGGTAAGGTCAACAATGGTATGGGCAAAAAAACTATCCACACATGTAGATTTTTGCAGATAATTACAAATTTGCATTGCATGTTAATTAACACCTTAACTGGCATTCTTACGATATATAAACACGGACAATGTTACATAGCAAAGATCATCTGACCCAAATTTCAAGAACATTTTTAGAAGAGAAAAAAAGACTATTTTCAAAGCTATTGGACAAGCAAATTGTTGACCTTAGAAAGAGGTATACACTTTCATAACCTCCTGTTTTATGTTTTATCTGATCTCTTTTTTTCACTTAACATTTTTCTTTAACAAACCTTTAACTTTTGTAACTGAGATATCATTTGAGTTTAAGCATGGAGAGTGTAACCTTTGAGGCCAATGGACTGTAGCCAGTTGAAGTCTCTTGTCTGTCATCTAGAACTAGTTAATAATCTATATTTCACATTTCTTGTATAATCAAGATCTCATTGGGATGTCCAAATAAAAAGAAGTATCGGTAACACTTTCTATGAAGCCCTTATTTATAATGCATTGTAAAGGCATTATACATGCATTCATAATGTCTCATAATACACCTTACAAGAAGTTATAACTTCTCATAAATATTTATAACTACAGTTATAATACATTATAAGAATTCCCCTATTCAAGTTATACTTTAGAGTATAATGTATTATTACACAAGCAACATCCATGTTTAACGCAGCAAAAGCTAAAAAAGTTAATTGTATAAGTGCTGTCATGCAAAAGCAGCATAGTGTAAACAGTCAAAAGGTTTTATGACATGATCATATTATAAGTGGTCTTTGCCTGCTTTAAATAAATTTACAAAAGCAATATCTTCTTATAAACAGCCATAAAATAAACTTGTAACATACAGTACAATACATTACAAGTCAGACTTAAACTATGGAAGTTATATATAAAATAAGTCTCCAAATAAGATTCATTAAATTAAAGTGTATTAATATTATTATATATTATTAATATTTTAAACTTGTAGCTTTACAAGCGTTTTTCGTAATATCTCAAAAGGGGTGTTATTTTGTATTTTATGCATGCATAATGTATATAATTTCTTATAACCACTTAAAACTATCTTAAGGATGTTTATAAGATGCTTTTGTCACTTAAAGCATACCTATTATATATATATTACAAAAATATATAATACATTACAACTTCTGCAGATAAAATTGGATGTTTACTGTTATAATGTATTATAATCTAAGGTATAACTATGAATAGGTAAGTATTATAATGTATTATAATTGTGGTTATAATTATTTATGAGAAGTTATAGCATATTATGAGGTGTATTATAAGACATTACTAATGCACTATAATGCCTATACAATGCATTATAAATATGGGCTAGAAAGTGATAGAGTCATAGAAAGTGTTACCGGAGTATCATCCAAGTGTGGGAATAGAGTCTGCAATCGGTCAAGCCTTGTGCCAAAAACCCTAAAGGATATAGTCATTTAGAAAGGTGTTTGTAATGGAACGTTCTGAGTGACTGGAGATATACTACTGGTTCCTCACATCCTCGGGCGAGTCAATGGTTTCTGTGTTTTATATTGATTGTCTGGTCTCAAACCCCGGGTCAACGTGGCCCATAGGAACGTAGCCGACCCGTGGCTAAACACACAACTCATTGTCTTTTAACAGAGTTTATCTAAAGTCACCGCAAGACTGCTGGTGTAAATCAAATAGAAATGGCATCAGGATTTTTCTTGCTCTTTTGAAATAAAAGAGTTTGTAGACACTATGGGAGCTACTGATGCAAACCCGGATCGGTTTGACAACAGAGTTCGGTTCTTTTAGTTGGTTTTAAAGCAATTTTTTGAACTTGGGTGCACACCAGCAAAACGGTGGTGTGGTGTAAGGCTCATGTGGATTTCAGTATGGTTCACAATTGGTAGGAACATAATCAAGAATAACTTCTGCCAGTGAACTGCAATTATGACATATAAAAGTCATTTTGAAGAAATGATCCGGGTAAAACACAAGTAAAGGTCAGTCAGCAGCATTTGTTGGTATTATGTGCATTACCACAAAAAATTATTTGAACTCGTCCCTTCTTTATTAAAAAAAGCAAAAACTGCCCTCACAGTGAGGCACTTACAATGGAAGTGAATGGGGCCAGTTCATAAATATATAAATACATACATTTCAAAAGTATAGCCACAAGTAGTAAACATTATACAGGTTAACATGATTAGTGTGATACAATTACTTACTAACCTTATCTCTGTAAAGTTATATCCAATATTACAACTATGTTGTCATGACAACGGAACCCTGTAATCCCCATATTGGATATAGTTGTTTACGTCTTGTGGCTATACTTTGAAACTACGTGTATTTTAGTGTTTGTTCCATTGTAAGTGTCCTACTGTAACTGCTATTGTTTTTTTTCCCTAAATTATTTATTGTAGTAATCAACATTATGCCACAAATGTTGTTATTAGTGCTTAACTTGTATTGAACTGGGAACATTTCTTTAAACAGCCAGTTAAGTTCTAATGGTCAGAGAGAGGGTGGGAAATGGCCATGAAAAACTACATTACTAAATTATAAAATTACAAGTGGACTTTTACATTTTTATTTAAAATTATCCCTATCTAAAGAAATAATAGTCTATACAGAGATTTCTTTCTGAATCTTTTTTTCTCTATCTGCCGACTGATTTGGGACTGATTACAAATGAGTCAACACAGTAGTAATTAGCACTCGCTGAGAAGTTACGTCTCACAATTCAACTGCAAATGTTACATCCAAAAACACTGGAAAAGCACACTGATAACATTAGGGCCATGTCATCACCGACATGATTTTCTAGTTAATTTGCAGGAAACCGCACAATGCAGGGCAATTCTGTGTGCTGCTCGTGTACATAAATGCCTGATGCATCCATGTGCGTCTCACAGCAGCTGCCGCAGAAGATCAAAAAAATTATATTACTTTATATTCGCTTGAATGGCAGCTGCATTGGTCTGCAATCAGTCTGAAATCTTTAAATACCAACCAAAGAAAATTTCATTGAGCTTGTCTTTAACTGCAAAAACTAAATAATTTTGAGTCATAAATTTAACAGAATTGTCCTTCAAAAGTGTCAGAGATATAGCCTAAAAAAAGACGTGCATAAGTTACCTGGTGGTTTACAATAAAAACAAAATAAAATAAACATTTAAAATAAAATCATCATAACCAACTAAATGAAGTTTAGCTTCATACACAAACTCTGTCATCGAATAATACATTTATTTTATAGTCTATAATTAAATTATAAACAAAGCATTTCACTGCCCAAAATATCCTAATATTTTATTGTGCATGGTTGAATGTGGTGAATGTTGGACAAATGCTGTAAAAGAATGTATTTAAAGCAGCTCGTCAATGCTTTGAAAATAGTCAATCATTAATAAATAGGTGCTGTTTATCTGTTTAGAGTTGCTGTCTGCTTTAGCAATAACGCTTTTTTCCTCCGATTATTTAAAAAGTTACACAATTCATTTATCAAGCTATTATGGACCGGTTCAATCTGACAACACTGTGTGGACCACAAGAGACTACAGAAGCCTACATGTGTGGACACATTACACCTAAAAAGTCTTAATATCCAATATTAATACTATTTGTATGTATTTTTATTTAAATAAGCTGTTTTTAGTAAACTGTGAGAGACATGATGTGGGTGACTTGATTCAAGGAAGTTCTTGATTTTAAGTTTTTAACCACGATGAAACCGCAATGTGAGCATCTTGGCTGCACAAATGCCACACGCGTTGTCAGGTCCTGTATTGTGTGAAACTGCCTTGTTTAGTTTCTATTACATTGGATACATACCCGTTTTTTATGTTTTCGTTGTGCCAGCCACCTCGGTAGTTGATGTTATACAATAGTCTCTGTAGTAACATTCAAGCGTATTGGTTGACTGATGAGTGTACCTGTGCATGTGTATATGTGTGTGTGCATGTTTGCTTAAACACAGTGAAACAACTCTGGCTATGTCTATGACTTCAGAGGCTAATACAGCTGCATGCAGACAGAGATGTGTCAATTAATTTCTGTTTTGTTATTTATTTTTATTTTTTCATTGCATCACAAATGTCATGGACTCGGCTGGACTCTGGAAAAAATCCAGAGTCTCAAAGTCTGAGTCCATACTCGAGTACCCCAACTCTAGAGTACGGTGCCTTTAAATGATCTCACAATCATTATTATTATTATTATTATTATTTTACAATTGTAACCACTGAAATATTGATTACACTGTTCCAAAAGACAGAATTAATATTCAGGGGAACATTTCTGCTTTGATGAGATGTTAAACCACTTCCCGAAACTTTAAACAGAAATAGTTCTTGTTTCTGAAATGCTATCGATGGAGGATTTAATCTGTCACTCATGTCATAGGGGGTGGAGCCTAACAAGGTTCTCACAGAAATCTAATCGGCACCAGAAACCCAAGGTCAGTGTCTGGTCACTGTATCCCACGACAAAACAAGAATAAATCTCACATTGCAGGACTGTCAGAAAGAATTGGCCTTATCCACACTTTACTGCACAAGACGATTGCGAAATGTGTGTATTCAAAGACTCACTTGACACTTTAATCTCCTTCTACAAAACACATACATCTCACAAAGAAATATCCAGGTCATATTTTACCCCAAAATCACATATACATACAGTATATATCTTCAGCTTCGGGTACTTTAAGCACTGTGGACTTCAAAAAAGTTAAAAAAAAAATTCTCACACTCTCACCATTTTTTTTGTCCACTTACAATGTCCAACAGTGTATGTACATGCATCTCAAGAGATTATGTAATTTTTTAATCGTTTTTTCTGAAATTCATGAAAATTCCCACCACAATATAATTTCCAGCACATCTCAAATTTTGTGTTATAATAATAGAATAATAGAATTCTATGGTGGAAATTACGGTGAAGGAAATTACATTTGTAACTTTTTACAAATAAAATAGCCAACTCCTTTGTCTTGCTTAGGCTAATTTCATAGCTAACATTTGATGTAATTTAAAGACACACAATTAAATGATTATTATTATTATTATTCTTTTTGCATAATTTAGCTAAACTAAAGCTTGATTGGAAAAGATGGCTTGCAAAAATACTCTGATACTTACCTTGATTTTTCTTTGTTTCCTTTAAACACCACATATCTCATATTTCATCGCAAGCATGCTTTTCAGTTTTGTCAACTTGGTCAACAAGTACACAAACTTTTAAAGAACAAAAATATGCAACATTTTTTGGTGTACTGGAAAAGACGCTAGATGATAGAAATCATTTTTTTACATTATAAATATTTGAATGGTTTATGTTTATTTCTCTCTTTGTTTAGATTATCATAGTTTTAAACATGTAAACACATTTTTATAATGAATTATCATAGTTTAATATTGAAAGTCTGGGTCTGGGGCAAGGCTGAAACAGTCAAATCTGTACATAAAAAGGCATGTGAAAAGTACCAACACTAATGAAGGTCTGGTAAAAAAAAATTTCCAATTCAGTTTTAAAGAGATCTTCATATAACAAAAATAAAAAAGGTGAAATCTGTTTGTTTGAATTAAAACAAACCCCTAGGACACAAAAGTGCAGAAGTTGAAGAAACAAAAATTACAAATGCACTTCACAGTAGAGTAATAAGAATCAGATTTTTGTACAATATAGTAGGCAAAATGAGTAGACAATTACAGACAGCTGAAATACAGAACTGTATTTTTGCATTGTGACATATTTGTTGAGAATTACCATTGAGAATAATGAGAATTACAAACAAGATTGAAATAAAAACACTTTACAATAATGCAAATTTTGTGTGAAATGTGCTCAATTGTCACTGAAATAAAAGTTAATGGTTGTAAAAATTCATTTTTGCTGTATATATACTGAATGGTCATTTTATTTAGTTATTTATTTATGAATTTATTTATACCGTATATGTACTGTATATACTCTTTTCATTTTGAGGTGGAGTAATACTCGGACATGTTCTTGACAGTTTTTGTGAGATTCAACCACATGTGAGCATACATGCAGATGTGCTTAGTATGCATGTAAGTGCATGCCATTGTGTTTGAATGCTGCTTTAGTTTTATGCATCATGCGCTTTTATGCAGAAGAACAATGCTTTTCTCGCCGTCTTTTTTATTATACCTGCACTGGAACAGAGGTGTTGTGTTAAAGATGTGCAGATAGGGCAGACTGTTTGTTCAAACGATTACACCATCGCCCAAAACCACATCAAGCTCCCGTTGTCTTAGGCATTAAGGATGCGTCTACCCCCCTCTGAGGCATGCAGAATGTTGTGTTTGCTTTGTTTTTTTCTGCCTATTGCACTGATGTCTGATGCACTATAAAGAATGTGCAAAGTCTGAATACAATAAAGCCCAAATGAGATTTGAGAGTTATGGCGGAGGAAGATTTTGTGAATAACAAATTAAATTAAAGACTGTTCCTCACACTAAGTGTTGTATGGCTTCAGAAGACTAGAAATATAGTCGCATATGGACCAGTGTTTATTTTCACTTTTTTTTTCTTGAGACATAAATGTCCCTTAAATTTTGTCAATATTTCACCATATGAAATATATGTCATATTCATTCCTTTTATTTAATTTTACTCTAATTGAAATGACATATCATATTTAGTTGACAAAAATAACATAAAAAAAATAACAGTTGAGAATTATGTGCAAAATGACAAAAACAAATATCAAACTGTAACAGAAAAACTTTAACAAATATTCAAATATTTAAATTTATAAACTAATTATAATTATTTAAACAAGTACCAAATATATTAAAGATTAATATGTTTTATATGTAAGTTTAAACAATAGCATGTAGCATATAATAAATATACTATTAGCTACTTTTTAGAATTTACTCTGTTGTGAATTCCTCATTTTTAGACAGTTTAGGATATTACGGTACCTGTAGCATGTTTTAAAAGAAAAATCATATTCACAACACAAGTTATGCATTCTGATAAGGGTGTAATTTAGTTCAAGTTCACCAGCATTTTCTTAATTGTCTGTGCAGATGTAAGTTGTAATATTACATTTATGTTGTGAATATAGATGATAAATGTTACAAACACAGTCAGAAATACATTTTCAAAAATTGTACAACAGCTTGTCACTTGGGCGGTACTCTTAAAGGCACACCCACTGTAGTTTTTTTTACACCTTAAGGTACTGATAAGATATTATCAGTATATAAATCAATATAAATATTTTTAATATTCACGCATTTGAATTTCATAACAAAATTCCATGAAATTGAATTCGGTAATGTTTAACAGAATACAATTTATACAACTTAAAATATAAAAAGATTTAAAAAAAATATTTGATTAAAGATTACTCAATTCGGGGGTCTGGGTAGCTCAGCGAGTATTGACGCTGTCTACCACCCCTGGAGTCGCGAGTTTGAATACAGGGTGTGCTGAGTGATTCCAGCCAGGTCTCCTAAGCAACCAAATTGGCCCGGTTGCTAGGGAGGGTAGAGTTACATGCGGTAACCTCCTCGTGGTCGCGATTAGGGGTTCTCACTCTCAATGGGGCGCGTGGTAAGTTGTGCGTGGATCGCGGAGAGTAGCATGAGCCTCCACGTGCTGGGAGTCTCCGCGGTGTCATGCACAACGAGCCACGTGATAAGTTGCACGGATTGACTGTCTCAGAAGCGGAGGCAACTGAGACTTGTCCTCCGCCACCCGGACTGATGACAAGGACTTACTAAGTAATGGGAATTTGGCATTCCAAATTGGAGAGAAAAGGGGAAAAAAACATTAAAAAATTAAATAAAAATTAAAAAGATTGCTCATTTCAATTTGATGGAATTTTGTTATTAAGTTGAAATGTGTAAATTTCTTTTTTTTTTTTAAAAAAAAAAAAAACAGTGTTAGTGCATTGTTAAGATCTCGTGATGTTATTTTTTTCTTGTCATATTTTCATCAACAGTCTGTTTTAAAACCATTTGATTATCATCATGATGTGTCCTTATAGTCTTGTCTTCGTGATTGTTGACAAAATTCAGAAAGCCTTTGTCAACAAACATGTACGTTAGTGATTTCGTTGATGGGATTAAGACTGCTATGGAATACTTTTATAATGCTTTTATGGTGGTTTTTTTTTTGTCCTTTTTGGAGCTTGACAAGGAGTCACTATAACCACTTTTGTATGGAAAAGAGCTGCATAAACATTCTGCAAAACAGAAGAAAGTCATACGAGTTTGAAACAATATAAAGTTGAGTAAGCGATGACCGAATTTCATTTCTGGGTGAACTACCCCTTTAACTGAGCATGTGTCCTATCTTTTTGTGCAGTTTTGGACTAAAGAGAGAAGAGCCAGAATCCATTACAGTTTTGCTGATATATCTGTATGTATTTTAAAATCTGACCCAGATCTTGCAGAATTGGCTAAAAAAGTTATTGTGCCCCTTGTGTGAAGGACACTGTTGGTGCCATCAGACTTTTGCCTCCCTGAATACTTAGAAGAAGAAAAAAAAAAAACATGAGATCTCTTTAACATCTCAATTGTTTCTCCGAGACAGAAATTAGATTCAATTAAGCTTCTGCTAAAGTCTTCTGCTTAGATTGTTCTCCTGAGAAAAAAGTCGTCATTAATCTCACATGTGAGCCTTTCAACAATATCAAAAGAGGGGGGCCTGGGTAGCTCAGCGAGTATTGACGATGACTACCACCCCTGGAGTTGCGAGTTCGAATCCAGGGCGTGCTGAGTGACTCCAGCCAGGTCTCCTAAGCAACCAAATTGGCCCGGTTGCTAGGGAGGGTAGAGTCACATGGGGTAACCTCCTCATGGTCACTATAATGTGGTTCTCGCTCTCGGTGGGGCACGTGGTGAGTTATGCATGGATGCCGCGGAGAATAGCGTGAAGCCTCCACACACGCTATGTCTCCGCGGTAACGCACTCAGCAAGCCACGTGATAAGATGTGTGGATTGACTGTCTCAGATGCAGAGGCAACTGAGATTCGTCCTCCGCCACCCGGATTGAGGTGAGTCACTACGCCACCACGAGGTCTTAGAACGCATTGGGTATTCCAAATTGGGGAGAAAAAGGGAGAGAAAAAAAACCCAATATCAAATGAGGGGGCCTGGGTAGCTCAGCGAGTATTGATGCTGGCTACCACCCCTGGAGTCGTGAGTTCAAATCCAGGGCGTGCTGAGTGACTCCTAAGCAACCAAATTGGCCTGGTTGCTAGGGAGAGTAGAGTCACATGGAGTTAGAGTAACCTCCTCGTGGTCGCGATTAGTGGCTCTCGCTCTCAATGGGGCGTGTAGTAAGTTGTGCGTGGATCACGGCGAGTAGCATGAGCATCCATGTCTCTGTGGTGTCATGCACAATGAGCCACGTGATAAGATGCGCAGATTGACTGTCTCAGAAGCGGAGACAACTGAGACTTTTCTTACGCCACCCGGATTGAGGTGAGTAACCACGCCACCTAGAGGACCTACTAAGTAGTGGGAATTGGGCATTCCAAATTGGGGAGAAAAGGGGGTAAAAAATAAATCAAAAAATATCAAAAGAGCCCATTCCAAGTCTCTATTATATTCTGGTCTCTAGATATGGCTTGAGTCGCTCTTCAGTGTAAGTCTATGGGATGTCACCCATTTTTTCATCCACCAGGCCAATTGTCCAATGTCCAATTGCTTACAGTAATAGTAATAGCATACTCCTTGAAAAAACTCAAGCTTCAAGCTCCGCTAATAAGGAAAAGAAAGCATTTTTTCCTCTTATCCTTAGAAAAGCATGTTAAAGCGATGCCTGGTTTACACATCTTCTATCCTATGGTTCAATGGCTGCTTGGATGTTCTGCCCATACAAACTGTAAAACTGTAAATATTATGGCTAAGTCAATGTGTGCTAGTGGAGGAAGACCATGTAAGGACACATCCTCTAGAGAGGGGACATACTGTATCCCGGGTGCCGAACACACACACATACACTCACAGCGTTGTGCAAACAACCATGGGTAATATCACAGGAGAAAAACATTGTTTGCTTTGTGAGTAAGACCTTGGAAAAGGGGTTGGGTGTAAGTGGCTATCATAGTTTAGTGTATGTGGGTGTGTGGATGTTAGTTTGAGGCATCATGTCAGTCCTAAACACTCATTTGTCACATTTAGAAGTTTCTGCTCTGGATGCTTTTCATTCCAACAGGCCACATAGACAGTGCTGTGTTTTCCCTTTGAATCTTGTCTAATACACACAGTCTGGTGCATAATACTGATAAGCCTGTGCATATGTGGTTGAGGTAGAAGAGGTTTAGTTTTGATCAGTGATTGTGTTGGTAACACTGAATCATGGCCCAAATGCACACTTTTTTAGTGGCCTGGAGTTGGGAAGTATGCATATTATAGGAGAGATCAGGGCTAGATAAATAGTGAAGTTGTAAAAAGGGTTGTTTCCCAGTAACTATAAGGTTTTGAGTCAAAAGATAAATCACTAAAAATAAAAAATAAATCACCAGAATGCAAAAAAAAAAAAAAAAAGAGGCTGTTATGCATGTGTAAGATACATGAATCTCATGAAACCTATCAAGAACATGACCCAGCCTTACTTCAAATAAAAAAGATAAGGATTTTTGTTGTTGTTGTTGTTGTTGTTTTGCATTATGACATAATTTTCATTACAATTATGCACATTAGAAAGCACATATGTAAAGAACACATTTCAACATTTGTTGTATTATCTTTAATATATGCTGATTTTAAAATAAAATAAATTATTTTTATGATGATATATATTTTTTATTAGAAAATACTGTATTAAAAAATAAGAATGTAAAGAAAATAAACATTAAGAACAAACAAACAAACGCATTGGATTAATGAAAAATAATTGCTTAATTGCCATGGAAATAATGTAACAATGCAGAATAATTCTAATGGTCAAAAAATAGGCAGAATTTTCTTTATGCAAAATACACACACTCCCAACCCCTTTTCCATTCCATGTGTGTGTGTGTGTGTGTGTGTGTGTGTGTGTGTGTGTGTGTGTGTGTATATATATATATATATATATATATATATATATATATAAAACAATACAATAATGACTAAATTATTATAGTTATATTTAAATAATAATTCAGATAATAAAAATGCATTACATTATTGTGGCAGATGAGTAAAGCATTGAAAAGACCATACAAAATTGGCTTTAGAGTACAATATATTGTTTATTTCCATATTATTGAGCCAATAATTGGCCTACAGTCCAAAGCAATCCAATCTGAAATTGAATTTGTCAATCTTTCCAAGGTAGATTTATTATGAGGGCTTTTCTAAGGACACATCGATTTACACGAGTTTCAGACGGACACGTTTTGGTTGCATAGCATCATCAACACAGCGCTTTTAGGTCGCTGTGTCAAGTTAAAAGTAGTTTGAAACTTAGAAAAACAATTCTCGAGATCCCTGCATTCGGAATTGCACTCCATCCAGCTGTGTTTGAAAGCAAGAACGCATTTTCATCTTGTGCTGGAGCTAGTGTCAAGCAAGCCTGAGTGTGGTTTTGTTGTCTGTACAGCTGGAGTTTTGCTTACAGCCCCTGCTGAAACCACACACAAAAAATGATTTTAGATTTAGCATTTCAGTTTCATAACAAAATTCCATCAAATTGAATTAAGTAATCTGAAAAAAATTACAAATATTAATTTAATTTTGTTGAAGATTACACACTTAAATTGAATGTAATTAATGTAAAATATAATGTAAACTTGAAATGCATAAAAAAAAAAGAAAACAAAAAGGCTAAAATATTTTTTCGAGTGCAGGTTGTACTTCAAACTTTAAATGCTCAGGTGGTATGAATATTATTTATTATGGTCCAGAGAAATTGAGTAATATATATATATATTAATCACAGTTATTTTTATATAATAAATCTCACCAAGTTAACATGTTAACAGCCCTACTATATACACATCATTTATTTTTCTTTTGCTTTTTGTGTGAATTGTGGCCTGGAAATTTTTTGGTGAGATTCACCCATAAATATATGACGTTTTTTTCTATTATAATACTTTAAAGAACTCACAATGCTTAAAATACTGCAGGACACACTGTTAATTTAATATAATGAAGAGCACAGCCCATCTCTGCTGTGTCCTGACTACACACATCTTACAATGAAGGGTGCAATGTCAGCAGATAAACGTCTTTGTCTTTATAATTTAATAGAGACAGGTTTTTTCACTAACAGACTGATTGTTTTGCATGGCAAATTTACCAGTACAAATGTTCTCTCACCCATGATCTCTCCCTCTCTTACACACCAGCAGACTCACAAAAACAAAGCAAGGGAACATTTCATTCAAAGTCAGGCTCGGCTCAGGTCAAGGGTTTCTGGATTCCCATGAATGAGGTTTGAATTGTTTATCAGTTTTGCTTCAAGGAAGTTGCACTGAGATTTGGAGGAGGATGACTTTTCATCTTAATTTAGTTCACCTTGCAAATAAATCATGTGGTTGTCAGCTTAAATCAGCCGTTTGGAGAAATTGAAGTGCTTTATGACTGTGCAGACTTTATTTTGATTCATTCAGAGCAAAATTGCCTGCATATTACCTAGCAATGTATATCAAGTTTGTCGAAACTTTTCTGGCATCTAAATGCAATTTCTATAGTATCTTTGAAAAAAGTGAGTGGTGCTTGCATATGCAAAAGTCACCTCACAAATTCTAGTGTGTTGTAGATGGTTTCAGAGCTTTGCCATCCAGTGCTTTTAATGGATTGCTATGTGGTTGCTAGGGTGTTTTTTTTTTTTTTTTTTTTAATGATGTTGCTATAGGGTATTGCTCTATTATTTTCCAGTCTCAAAATATGGCTTGATTCCCTCCTTCAATTTGTCTAAATTTTTTCTTTACCTGTTTTATTGTCCGCCAAGTGAAAACCGCACGTTTAATTGCTTAGAAAAGTAATACACACCTTTCCTCAACAATCCGTACAATTTGAAGTTTCAGTCATGTCTGTAGCACCAACGTGTGCAGGACGAGTAACGCAACAAAGTTAATTAATGCAGATTTCCCCAAAAGTTTTAATACTAATCCAAAGTTGTTTGCATTAGCAACCACCACTAATAATCCTACATTTTCTTGACTTGATGGTAACTGCTACTGTGAGTGGAAGTATTTTATTGTACCAGTGAGTTCTATCAGTATGTAGATCTCTCTCTAATACAAAACCCTCAATGTTTCTGTGTTCTCTGAGTCTGTTCTCACACACACACTCCCTCACAGGCACTACAAAACAAAAACAACACTTGCTCCCCATCGATTCAAGGGCCAACTGATACATTCTCACCATTTCCTCTCTGATCACGCCCCGCCATCCTTCACTTTCTGACCTCCGTTAGGGAAGTCTGAGTGAGAGTGCAGGTGGGCGATCTCTCCTTATCACCCTTGTCTTTGAATCTCTCTCACTGTATTCTTCCATCAACGTACACTGCGGCATTTGCTGTTGCACGCTGTCTCCGTGTTTATATCCACGTCTCCCGCTAAACCCGTTTAGATGCTCTCTACAATATGGATCAGACTTTCTATCCTCAAGACCTGGCCCTGGACAAGAGGTCCAGTTGTCCCCCCCTTATTGGTGGCCCTGCACATGGGTGGGCTATATCTTACTGGTCTAGATGCCATTGACCAAAGTGGAATCTGGCTGCATGCAGTTTAATTGAGGGGATGTAAAGTGACTGATTACTATTACAATGGATAAAATGGATAGATATGCCTGTTCTTTGCATCATGCTTAAAAACACACCTCAGCCATGGTAAAATATCCGTAACACCCCTCAACTTTGGGAAAAAAACCCCGTAACACCAATCAACCACTGTAAAATAATCGTATCATCCTTCAATCATTGTAAAATAACCATAACACCAATCAACCATGGTAAAATAATCATCTCACCCCTGAGCCATGGTAAAATAACCGCAACATCTCTCAACCATGATAAAATTACTGTAACATCAATCAACCATGGTAAAATAACCGCAACACCTCTCAACTATTGTAAGATAACCGTAACACCAATAAACCATGGCAAATTAATTGTATCACCCCCTCAACTATGGTAAAATAACAGTAACACCAATCAACCATGGTAAAATAATTGTATCACCCATCAACCAAGGCAAATTAATCGTATCACCACTCAACCAGGGTAAATTAATCGTATCACCACTCAACTATGGTGAAATAATAGTATCACTCTTTAACCATGGTAAAATAACCGTAACACCGCTCAACCATGGTAAAATAATCATAACATCCCTCAACCATGGTAAAATAATCGTAACGCCCCTCAACTACGGTACAAATAACCTTAACACCAATAAACCATGGTAAAATAATCATATCATCCCTCAACCACAGTAAATCGTATCACCTCTCAACTATGGTGAAATAATAGTATCACCCTTTAACCATGGTAATATAACCATAACACCAATCAACCATGGTAAAATGATCATAACATCCCTCAACCATGGTAAAATAATTGTAACACCCCTCAACTATGGTAAAGTAACCGTAACAACAATCAACCAAGGTAAAATAATCGTATCATCCCTCAACCATAGTAAATTGTATCACCCTTTAACCATGGTAAAATAACTGTAACACCCCTCAACCATGCTAAAATAACCATAACGCCCATCAACCATGATAAAATAATCGTAACACCCCTCAACCAGGTTAAAACAACTGTAACACCAATCAACCATGGTAAAATAATAGTATCACTCTTTAACCATGGTAAAATAGCCGTAACACCCCTCAACCATTGTAAAATAATAGGATCACCCTATAACGTTGGTAAAATAGCTGGAACACCCCTCAACCATGGTAAAATAATCGTATCACCCCTTAATCATCTTAAAATAACCGTAACACCTCTCAACCATGGTAAAATAATGGAATCACCCCTCAATCAAGGTAAAAAAAAATGTAACACCCCTCAACCATGGTAAAATAACTGTAAAACCAATCAGCCATGGTAAATTAAACGTAACACCAATTAACCAAAGCAAAATAATTGTATCACCCCTCAATCATTGTTAAATAACTGTAACCCCCCTCAACCATGGCAAAATAATTGTATCACCACTCAACTATGGTAAAATAATAGTATCACCCTTTAACCATGGTAAAATAACCATAACATCCCTCAACCATGGTAAAATAATAGGATCACCCCTTAACCATGATAAAATAATCATATCACCCCTTAACTATGGTAAAATAATTGTAAAACATATGGCCACAAAAGTACAGTAAATCTCACAAAAACATATCTAGGTGATATTTTTGCTATATAAATGTAAGATATTTTGCATTGTGACATTATATTCATGACAATGAAATACACATAAATCAACATGTGTTACGAGATCACCTGGTTCAGTGGTTGTGTGAAGGGTAGAAAACATCTTCAGCTTCACGATGACCTTACTAGCATTTAATTAGCTGCCACACTTAGTTTATGGTGCAATCATGTTCAGTGCACAACTGCCCATGTGAAATATGGATGTCTACCTCATGTGTGGGCTGTGTCTCATTGGTCTAGATGCCATTGACTCAAACACTGAGTGGAATCTGGCTGCTTATGGTTTCACTGAGGGGATGTAAAGTAATTGATTATTAATACAACAGATGACGGATAAAATTGATAGCTACGACTCTAAATTCTGATTGGGTACCGCCTCTTCTTTGCATCACGCTAAAAAACACCCCTAAACCATGGTAAAAAAAAACTTTAACGTATGGCATCTCATGGCATCTAGAGTGAATCTCATGAAAACATGACCAGGTCACATTTCACCTCAAAATAAAAAGTTATAAATTGTTATATCCATATATTGTTCTCATTAATCTAATGCAAAAAATTATAATGTTATTTTATTTAATTATATTGGTATTCTCATTAATGTAAAACAATAATTTTACTGTATTTCAACAACAAAAAATGTTGAAATACTGTACAATGATTATTTTTTACATCAGCATAAATTAAAGGCAGAAAAACAAATATTACCATTATCAATAAAAACTTTCCAGTTAACAACTGACAATAATATATCATTGTGTTTTTACATTACAGTAATGAGAATGAGATAATGATTATGATAATTTGGGGGGAACGTGTTAAATGTAAAAAGTTGAATTATGACAATTAAACAATTCATTTTCACAATTCAGTGAATAGTTCACCCAAAACCGATGATTCTCTCATCATTTACTCACCCTTAGGTCGTCTCAAACTCTTTCGTCTGCGGAACACAAAGATATTTTAATAGAGATATAATGTGAATATATCCAATGCAAGTCAATTGGGTCCAACACAATCAACATTTACATTTTGCTTCAGTCTGCTTTAGAAGACGTGGATAAAACCAATCGAGTCGTACTGTATATGGTTTACCTTTATGTTGCCTTAATGCCCTTTTTTGGAGCTTGAAAGTGTTGGATCCCATTGACTTTACTACATTGTATCTACATAAACATCACATCTCCATCAAAAAATCAAAACAGAAAGAAAGTCATACGAGTTTGAGATGGCATAAGACTGAGTGAATGATGAGAGAATTATTATTTTGGGTGAGCTATTCCTTTAATGGTACTAAAATAGGCTTTGTTCTCTTTAAACAAAATAAAATGTATTTCGATTTTGAGGTGAAAAATGACCTGGACAATTTCTAGAGAGGTTTCATGAGATTCACCCTCATACTGTATAAACATTCATCTAGGCCAGAAAGTATCCATCTCTGTCTGTTGGGTCATAGGATTTCTTATTGTGTATCAGGGTCAGAGTTCATATTGCCAATGATACCCAACAGATGGTTTTTGGCCTGACCAGGTCATTTATTGGGCCGCTATCATCTCCTAATTGAACCAATAAGCTTGATTTGGCCGCTGGCCATCCGCCGGATGAGACCCCTGACAGTTACGGTCTGATCTTAATCAATGGCCATTGATTTGCCATATATCTCGACCGCAGATGGGTCGATGCTTTGGGTGGAGGTCTCCGCACATAATGCCGTAATGGAAGCAGGCTCGGAAATTACGCAGTACTTCAGTATCTGTGCCACTGAACTCTGCTCCCATTTCATTCCCGGTCAAAGGACGGCTGATTAAATTTTCATCTTTGTTCGAGTGCAGCACAAGATATCGATAATGCGTTAAAGACATGACACCGCAGCACAACACAGCAGTCTGGGATGGATTCTCATTTATTATCTAATGATGGAGGCACATGAGCATGTGTGGTAGGGGATTATAAGAGAAAGTCATGTGACATTGGGAACGGTACTATGATATACGGTGCTGTAAATTATATTATCATTTACTCACCCTCCATATGACTTTCCTTCTTCTGTGGAACACAAAAAAGAAGTTCAGCAGTATGTCCAAGCTCCTCTTTTCCATACAGTGAAAACATGGGTATTATGCACCATTTAAGTATTCTAAAAGTAGTCCAACTGATTTAGAATGAACTAATAACATAGAAGAAGTGTTACTATTTATATATTTGTATATACCATTTAAAATATCATTGCAATTGATATTAATTAAAATATCTAAAATGGATGTGCAGAAAACAAATAGGGCTTTGTTAGTCATTTCCATAGATTAATTCATACAGTATATCATCATCATAGATTGTTTTTGTTGATATTCATAATATTCCTCTCTGCTGCATGTGCAAATTGAATGTGTTGTAAATGTAAACAAAACCAATGATTGCAGAAGAGGGTATGGGAATCTGTTTTGCATTAACTACAACATAGGTGTAATTTCAGAACAGAACTGTATTAATATAGCATATAATTTTTGTATGTATGTATATGGACTGCAGGAAGGAAAAAAGCAATTTGAAGAAATTATTTTAATGTGAACAAGTAAACCGTTTGCCCTGTAACTCCCTGTAGAAGCCCTGTATTTACATTGTCTGTTTTGTTATCAGTGCAGAATAAATCTTACAAATACCATAATGTTTCTCCAACTGGTGATGGTCCAACACAAACAAGCACAGCAATCAACAAGTTCATTTTTTTATTTTTATTAAACTGACATAATTTTTCTCCTCTCAAAGACATCAGTACACTGTGCTATAGTCTTTTCTGTCTCCGGCGCCATGGTTATGTACTCTTTTTAGCTTGCTGAAGACCTGTTTTATAGTAAATTCACACAGAGTGCTGCTTTATCACAGTTTCACACTTTCTATCTAGTTTGAGAGTCTAAATGTTGCTATGTGAACTTTTTAAGACACTTAATAAGTTTCCATGGTTAAATTAATGAAAGTGCAAAAAATATGCTATAATCATCATTTGTTAACATCCATTTATACCATCTAGATTGACTAAATAGTCATTCACTACTATGCAGTACATTTTCGTTTGCATTGTATATTGGATAAAGTATTAAACAAACTATTTTTAAAGATATAAATCGTATTAGTTACTTTGGAAAAACTGACAGTATAGAAAAAAGGTGTTTCTTAATTTTTTACTTTACCAAATACAATTATCAAGAAAACATGTTTTGATTAGAGAATCAATTTCTATGGTTTCCCTGTCTTCAATCTCACTTTTCATCCATCCCTTTAAGTGACAAAAAGGCCAGTCCTTTAATAACTTTATTGACATCATCATACAGGAGGTGACATTAGGCTTGGTGGGAAACCAACAGCACAAATGTCAGTGAGTATTAGCAATGGATTTAATGAATTCTGTGATGTTTTGTGGTATTAGTTGGTTTATCTCACTCTAAAACACTCCCCCTTGTTTGTTTACATTGCAGAAATCTGTATTACAATTTTAAAAGATACATTCATGCATGCTAACTCTCAATCCCTCACTGAGCAGTGAATTTTAACTCCTTGTTTCCAGTTTGTTAATTTTCTCGCCAGTGTAAGGTATAATTAATAAAGTTTAAGAGCCTGAACTTCACCAGAGCATATTTGGGAAAGTCTTTTGTACCTTTTCATAGAAACACATCCTTACAGCACAAGTATAAAGGTACTGCATAACAGAAATTACCCACCAACAGTATGGTTTCAAATTGGAACATTCAAATCATGGGAATGGGCTGTGTCCTGGCTAGTCCGTGTATACTGTATGAAAAAGCAGTTGTTGTTATAAGTATACATCATACTGATCGAAGTAAAGCTGAACATGAAATGAGAAAAATCCTTGATTAAAACAGTACACAGTCAGAACTGCAGTCAGTAGTGTGGCATGAATTTCAATCATATAGAATCAGTCACTTTCTTCAGTTTAATGTCCTTTGTGCAGTTCTTTGAAGTGCAGGAAAGAGCAAATTCTCAGTCAAGGGACATAATATGATTCCAGGATTTTTTAGTTTGCTTTTTTAGTCTGTCTTGGTCATGGAGGAAACTCTAGTTTCTGTTCATTAATTGCAAGCGAAAGAACCTACTTAAAAAAAAAAAGAAAAAAAAAGATAATGCTTAAATCCATTAATGAAAATAGCTAAAATGAATGGAATCATGAAACTCTTATGTCGTTCTAAACCTGTATGCTGTATGTATTTATTCAGTGAAACATAAAAGGCGAAAAATTCGTCAGAAATTTTCCTTTTGTTTTCCACAAAACAAACAACAACATAGAAGTTTGGAACGACATGAGGGTGATGAAATAATTACATAATTTTATCCAGTTAAATTCAAATGAAAAGGGTGAATAACAAATGTTTTAAATGTCCTTTTTTTATTTATTTATTATTTTTTTTTTTTTTTAAGATTTACGCATTTCAATTTCATAACAAAATTCCATCAAATTGTCCTAAATGTTTTTTTTAAAAAAGCAAATATTTTAAATTTTATAAATTTATTTTTTTTAAACATTACACTATTCAGTTTAATTTATGAAATTAAAATGCATACATATTTTTAATTTTTTTTTGTTGTTGTTGTTTTTTTTTTTGAGTGTCGAATAACTTAAGAAAGAGTTTTCTTTGGACTTTTTTTAGTCCTGCATTTTGTTCCAGAAAGATAAGAAATCCTCAACAAATTGCAGTTATGATTTACAGGGGAAAGCGCCCATTTACTCATAAGAAAATGCTTTTTACACATCTGCATGTAACTCAGATAATGCTCGATGTCTGGCCAGACTGAAGATATTGTGTTCGGCAGGGAAGGATAGTAGTATAGAAATGCTTAAATGGTTGCTGACAGATGTCAACATCTAGAGGTCATAAATACTTCTAAGTGATTAAATGTACAGATAAACATTCTAGAAATTATTTCCATGGTGAATTCAGATGTTAAGTCTGTTTCAAACCACGGGTCACTGCCACACGTCTGCGTCTACAAAGACAGAGAGGAAGATCTTCAGCAAATAATTTAAATTTCAGTGTGTTCCTCACACAAAACTATTGAATGGTCATATGGACTGCTTTTATGGTGATCTTATGGTGCTTTTCCATCTTTTTGGGGGGGAGTTTGTCAGCATCCGTTACAAATCACTTTCAGTGTATGAAAAGGAGCAGTTCTTATATTCTCCCCAAACATCTCCTTTTGTGTTCCACAGAAAATTTTGGAATGAGTCAATAATGACAAAAATTCCTTTTGGTGAAATATCCCTTAAAGTATGTGTCTACTTGCAAATTCAGAACAGCAACCAGCAAAAACAACACTTAATTGCTCTAAATTAAGTCCAAATTACCCTCCAGATAATAGCGTTCCTTTTCCCACAGTATTATGTGCACTGGTGGCCACCCATTGAGTGAATGACCTAATCAAAATGGTTAACAAGTGTTATAAACTGTGCTCATCTAGAGTTATTTGGCCTGTTAACTGCACCCACTGACTAACACTCATCAAATGAACAGGATTTATGATTTATTTTGGCAAGTTCTCTCATGCAGTGCAAAATCTGGTCTGATCAGACACAAATACTCCACCATGTTCCCAAGAGAATCAGTGTTGGTGTACTTTGAAATTGTAGCTTGTCAAGATACAATTTACTCATAACTGAACATAGTTAATCTACAGTCAAGCTACACTATCGAAGTAATCAGCTACTTTTAAAGCTACAGCTTATAAAAGTTAATGTATTTAGCACATAACAATGAAGATTAGTGTGTCAGCAATAAACTGCATTTGAACTGATAAATTTACTGTATACTACAAAACACCATATTTTATTTAGCTGAGCAGAAAACACTGATTAGCAGCAGCATTTAACTAAATGGAATACTGTTTTAAAATTATTGTAATAAACTGTATAATAAATATGATTATTTTACATATTGCAACAAAATAGATGACATAAAATGCGATTAACTAAAACGAATCAGACTCCACAATATTTCATTTATAGTGAGAAAGTGGATATTTTAGGTGAGCGCATTTGATTATTACCTCAGTTTGTTCGGCTGTAAAGCTGTGCATGCAAACAATATAGGACATTGAAAACAGAGATTGCATTTTGTCAAGCTAATTTGCTACTTTTTAAAAAAAGTAAAGCTTGTAATTTTTTTTTTTTTAATTTTCTTTATTTATCACACATATACAGTGAAATTCTTCTTTTTCACATATCCCAGCTAGGCTGGGGTCAGAGTGCAGGGTCAGCCATGATATGGCACCCCTGGAGCAGATAGGGTCAAGGGCCTTGCTCAAGGGCCCAACAGTGGCATCTTGGTGGTGCTGGGGCTTGAACCCCCGACCTTCTGAGCAGTAACCCAGAGCCTTAACTGCCCCTTTCTTGTAACTGGAAAAGCAACACTGTTTTGAAAACAGCTGAGCTAATTTAAGCTGTTGCCATTTAAAAGTGCATTTAAGTTAGTAGCGATGCTATTTTCAGTTTTCAAATTCCAAAACTGAGAAACAATGGGTCAAAAAGAGCAGGAAAAAGTAACCAAAGGAATGTTTCCAGACACATACGTAGGTGTAAAAAGGGTGACTGACAAAAACTAGATGGATGTTGTATAAAAGAAAAAATGCTCAGGGTGAGAAAGCGAGTGGAGGCTTGTCTATTTCATCGCACAATCAATTGTGGATGACAAGACCTGTTGGATACACTGGGGTTTAAATAGAGTTGTTGAACTTCTTGGGATTTCTTGGGAATTGCATAGCAAATTTGAGGTACATAAAGTATTTAACCAAGGAGAATGTCAGGCTTTGAGAAAGTGTTATTTCATCTTATTGGATCTTAAATTAAGGCATTCTACTCTGGTCAAACTTACAGAAGCACTAGTTAGAGTTTAAACCATGATACATTAAGTCAATCTCAATAGTCCTGCAAATAGTAAATAACATCGTAATGGGATGCATGGACCCGGAGTGAAACCTTGTTAAGGACTTCAGTGAGAGGGGAAATTGGTTTGAGAAACAGAAAGAATCAACAGTTTTACGCTGCCAGTCACTGGTTTGAGTCATATAATTTTCACAAGCACATAAGGGTCATAACGGGTTAGCAACTCGATTAATCTTCCTCAATTTAATAAGTCTTTGAGATGATGGGTTGTTTCCTGAAAGAACCGGGTTTCATGCAGAAAATATTGTTGAAAAAAAAAGTGTTTGCATTGCATCAGGTTTGACGTCAATGACACCAAACGCCATTGTTTTTCTTGTAACTGATGGCTATGCAGTAAGTTTGAAATTGTGCTTGAGACTTGAGATCTATGATGGAGGGGAAGATTGTGGGATAAAAAGAATGAAATAGAGCGCAACAGTCTGGTTCCTGAAGTAAAAATCCAATTAGATTTCTCCTAGGGGAATTGAATTTTAATGGTAACTTTTAAATCTTTAAAAACAAACCTAACTTGAGCTCCAAGGTTGTTAATCAATTGTATCAGTTTCTGCTGAAGACATCAGTCTGCATTATTTCAACTTCATTAAAAAAAAAAAAAAGTGTTTAATAGCAGAATTCTAGTGAAGAACTACACTACCCATGATCCTGAGGGGGGAAATCCTCCAATCAGAGAATCGTGGTGATCAAAGCACGCCAAAAATGCTCTGTAGCGACCGCCCATGACACACTGCGAATGACGCAGTGTCGAGTCGCTCTCCCTACACACTCAAACTACTCATATATTTCAGTATATCTGAATATTTTGCAATAAACTTAAAATAATTTTTCTATACTTATAATCAACTTTATATCAATATTTTCATTTATGTCATTCGCAACGCTTAAGGAGATTGTGGTTCATTCCCTCATTAACCTTTTCGTACGTGAATTTCTCCTGTATGGACGGACCTCCCAACGTGAGTTCTTTAATGCACGCTGTAATTAAAACAAATCTTACCTTACACTTTACAGCAGATGCACTGGAGGACAGATTATATCACAGCGGGTACACTGAAGGTCAGATTATAAATTACCAAACTTTTTACAAAATTGGTTTTTAGATGTTTATAATGATTGATTATAATAGATAAGATGCGATCGTGCTTGCCGGCTATGCGCGCCGCCATATTTTCGTTGCAATGCAAGATGGGATTCTGAGTTCGTCTTGTTTTAGAAGCATACAAAAGGAGGAGCAAAGAAGGTTCTAAACAACTAGCGCTTCCACTTTCCCAGCCACGGAAGTGGTTGGGACGGACAGAAAGGAAAAGGGCTCGAGTGGACTGACTAGTTTGTATATTCTTTGTTTGACGTCAGAAAACATGGCCGCAACGCTGCATCAAAACAGTACGCTCCAATGGTAACGGCTTTATACTTTTATTTAGTGATTGTTTGAATGTTTGTAACATATACAAATAAAGATATTGTGATGTTGAAGACACTATCTGAGCAGCTGGTTCATTATGACAACCGCTTCAGTCCCTCTTTAGCTTGTAAACAGCAGCACGAATGCAGATCGCACCGCTTTGATCATACGCGTCTGAGCCCAGCCAAATGTTATCACACTGGTTTGCTCTTACGTGCAAAATGGTTAAAGACGTTAAGTACACAGTCTGTCTTTTTGTCTGATTTTCAAATACTTTTTTGCTTTAAATCAAAGTTTGGTTCAAGACTAGTTTGGTTCATCCCTTAAAATGCTTTTCTGAAGAATTTTATGAAATCCCTATATATATATATATATAAAAAAGAATGGGAAAAATACTTCCAGAACCAAGGCGGCTGAAAGAGTGGATGAGCACTTTTTTGCTCTATTGAAGTCTATATTATATAGAGCGAAAGACCTCTCAGGTAAAAGCAGAGGTGGTGGGTATGTTTTATGATCAACAAAACCTGGTGTGATCAGAGGAACGTACATTCTATCAAGTCTTTCTGTTCTCCTGATCTGGAATTTCTCATGCTTCTGTGTCGACCATTCTGGCTACCGAGGGAATTCACAGTGGTCATTATCACTGCTGTGTACATCCCGCCACAAGCCGACACAGACCGTGCACTCAAGGAACTGTAGGGGATTATAAGCAAGCAGGAAACGGCACACCTCGAGGCCATGTTCATTGTGACCGGGGACTTTAACAAAGCCAATCTCAAATCAGTCGCACCAAAATACCACCAACACATTAGTTTTAAATGGCTACAAATCCCTCCCCCGACCACTCTTTCCCACTCATTCTGCTTCTGCCCGCTTACAGGCAAAAACTGAAACAGGAAGCACCCACCCTCAGAACGATCCAGTGTTGGTCGGACCAATCAGACTCTACGCTACAAGACTGTTTTTATCACGCGGACTGGGAGATGTTCCGGTCCGCCTCTAATGACGATATTAAACTTTACGCTGATAGCGTAACGTGTTTCATCAGAAAGTGTGTAGAGGACGTCATTCCGACCAAAACAATACGGATTTATCCGAACCTGAAACCTTGGATTAATAGCGATGTTCGCGCGGACCTCCGCTTTTAATTCCGGGAACGCGGAGGAGCATAAACAAGCCAGTTATGCCCTCCGAAAAACAGCAAAACATCAGTACAGGGACAAGATTGAAGGACAGTTTAACACCACCAACTCTAGAAGCATGTGGCAGGGAATTAACATCATCACAGACTTTAAAGGGAATAAAAACTCCGCTGTGAACACCGCTGCCTCTCTCCCGGATGAGCTAAATACTTTTTATGCACGTTTCGAGGGAAATAACATTGCCCTCGCGGAGACAGCTCTCGTGGGCGAAGCTAGAGAGGTTAGTTCACTCTCCGTCTCTGTAGTGGATGTAACCCGATCCTTCCGATGGGTGAATATCCGCAAAGCCGCGGGTCCAGACGGCATTCCGGGCTGCATCATCAGAGCGTGTGTGAACCAACTGGCTGGTGTTTTTATGGACGTTTTCAACCTTTCTCTCCTCTTGTCTGTAGTCCCCACATGCTTTAAAACGTCCACCATTGTGCCTGTTCCAAAGCAATCCAAAATCACTTGCTTTAATGACTGGCGCCCTGTTGCTCTAACCCCCATCATCAGCAAATGCTTTGAGACACTAATCAGAGATTACATCTGCTCTGTGCTGCCACCATCACTGGACCCATTGCAGTTTGCTTACCGCAACAACTGCTCCACTGATGATGCCATTGCATTCACAATACACACTGCTCTCTCCCACCTGGAAAAAAAGAACACTTATGTGAGAAGGTTGTTTGTAGACTACAGCTCAGCATTCAACACCATAGTGCCCTCCAAGCTTGATGAGAAACTTTGGGCTCTGGGCTTAAACAGCTCGCTGTGCAGCTGGATCCTGGACTTCCTGTCAAGCAGACGCCAGGTGGTTAGAATGGGCAGCAACATCTCCTCATCACTGACCCTCAACACTGGAGCCCCACAGGGCTGTGTTCTCAGCCTACTCCTGTATTCTCTGTACACACATGACTGTGTGGCAACACACAGCTCCAATGCTATAATTAAGTTTGCTGATGATACGACGGTGGTAGGTCTGATCACCGACAATGATGAAACAGTGATCTCTTACAGAGAGGAGGTGCACACTCTGACACACTGGTGTCAGGAGCACAACCTCTCCCTCAACGTCAGTAAGACAAAGGAGCTTGTGGTGGACTTCAGAAGAAGAGAAAGAGAACACAGCCCCATCACCATCAATGGAGCACCGGTGGAGAAAGTCAGCAGCTTCAAGTTCCTGGGTGTCCACATCACTGAGGAACTCACATGGTCCATCCACACTGAGGCCGTTGTGAAGAAGGCTCATCAGCACCTCTTCTTTCTGAGACAGCTGAGGAAGTTTGGAATGAACCGCCACATCCTCACACGGTTCTACACCTGCACTGTACAGAGCATCCTGACTGGCTGCATCTCCTCCTGGTACGGCAATAGCACAGCACACAACCGCAAAGCACTGCAAAGGGAGGTGAGAACTGCCAGACACATCATCGGAGGTGAGCTTCCTTCCCTCCAGGACATATATACCAGGCGGTGTGTGAAAAAAGCTCGGAGAATCATCAGAGACTCCAGCCACCCGAGCCATGGGCTGTTCTCACTGCTACCATCAGGCAGGCGGTATCGCAGCATCAGGACCTGCACCAGCCGACTTCATGACAGCTTCTTCCCCCAAGCAATCAGACTTTTGAACTCTTGATCTCTCACGATCAAATACATCAGCACTGCACTTTATTACTCTTATTATCTCACACTGGACTGTCATAAATTATATTCTCTTAACAACGCACTGGCAACTTACTATCAACCGACAGCCTGATTGTCAGTACAGTACAATACAACCTACTGTATATTTTATATATACTATATATACTATTTTTATTGTATAATGTGTATTCTATATTGTGTATATTGTATACTGTACATTGTATGTTATTATTTGTATATTGTTGTGTGTAATTATGTGTATATTAGATTTTAAATTGTGTTGTGTAAATCTGATGTCTATTGTAAATTTGTATATGTCTCATCACTGTCACGACTGCTATGTTGATCGGAACTGCACCCAAGAATTTCACACACTATTGCACTTGTGTATATGGTTGTGTGACAATAAAAGTGATTTGATTTGAATTTATTATTCTCTAATAACACAAATTTTACTTGGCCATTAACTTTCTTAAAGACCATTTCATTAGATTAGTTTTGTCATTTTCTTTGTCTTGCGATATGTAAATGAACGTTGAGACACAAAAGTTTTAATAAAACATGTGTATTGTTATACTGGTCCATATAAATGAAAATGATTCAAAATAATTTTATTTATATGAATTTTTACCTCATTTTCACTTATTGCATTAAACATGTTGAATCTAACTGGGGAGATTACAATGCCTAAAACTGCTAATGGTGCTTTAGTTGAGATGATGGTTCCTCTGATTGAAAGAAAAACAAACACCCCTTAAAGGCTTTTCAGAGCAAATAAATATCAATATATCAAATATTGTCTCAATATATTTTAGCTACAGTTTATTGCCCAGCCCTTGTGATAAAATTCCTTTTCTGGTATCCTAGCGATCGGGAACATGTATTTCCTAACATCAGACCTTCAAAGACAGCGAATCATCTGTCAGAAGAGTATAACACAGCAACAGCGCATCAGAAGATGTGATCGACTGAAGAATCCATCAGAGACAAGCACCTCCTGTCACTTCTCATTACGAACGACATGCATTGTAGTGCAACATCTGACAGGCTGTATTAAACCTAAATGGTACAATCTCTTAATTTAGAGTATGACAGATTGCATTAGGATGGAACAAATTAAAAATCGTTGCCACAAAGCCATTTACTGTACATTAACATGAAAATGTAAGACTTATGTCCCAATGGTTGTGCTTTTTATTTAAGATTTTTTTTTATTTGCAATTATTGCCATGACTGTTTTTACATTAACAATGTCAGTCAAAATGTCTTATCAGATGTGGAGCAAGTGCATTTTGATGAAAGATTATGTAAACAAACTGACATTTTTATTTGGAATAATGTGCAGACCATAATTGGCATTAAGAAAGCAAACTGGATCAACTTTGATTTCATGTTGACTTTAAGTCAGGTATACTTAAAGTGCACCAATTATGTTTTTAAACTTGCCTAATTTTGTTTTAAAGGTCTCATACAATAGTTTTACATGCATCCAAAGTCAAAAAACACTTTAATTTGCTCATAATTTAAATTGCAGCTTTACCTTTTTTTCCCAGTGTCAAAAACGACTCGTTCAATGATCCGTTCTAAAGGATTCATTCTAAACTCCTCCTTTCAGAGAGCCTACTCTGCTCTGATTGGTCAGATGTCCCAGTCTGTTGTGATTGGTCTACTGCTTACAGCGCGTGCCGGAAAGGAAACGCCCACTACCATATCTGAGTTTCAGCTCCATCTGAAAAAATGTCTGTTTTACCTTACCAATTTGAGCCCGAGTCCGATAGTGATACGTCGGAAGATCAACCCGAACCACCATCGCAAGCACGACGAGAACAGGACGTTTCTCAGTGGTAAGTTTATATGTAGTTTGACAATAACGTGAGTTAGCTGGTTAGCAGAGGCTAACAGCTAACAGGCTAACAGCCTGCTCTGGCTGAACATGTAAACAGACCAGAGGCGGGTTTTTTTGTTACCAAATTACGTAGGTTAGTACAGGAAGTAAGTCTGGAATTACCAACGACTCGTTTCAGGTGTTCAGAATTGGTTCTTTCTTTTGGGAGTCAATAACTCCATTTGTCGTGCACTTTGATTTTTGAAACGTTGCAGACTTTTTTACATTCACAAACAGCTAAATAACACACTACATGAAAGGTAATAGTTGAAAAACCATTATAGGTGCTCTTTAAGCATGCAGATTTATAGGTTTCTAAACAAGAACATGCAACTTTTCGCCCCCCAACAAAAATGTAAATTATGAACCATTTTTGGTGTTTGCCAAGAGAAATCTGAAACGTAGCCTGAACCAGGGCTGTTTCTTCAGCTTTGTTGGTTAAACACTGTGCACTGTGCAGTGTAAATAGATGACTGGCAAACTTGGCAAAGTTTGTGTGTGCCCACAGATCTGTTTGTGCCCTCATGCTGCGGGAGTGAATTGCCGCTTGTAATTGGTTCCTTGGGGTGCATTGTGGAAGATCTCAACTTTGGCACAAGTCTAAGCAACAAATAAAAGCATCGTTATGTGCAATCAGTGGGCAGTTATTTAGGAGCTGTAAATATTTCACCCAGAAGTGCCATTAGGACACGCAATTATACAACAGACTATCAACATTTCTCACATTTCTCTTTGCCTGTCACGCAGATCAACTCTTTGCCAGATGTTCAGACAGTCCGGATTGATTATAAAAACAATTTATGAACTCAACGGCTGCATCCGAATTTACATACTAACAGTACTATATAGTATGCAAGATTAGGATTAGAGAATTCCAAATCATATGACAGCACTTCAAAAATGGAAATACAGAAAGTAGCATAGCATCCAGCCACCGTTTGCATACTATTTTCAAAGTATGCATTAGTGCATGCTTTTTAGGCCATTATTGGCCAATAATCCTGTTTGTGTAAAAATGTGTTAACTTTTGGCAGTCAAATCAAAAAATGAGTCAAAATAAAGATATATATATATAAAAACTTACAACCTGGTCTTACAGAATTTTACATGTTACTATACCTACATTTTTGCCAAATTATTTCTACATGGCTCATTGTATTGCTACAGTTTCCTGGTGAGATGAAAACTTGAAATGCTACATAACAGTGACTTTCGCTTTCACACAAATCATTAGTAAAAAGGCAGATATTTTATAAATGCAATTTTCGCTATCTAAACACTTTAACCATAGTGCATGACTTGTAAGAAGATATATTTTAATGTTTGCATTACATAATCAAATACATTTACAAGCTTGTTCAAGCATGATTAAATTGCACGGTAGCTCAACTGATAGAGTGTTGCACTTGTGAAGCAATGGACCAGGGTACAAGTCCTGAAGAGCACACGAGTTGACACATGAGCCAAACGTGTCATAGAAGTAACCGAATTTATTCATAGATGTTGGATGGAAGGCTTACTAAAATTTTATGCCTATACTGTATCGATTTGAAAGTCTGTTTGTTGATTGTTTGGTCTAAATGGGAATAAGTCAAGAGAGCCAAGTCGAACGATTTTGCCATCTCATACAACTTATTACGAGTTGTCATGAGACTATGTTGGGTAGTCATTGCTAAGAAGGTTAGGCTGGTTTAAGGCATGTCCACTAGAGGTAGACTGATATATCAGTTTTACTGTTTAATCTGTGCCGATAGTTGCTTTTTGGAACTATTGGTTATCTGCAAAAATCTGTGCCGATAGTTGCCAATAGTTTTAGTCTAGTGAATGTAGGCTATAAAAAGCTCAATTTGGTAAATACTTAAAAATAGAGGATTGTAACAGAGCCAAGTCTCTGTCATTTCCAAATAAGTAAGTGTTTTCCGTGCTTGTTTTTAGTTAACAGTCCTGCATTATGCACCAAATCAGATTTTGTTTCTGGTTATTTTGGGGGATTTTGATTGCACAATAAACTACTGGGATTTTATTCATTTTGGACTCTTGTAGCTTGTCTCCTAGACAGCAATGATATTAAATGGAGAGTAAATGGAAGTAAAAGACAACATAGTCTCACTGCATCTTGTAATAAGTTTTAAGAGACGGCGGAATCAGAAGAAATCGCACGATTTGACCCGTACGAAAAGGTCAGAATTTTATTCCCATAGACACCAACTAATCAACAAACAGAATTTAAAATTGAAACAATACAGGCATAACATTTTAGCTAGCCTAAAAAAATAAAATAAAAAATAAAAAAGTGAATTTTTTCACAGTTCAGAAAAATATAAGCAAAATATCTACTGTGTAGTAGAGTTAAAGCAGATAAACTAATGCAGCTATAGGGAATATTTCATAATTCATCTTGATACAGCAGAATCACTCTGTGATTGTGTTAATCTCACATGTCTGGGCCAAACCCTACAGGTGAGAACAGAAAAACCCCACTTCAGCACATTTAAGGGAACAAGTGGGGTGATCGCCGTCAAAAAACAGCAAATCCCATTAAAAGAAATTTGTGTCTGTAGGGGAGAATGAACAAGAGGGGAGGAAAGTTTAAACTGCAAGAAATGAAACAAATTCCTCGCTATTTAAACGTCACTTGTTTTTTCTAATTAACATGGCCAAAGGGCTTACAATGAAATACATACAAACACAAACACATTAAATGTTCCATTAAACTCAACACTGGGTATTTATGAGAGTCGCTGCCCATTCACCAAGCTCACAACATCGACTCATTTTAGAGTCTAGAAAAGCTTTAGCAGCCTTTGCTTGCAGATGCCACTTTGATATTGTGTTATCGTATTCAAGTGTCCAAATGCTTTTTTGGGTCACTGTACATACAATTTGTGTGTATGTCCAGACAATAAATCGATAGAAAGCCACAAAAGCGGCATAATCCAGACACAGACAAATTATGGCCAAGTGCCCCACGTTTGTCATTAATGATGCTAGTCACACCTCGTACAACAGAGTGCTATGATTTACATACACATCACTACTTCAAAAGATTGCTGGCCTTTAATCTAAGAAGGTAAATAAACCGTGTCAGTCAAGTAAATTCATGCAGCTATTTGCATAATTTGCTGACTTTGGTTTACTTTAAGAGTGGAGGATGCACTTTGCGTCCAGGTTTTGTATTGGAGTGTCATCTTTTACCGTCAGCCTCATTCGTGTGTATATATTGTCGGGTAATTGCTATGAGATGCTTGTATTTACAATCAAACAAGTCATTATGCTATAAGGCAGAACGACTGAAATGTATACAGAGTGTATATCAGAAAACCATTTGGCCTCCAAAAGAAATATTAGTATTATTGTAATTAATATTTTGTTTGTACTGTATTTGATTTTCTTAATGAGATGGCCAGGAATGGAAATGATTTGTGTAAGAGAATGACTTTGTTTGGCACAGCATACTAATGTACAGTACTACTATTTGTGCAGTATGCAGTATGTGTAATGTTTTTACAGTGCAATTGCTGAAGCAACCACATCATTTTAGGGTTTGGGTTAGGGGTTGTTCAAAACCCAGATGTTTCTATTTCATTCATGATACACAACATTGATTTTACTGGTAAAATAATGGTTTAACTTTTCAAAAAAGTTTGGGAAAGGGGTTAAACATAGGAAAAATCATAATAACATTCCTTGATTATTTTTCTCTATGGAAGTAAAAGTTGAACGTTTTTGTGTGTGTATATATATTTTATGATTTTGCCATCTTGAACTAATTATTAGGTCAATATATTTGTCATGACAAACTAAATCGTGGATCAGATAACCTACAGACTTGTCAATTTTGAAAATAAGCAGTTTTGCACATCAGTACTTGGTAGGTAAAACGTCGGAAGTTAGCTGGTGCAGTTTGACTGTTTGAAGACTGATTGAAGATACACTTTTGTTCTCCCACTTTTTTCCCCTCTTATTTATGTAGAATGAAATGGAACAGATCTTTGTAATTGCCACAAATTCAATGAATCACGTGAGATATTGTATCAGCAGATGAAAACCAAATAAGAACCACTGACTGTGCCTAATGTTCACATTAATAAATAGATTTCTTTACTCTAAGCTGATACCATGGCAGCAAACGCTTTGAGAATTTCAATATTTCAAACAGGGTTAATACTCTTTGTATCAATCTTCAATTGAGAATGCTCCGTGTAAGAATAATGGCCTCAAACAACATTTCTTGATCTGTCTGTTTCAGTCTCTTGTCCAGACACTGAGCTCCCTGGTTACTGATTAAACAGCTCTATTCTGACTTGTTTTTGTGCGTGAAGAGTTCACATAAGATGTTACACTGTGTTGCAAGATAACTAGAATAATTTATTTTTGGAATGTAAGAATGTATCAAATTGTTACAATGTACGAAATCAAGCTAGCGTAGCTAGAAGCACCTGTGTTCATGTACCCGTGTCTGGCCTATTTAGAATACATTGATTCTAATGTATATAAAAATATTACAATAGCTGTACCGTAAAAAAGTAGTAAGCTACACTACAAGCTACTAACAAAAAGTAGCTAATTACACTGAAGCTATTTACAGAATAAAATGTTTTAGATTTTTTTTTCTCCCCTTTTTCTCCCACAATTTGGAATGCCCAATTCCCAATGTGCTCTAAATCCTTGTGGTGGCGTAGTGACTCACCTCAATCCGAGTGGCGGAGGACGAATCTCAGTTGCCTCCACATCTGAGACCATCAATCTGCGCATCTTATCACGTGGCTTGTTGAGCATGTTACCACAGAGACATAGCACATGTGGAGGCTTCACGCTATTCTCCGCGGCATCCACGCACCCCACCGAGAGCAAGAACCACATTATAGCGACCACGAGGAGGTTACCCCATGTGACTCTACCCTCCCTAGCAACCGGGCCAATTTGGTTGCTTAGGAGACCTGACTAGAGTCACTCAGCATGCCCTGGATTCGACCTCGCGAACTCCAGGGGTGGTAGTCAGCGTCTTTACTTGCTGAGCTACCCAGGCCCCGCCATATTTTAGATATTTAACAATCAGATGATATTATTTAATGTAGCAATCAGTTCTGATTGCAGAGTTCAATAGTAAAGCCATGGTTAAAGGAATATTCTGTCTTCAATACAAGTTAAGCTCAACAGCATTTGTGGAATAATGCTGATTACCAGAATAATTCATTTTGAATCCCAACATTTCTTTTAAATGTAAATGTAAATGTATTTTATAAAAGCACTTATATTAATTCTTCTGTTAAAACTCATGTATTATTTGAGCTGCAAAGTTGTTTAAATTGTCATTTTTACAGTCTCTTTAGGGTTTAAGGGTTTGTTGACATTACATCTTCATGGCAAATTGATGCCCTACGCAGAGCTCCGGGATCATCGGACGGGGGTGAGTTGCGACTCGTGGGGTGAGCGCGAGGCGATAGTCTGTGTTCAGCGACTGCTACCAGGTCCTTGAATAACATATAACGTGCAAGTAATGGCAGCCGGTTGAGTTTCTGGTGCCCCATCTAGGGTAAGATGGTACCCCCCCTAAGGAGCTGGTGCCCTACGCAGACTGCGTAATATGCGTATAGGGAGCAGCGGTACTGGTCATGGCAACGAAGTTGTAAAATTGGCTATAACTTTACACAGAAAAGGTTAGTAAGTGGTTTTCACACTAAAATCATGTTTACACACATACTGTTCATGTTTTGTGGCTATACTTTTGAAAAAGTATTTTAAGGTTCAAAAATTGCCCCCATTCACTTTCATTGTAAGTGCCTCACTTTAATTTTTGCCTTTTTTGTTTTAAAGACAAATAAATCAAAATACATTTTTGTGGTAATCAATATTATGCCACAAATGCTGTCGATTGAGCTTAACTTGTGTTGAACATGGAATATTCCTTTAATTTCCATAAGGGTTCAACAAACAGGGTGACAACATTAAATTGAACCGAAAGAACCGATTCACTAAAATGATTCGGATGTCCCACAGGGAAATAGAGGCCAAAACGATCGAAAGTAGACGAGGTGGTCTCCGACCGATTGCAAACAAACTCTGGAGTGGTTCACTTGTGGTGAGAATGCAATCTGACCCAACGGTTTAACAAACCAAACAGTATCCCTATAAAAACTATAAGCATACCTGATGGATCTTTGGAGAAGACATTTGTAGGTCTGCATATAACTGTAATTCATCATCAAAATGTGCATCCAGAAAGTATTCACAGCGCTTCACTTTTTCCACATTTTATTATGTTACAGCCTTATTCCAAAATGGATTAAATTCATTATTTTCCTCAAAATTCTACAAACAATACCCCATAATGACAACGTGAAAGAAGTTTGTTTGAAATCTTTGCAAATTTATCACAAATAAAAAATGAAATAAATCACGTGTACATAAGTATTCACAGCCTTTGCCATGACACTCAAAATTGAGCTCAGGTGCATCCTGTTTCCACTGATCATCCTTGAGATGTTTCTACAACTTGATTGGAGTCCACCTGTGGTAAATTCAGTTGATTGGACATGATTTGGAAAGGCACACACCTGTCTATATAAGGTCCCACAGTTAACAGTGCATGTCAGAGCACAAACCAAGCCATGAAGTCCAAGGAATTGTCTGTAGACCTCCGAGACAGGATTGTATCGAGGCTCAGATCTGGGGAAGGGTACAGAAAAATGTCTGCAGCATTGAAGGTCCCAATGAGCACAGTGGCCTCCATCATCCGTAAATGGAAGAAGTTTGGAACCACCAGGGCTCTTCCTAGAGCTGGCCGCCCGGCCAAACTGAGCGATCGGGGGAGAAGGGCCTTAGTCAGGGAGGTGACCAAGAACCCGATGGTCACTCTGACAGAGCTCCAGTGTTTCTCTGTGGAGAGAGGAGAACCTTCCAGAAGAACAACCATCTCTGCAACACTCCACCAATCAGGCCTGTATGGTAGAGTGGCCAGACGGAAGCCACTCCTCAGTAAAAGGCACATGACAGCCTGCCTGGAGTTTGCCAAAACTGAAGGACTCTCAGACCATGAGAAACAAAGATTGAACTCTTTGGCCTGAATGGCAAGTGTCATGTCTGGAGGAAACCAGGCACCGCTCATCACCTGGCCAATACCATCCCTACAGTGAAGCATGGTGGTGGCAGCATCATGCTGTGGGGATGTTTTTCAGCGGCAGGAACTGGGAGACTAGTCAGGATCGAGGGAAAGATGAATGCAGCAATGTACAGAGACATCCTTGATGAAAACCTGCTCCAGAGCGCTCTGGACCTCAGACTGGGGCGAAGGTTCATCTTCCAACAGGACAACGACTGTAAGCACACAGCCAAGATAACAAAGGAGTGGCTCCGGGACAACGCCATGTCCTTGAGTGGCCCAGCCAGAGCCCAGACTTGAACCCGATTGAACATCTCTGGAGAGATCTGAAAATGGCTGTGCACCGACACTCCCCATCCAACCTGATGGAGCTTGAGAGGTCCTGCAAAGAAGAATGGGAGAAACTGCCCAAAAATAGGTGTGCCAAGCTTGTAGCATCATACTCAAAAAGACTTGAGGCTGTAATTGGTGCCAAAGGTGCTTCAACAAAGTATTGAGCAAAGGCTGTGAATACTTATGTGTGATTTTTTTCTTCTTTCGTTTTTTATTTTTAATACATTTGCAAAGATTTCAAACAAACTTCTTTCACGTTGTCATTATGGGGTATTGTTTGTAGAATTTTGAGGAAAATGATGAATTTAATCCATTTTGGAAAAAGGCTGTAACAAAACAAAATGTGGAAAAAGTGAAGCACTGTGAATACTTTCCAGATGCACTGTAGCCTTTTGGCGACTATAATAGATATAATTGCACATTTAAAATGGGATTTGTTGAATAATTCCTTATGTAATTTAGGTACGATAATTTCTCTTGGATAGCAGCAGAACACAGGTAGGACAGCGTCAGCAACTTTTTGATGGATAAAAACATTTTTACATGGCTTCACTCTGCTGTGTGTGTGTGTGTGTGTGCGCATGAGTGAGAGAGGGAGAAAGAGAGCGCTCCGTGACTGTGAGAACAGGCACTTTTCAATGCAGAAATAATGCAAAAGCAACTAATGATGCATAAAAATAACCATGACGGAAATGTCATAACTCATATCCATCCGACTGACGGATATTGTGTTTTTGCAGCACAACCTCTGACTGGTATGAGCATTCTGTACCATGCGCTGGCGTTTTGCATAAATGTAATATAAATCATACTCAAAAATGTGTAACGGTTTTTACGACAAATTTGTAACAACTCATTTTTACAGGTATATCATTTTTATCAGTATATCAATGTTTGAACTAAACTGAACTGAACTGGCCAACAAGGGGACAGTTTGCTCACATGTGACTTTTATTAACGCAGTTTTGGTCTGCTCTGAAATGCTGCCTTGTGAAAGTGAACCAAACCAAGAAGAAAACTCAGCATTGTAACAATTTTAGCCCGTTTCGGAACAAATCAAACGAACTACAGGTCTGAAAATGCCCTAAAACAGCCTACCGATTGCAAAAACCTCTCTGAACAGGTGGTTGTATCATACCTGCTTGGTTACCCATGGATCAGTACAAATTCATTTAAATTTTGAAAAACCTGCGTTCAGTCGGCACGGGCACCAGAGCAGAAAAATCTCCTAAGAAGGGCTGTTCATTTTGTTTTATTAACTGTACAGGTATGTGGTTCATGTGAAGACCGTAAGCTTCGAAACTGATTAGTTTCCCATCTACTGACTCACAAAATGTGTGTGAGTCTGTTCCCAACAACTTTATTATGCTCTATTATGATCTCCTTTTGTGTACCACTGAAGAAAGAAAGTCATACAGGTTTGGAGGGTGAGTAAATTATGACAGAATTTTCATTTGTGGATGAACTATTCCTTTTACTAAAGTAGAATTGTTCTCATGAAGCTCAAAGCATTGATTGCGCTTCTTTCCATTACATAACACTTCATCTTTCCCTCTTTTCCTGCAGTTTGATTGAGCCGCTGCGCAGTTTATGACTTGGAATGAAGTCTGGAATGACAGTTCAAGACTCTGGCATCAATGAACAAGGAGCTCTTGGATACGCAGCGAAACCACAGCAGTCGATAGCTGTCACCGTCTCAATGCTGAGCCGTCATCTACTGCTAAAGACACTAGTGTTTGTGGATGCCTGTTTTTCATTTGACAATTATCAGCTGTATTGTCCATGAATAGACATGTGTATTCGCTGCCCGTATCTGTATCCATTGTGTCACACACATTGACATGCCTCATCTACAGTTCATGGCCCCTAGAAATATTATGCAGTTACCATGGTTATCAGGAATCTCAATCATGAATCTTATACTGTATGCATAGATATATTTTAAACTATACCATTTTAAGGCTCTTTTTGATGTTTATCTGATTATCTGGCCGATGCATGACGGAGCTCCATCACTGATTGTTTGTTGGTGTGCTAGTCCACTTTTCCAGTTTGTTGTTGGAGGAAAAGGTCCAATGCACCCTAAAATGTAAAAGAAATAAGAAATACATTATATTTTTATATTATATAATTATATAAAAATTAAAAAATATATATATATATTTTTTAAGACAATTTAGAAAGCCTTTTTTTGAAGGAATTTTCATTACTTTTATGTTTCTGGATATTTTTATTTGTATTCCTATAATTCTCAATGGTTATTAGATTGGTTTAGATTGTCAATATTGTAATGCCTTTTTTTACATTTTTTTTTCGGTATTATATGTATATACAGCTAATCTAAGGAAAAATAAATGTAATTTAATTAAATTAAATAGATGCCAAAAATAAC
The DNA here is from genome assembly GCF_019703515.2 of Myxocyprinus asiaticus. Classification (NCBI taxonomy): domain Eukaryota; kingdom Metazoa; phylum Chordata; class Actinopteri; order Cypriniformes; family Catostomidae; genus Myxocyprinus; species Myxocyprinus asiaticus. The sequence continues at coordinate 3,831,097 of NC_059390.1, read as the reverse complement.
ATTTTTATTTGTACTTTTTGAATCAGTATAATGTACTTAATTTGGGGATAATGTCACAATGCAAAACAATCATAATGGCATAATGGTAATAAAAATAATTATTTTTTTATGAGAATGATATTTTTTGTTTGTTTTTGTTTTGCATTTCAGTAATGATAATTTTGCATGCTTAACTGACATGCAAAAAATGTCACAAAGCAAAAAAAAAAATATATATATATATATATATATATATATATATATATATAGAGAGAGAGAGAGAGAGAGAGAGAGAGAGAGAGAGAGAGAGAGAGAGAGAGAGAGAGAGAGAGAGTATTAAAAAAAATAGGTCTTACACCTAATGGCCATAAATAGGCTTCATTTTCTTTAAATTAAATATAATATGACCCGGACATGTTCTTGACATGTTTCGTGCAATTCACCTTATTAGATTTTGTTCATGCAAAATGATCCTAATAAGAAATGTGTTGTTGTTCTTTTCCACACAAATGCCAAAGTTACAACCAATTCTTTGTATTTTCTTGCCTGGCTTAGCATACCAGAGCTGCTCTACCCCATTGGAGAGACTATAGTCATATGTTTGAGCTGAAGAGGAAGGAACACATTCACCATCCATATTAATCCACAGTTTGGCCATTCCTCGAGCAAACGTCTTTTGTCTCAGTGCTGTTTCAGATGTGTCAAGAAGATTGTGCCCTCGGTTTGCTCTCATGAATACTGTATGTATCATCCCTGCTTGAGCGCATCAGGAAATTACTTTTGGGATGTTAATGAAGTAATTACACATTTTCTGTTTGCCATGGCAAACTGGCCAAGAATTTAAAAGGCTCGCCAGCTCAGGGGGGCTGAGGATTGAAGCATCACATCTCCACCTCTCTCTTCTCATGGCTTTGATGTGTCTCTGCCCATGATTAATTCTAAATGGACAAAGTTTTTTCTTTGGCTTGGGTTCAGTGATGATCTGAGAGCAGCAAATTTGCCTAAGCTTTTTGCTGACCCAAGGCTTGTGTGGATAACAGTCACAAAAATAGAAAAACAAGCCTAACCACCAGTGCCCTGAAAATAAATATTAACAGATCCATAACTGGCTTGTGCTCACATTAAATCACACTCTCAATCAAAACTAGCAATTAAAGTCAGCATGTAATGGCATTCGCAACCCATTTTACTTTACACAGGATATTCAGTTAGAAAAAAGTGTTGGACTGGACTTTATTTTTTTTACTTTGGGAATTGACTGGATTAAGAAAAGTCATCTCCAGAGGGCTCCAGGTTTGCCTAGTTAGCTTTAGCAGCTTTCCACCAACCAATGAACCCCATACACAAGATTTTGTCTTGAAAATCAACCAGACATGTAGGCAACTTAGTAGACAGGATGCAATTCAAACACTAGATTTGGATGTGCTTGAAAAGGAAGAGTTAGCTTTCAGACACAACCAATTGTTGTTGCAGAGTTTAGCTGCATGGTTTCTCCAGGTTCAGACCTCAGACATTCCCTGTTGTGTAGTAGAATTGCAAACAGGCCTGAATATTACGCTACTCACAATACTGCCTTGCTGTATTCATCTCAGGTGAACTCAGTCACAAAGCAGACACTGACGAAATAGCCTAAATAAATGCTGTCTTTGTGAAAATCTTTCATCTCCTCTTGGTATGCATCCCATCCCTGCATGCAAAAGTAAATTAATTAATAAAGGTCCATTTTTGTTTTTTCAACGTATGCCTCCATTTATACCAAAAATAAGCATTGTAGTCATGAAGTATTTGCTTTGATATTTCTAAAGCTCACTTGAATTTGCTTTCAATCATTAGATGTTATAGTGCCTTGGAAGTCATCTAAAAACCAGTTTCATTATGAGGTGCCCTGATAATATATATATATATATATATACTAGCCTGATCTCATGAAAATTATGTGACTGTAACGACATTTTTGCAAAAGAGTTTAACAAGGTTTATTAAACGTATTGTGGCAGTTCTGATGTGAACTGTCCACTATGAGGCGCTAAAAGCGAGTAAAGTTTTGCTCCATCAGTTGAGCCACCACGCAATTTGATCCCACTAGAACAAGCTTGCAAATGTAGTTGGTTATGTTATGCAAACGATAAAATATATCGCCTAACAAGTAATGCTCTCTAGTAAAGTGTTTAGATGTCATAAGATAGCACTGTGTGAGGAATAGGGCGAAAAGTACATGTTTATGAACTGATAATCTGCCATTTTATTCGTGATTTGTGTGAAAGTGAATAAAAGTCGTTGTTTTAGCGCTTCTAGTGTTCATTTCATTAGGAAACTGCTGTGGTACTGTATGTACTGCGAGCCACAACAAAATCTTCTTGCCAAAAATGAAGGTATAGTAACATGATTCTGTGAAACCAGGTCACAAACTGCCTAGGCAGCGAGGTTGCAGCGCTAGGTTTTGGGTGCAGTCATTGCCCAACAGACTTTTAAAAAACTTTATTTGGCACCAAAAGATGTTGGGATGGAGGGCTAATTTGGTCCATCTGAGCATGTTAATTTCAGATGGAGCAGCTTTGTAATCAAATGAAAAGTTGCTGCCAATTGGTAAAGGCAGATGTAAATAAAGGCACGTGACCTGGATGTTATTATTATAGTTAAATTCATAGTATTTTCTTATCCTGGCTTTACTTTACCATTGCTTGGGGCCAGTGAAAAAACACCTACAGAAGCAATGGCCAAGCAACAACCCAGATCACCAAAGTCACTGCATGGAAACTACTCAGAACACCTTAGCAACTGCTTAGCAATGCCCCGGCAACCACACAGAGCACTTTAGCATCTTGGAGGTGGGCAAGCACCACTCACATTTTCTTCAGAAAATTTTCAAATCTAGTTGGCTAATATAATATCAAAACAGTTCTTTTCCTACAGGAGTATGAATTAATCACCAGAATTAATTTATCTCTTCAAGTGCATTAGTTCATTTACATTATTTACTGGAAATCAGTGGATGAATAATGAATGATGCTAATGCGTTTGGAGCTCTGTGGCTCCATTTCTGTATGAAGCATAGTACATTAGAGGGACAGAGTGCTCTTGGGGGAGTTTTAGAGCATTCGAACGTGACTGTCACTAAAAGTGGCTCTTTGAAGGCTGTGAGCTTAACAGTATTGTGCTGACCCAAGAAAAAGGAGAGTTGGGATAAAAACATACCAACGCACCAACATGATCATGATCCAACATGATCATACGGAAACTCGACATGTTGCTACCGAATGCTATCCCCAACCCTGACATCGATCCCCATTCTGCCGAGTTACTGGCAAGCACCATCTCCCATCATACATCTTTGCATCAATTCAAATGTGTTTACCTTTTCCTGTGGCGCCACGGGTTCTGGTCCCACAGAAACCAGGAAGTGTTCTAGATCACATAATTGATGAGCGTGATTTGGACGTTGCAGCTCTGTAGGTCCATTCAATGCAAGTGAATGGTGGCCAAGCCTTTGAAGCTCCAAAAAACAGATAAAGTCAGCAAAAAGGTGACCCATAAGACTCCAGTGGTTTAATCCATGTCTTCTGAAATGATCCAGTTGTTTTTGGGTGAGAACAGCTCGATTACACTTCCAATAGCGCCATCTAGCACATGAGTCAAGCACTAGGAAGTGTAATCAAGCCAGTGCTTATAATTGCAAAATGGCCAATTAATCGGCCTAGCTGATATATCACTACTAAAAACACAACTTGCTTTTGGCCCACTCTGTGGGCATCTCACCTGAAACTGGAGCTCACACCTGAAAAAAGAGAGAAAACTGACCATAGAAATCCGTTTTAGCTTATGCCTGCTATAAAGCATTTCATAAATACAGATTTCTGCACTTTGCAAAAATGGTGTGAAATCAAGCTTGCGTAGCTAGAAGCAGTTGCATCCTTATGTAGAATATATTTTGGGCCTTTAGCAATCTATATTTTAGCTTTTGCTTTTCTAGGGTTGCAATTGCTCTTATTTTGCTTTGCATTTGCACTGCCATCTGATCCTCATTTTTGCATTCCAACAACAATTAAAAGGGCTTAAAACTGCTTTAATGAGTTTTGCAAAGGTGCTGCATTGCCAGCTGTTTTTATTCTAGTGGCTAGTGTATATTACACTCTCAATGCAGACTGGATGAAGTGTGATTGACTATCATGTTTCCAGATGTGTACCCCGTTCATATGACTGAAATGTCTCTTTCCTCCCTGTGGCTCCTCCTCATGTGCCCAAACTGGACTTTGCTGACTTCAAAAGGTGCCCAAAGCCACAGTTTTCACCAGCATATTAAAATTCAACATGCAGCATTATTGCCATGCTTTGCACATGCTTTGACTTTTTCCTTTCAACATTGTACATGAAATAAAGTTTAATGGAGAAAATGTGCTGCTTCAAAGGAGCGGCATTAGGGTAACGTTCCCAAAACCACATCTTCAGGCTCAGTGCCCATTTGTTTGCACGTACATTAGTGCTTTACCTTTTCTTCCTCTACTCTTGGTTTAATATGCGACAGCTGCTTTCTCTGAAATTCTTATTAAAAGAAACAGGATTAATGAAAATCTTTATCTGTACGCCACCGGGACTTTTCAACAGTATCTCTCTACAAATAAAAGGACAGATTATCAGAGTACAGACTTAGATATGTTGAGATATGACAAATTGACAAATTGTCTGTTTTTTGTTTTTGTTTATTTGTTTTTTTATCCAGGATGTGATGCAGACATGTTTTCATCAGCCCTTACCTTTGAACCCTACTGGCGCAGCCCCTATGTTCAGCTGGTCATCGCTTTGATGTAGATGAATAAGGCTTTATGTAGAATTTAAATTTTATTTATTTTATTTATTTTTTTTTGCCATATCTGCCTCAAATCTGTTTTGTTTTTTGTAGTCTAGTAAAAAAATATATATATACCCGATGATATCCAATGTTTAGAAACCCAATCCAAACCACACCCATATGTGCTTTGAAATCTGATTAAAATATGGTTTTTTTAGTATAAGTCTCAATCTGAATGTTCAGATCAGATTTGTTATACTTCACAATAATGTCCTATTCTTTAACATTGCTAAATACATGAGGTATTATGAACTAATAATGAACAATTATTTTTTACAGCATTTATTAATATTAACAAACTACTATTCACTACTCAGCGTTTGTACGTGTTAGCTCATAATGAATAAACTAATATCAACGTGTATTAACATATCTAACTTTTAAAACTTTTAAAATGTATTAGTATATGTAGAAATACGTAAATGCTGTAAAATGTTCTTCATTGAGTGTTTTACATGCGCAACATTTTTTTGTTGATGTTGTACAAAAAATGGTCTTATTAAAAAAATCCAAAATGCAAGAAAACCGCATTTACATGACACTTGAAAGCATCTGATTATTCTCTGATTTGACATCAAAACATAAACAGACAAACACACAACATTTGCGCACATTGGATAAGCCGGGAAAGTTGCCTAACCCTAATGCAACACAATATCGGGGTAATGGGCAAAAATCTATGCATGTCAATAGGTTTTTGCTTAACCCATTTTATGACCTTACCTCGATAAAGGAAAACCTTTTAAAGTGTTTACGTGACCTAACACATTGGTGGCGCAATCGTGTCAGACCATGCATGTAAAACGCACTCAGTGTTAGCCTATGTTAACTATTTTGTTAACTCATATTAACAAATACAAGCTTAGTGTAAAGTGTTACCATCGGATTTCAAGAACTTGACGTCATTTGGAATGCAAGGCGTATGCTACGACAAACGAAATGCTCTATATTGAAGCATCACTTGTATGTGTGCTTGTATCAGAGTGCACATTTTCTGGAGACATTAGATGCCATACACGAAAAACATTGGGATGATGGCGTATCATTAGCCAAAATGCTTCTTCTAACTCTCCATTTCTAAATGGAGAGAGCCCGGGGAGATGGATGTTGTGCTGAATGGGACCTGACAGGTAAGGGGCAAGGAATGATTTGGTATGCAGCAGGTCTCTCACCTTGAGGGTAAGGTATTTGCTCTTCAGAGTCGGCGCTAAGAACGGGCCAAACGAGCAGTATCTCCAAACACCCAGACAGGTGCTACATGGTCGTGAATTTGCAACATCTACATTCCCTGACACAGCCTCTCAAATCATTTCCTCATACGGTAATTAGTGTGGAATTTTAGTTTTTCCAATAAGAATTATCAGTCATCTTTGATTTAAGTTATAATAAGGATGAGAAGACATGAAGTGGCCAGTCTTCATGATCTTTCAGAAGTAGTGATTCAAATGAGAAGGGTAATTACAAATGTACTGCTATAGATATGACATGCTTTGCTGTTGGTTGCAAAATTTTAACCTTCACAATCAAACAACCCACTTTAAGTGCAAAAATGACTTTATAATGTCTGCAACAAAGGATAATAGCAGATGAACAAAAAGCACAAACAAAATATTTGGCAAGATGGATCTAAATGCACCAGTAGAGATCCAGGGGCTGGATTCACGAAAATGTAACTAAGAAATAAATTTAAGTTCTTAGGAAGAATCATAAAAAAGTTTGTAAAAAGGTATATAGTTATGAACGTTGACAGTTTTAGAAAAAAGATAAGAACATTCTTAAGAAGTCAGAAATACAAAATATTCTTAACTTTTTCCTTAAGTTAGAAAATATGATGTAAATGTAGGCTACATTCACACTAATGTGTTTTTGTTTGAAAACTCTGTTTTCAGTTTCTTGACATCAGTGTCTTCCAAAGTATGGGGTAATGGAGAACATTTTCAAAAATCTCCATTTCCGATGGAGAAAACAATGTTCCAGTGTGGATAAGAGGCATAAAAGTAGCAAAATCAATGCATTTTCAAACAAAAACTGTGTGGACGTAGTAAAAAGTATTTGTGACAATATTGATTGCCACAAAAATGTATTTCGACTTCTCGAAATAAAGGTGAGGCAACTAAAATTGAAGTGAATGGGGCAAATTTTAGCACAGTTTAAGGCAGAAATGTAAAGCTTATACTTTTATAAAAGCACTTTAATTCTTTTGTTGAAACTTTTTTTGTTGAAAATGTTGCAATTACGGTTTACGGCATTATGTCGTAACAGCAACAAGGTTGTAAAATTGGCTTTAACTTAACACAGAAAATGTTAGTAAGCAATTTTATCAGACTAAACTCATGTTGTTATTGTTTATGTCTTATGGCTATACTTTTGAAACAGTGAGTATTTTAACGTTCAAAGATTGGCCCCGTTCCCTTCCATTGTAAGTGCCTCACTGTTACCCAGACTTTTTTTTTTTTATCCCCTTTTCTCCCAATTTGGAATGCCCAATTCCCACTACTTAGTAGGTCCTCGTGGTGGCGCGGTTACTCACCTCAATCCAGGTGGTGGATGGTAGTCTGCTATTCGGCAAAGTTAGCGTCTGGTTCCAAGAAATCATGTTTTAACTGAGTTGTGAGTTTGAAGTCGGAATTAAATGAGATGAGAGACAAATGCTTTGCGCGCTGCAAAATAAGACGCAGAAACAAAACAATGTGGTGCGAACATCCGAGAACGTGAGTTGGTTCTTTTAATGATTTGGTCAAAATTCTAATGAATCGGTCTCAAACTCATGATTTATCGATCTGTGACTCGTGAGACTAAATTCAGTACTATAATAATACAGTTCATATGACAACAAGTAGCTAAAGAATCACATTTGCAAGAGTTTTTTTTTGTGTGTGAAATAAAAAAAGAAGAGCAAAAATAGTACTGTACAGTACTTTTTTGTTTAGTAGTAGTTAGGACCAATTATTGGGAAATGGGGGGAATAAAACAATCATTATTGTTAATCGTTATGGAAGTGGAATCCTTATGTGCAATATGAATCATTCAATTCCATTCAATTCCCCTATCTACGCATTAGTCTTGCATCCCAAATCTCTCACCCTTGGGCTAATGTTGACGATGCAATTTATAAATGAGAATGTACTCATGTATATTGCATGAGCTTTCTTCAGATGGAGCCCTGCAGCCCAGATTTTGCAAGGTGTTGTCTGGGCACCCCTTGTATCTCTTATTACTGTGATTAAAGTTGACTTAGATCTTCGCCTCCGGCCTCGCATGGCTGCGTTGCATAATCACAAGAATTTTCATCTCTTTGCAACAGGCATGGCATGGCCATCGAGAGGATTCTTAGGGCTTTGTGGCCATCCTTGGTCAGCTAGGGATGCTGTCTTTCTTGTCTACAATTAGCATGCGACTCAAGGAAAGCCATGGTTCTTATCACACTTATTGAGTTACACTGGAAAGCAAAGGTTTTAAGCAGGGTCAGGCAAAACTCAGAATTTAAAGGTGAAGTGTGTCATTTCTGCACCACTAGCGCCACCAAACAAAATTGAATAAAGAAAACAACTTTCCTGAATACTCCCTTCTTCTACTGTTGATCAAACAAACAGACAGTATTACCCCAAACTTGCACCATTGAGTTAATTTTCTGTTGGGCCACTCAAACAAACAGAGCAATATTTTTAATGATTTAGTTTTAATTGGCTTTGTTTCAATTCATAATTTGGAATTTTTATTGAATTTGTCATGCCTCACATTATGCTGAATTGTAATGTATGTGACGAGAATAGGAAACTTATTGAATTGCAATTTAAATGGCTTTAGAAGTCAATATATAATTTATTTCCATGTTATTAAACATAAGTCTTTCATTCAGACTGATCTCACAGTGAAATCGGAAAGAGTAGGTCGACATTTCTTTAGCAAAAATCGGTCTATACTTACCGAAATTTAAAACAGTGCCCCCAAGTAAGTGTTGTAGGGCGTATTGTCACGTGTGAGCTCCATTTATGTCCAGGAGAGGTCGCCAAAACATAGTTGTGAAGTGAGTTCCTTTCAGCTGTACAGGATGTAATACAGTGAATAGGAATGCATATTTTATGGACTCTATCCCCCAAACCCAATCCTAAACCTAAACATTAGTGGGATGTAAAAGAAATGTTAGGGGGAAAAGTGCAACCTCCGAATGCAATTACGTCCTGGTTTCAACGTGGATATGAACCCAGGTCACTCACACTGCAGACGCAACGCACTGCCAGTTGAGCAGTAAACACACTGAAACCTATGCAAAAATGTCTGGTTAGAAATGTCGCATGTCAGTGAGTCGGCATACTGTCCTAGGGTACTGGAACTTTCAGAAACAGCATACCGACTTCCTGTGTGATCATGTTGTTTCATTGGCCTACAGTCCACAGCCATACATTTTGCAATTTAATTTGTCAATTTGTCTGAGATAGATTTATTATAAGGGCTTTTCTAAGGATGCGTCAATGTACACAAGCATCAAACGGATGCTTTTGGAGCGTCACGCTTTCGTTGCATCGCAACATAAACACAGTGTTTTTAGGTTGCTGTGTCAAGTTAAATGTAGTTTAAAACTTAGAAAAACACGTCTCGAGATCCCTGAATTCTGAATTGTGCTTTGTCTAGCTGAGTTTGAATGCAAGAACTTGTAGAATGCGCTAGTGTCAGGCAAGCCTGAGTTTTTTTTTTTATTTCTATGTCATTGCCTCAACAACTGAAGTTGCACATACTGAGCCCTGCTGAAAACAGGTGGTACTTCCAGAATTGCACCGATAGTAGGAATGTTCCTTATTATGGTCTGGGAACATAATAACATTCACGTTATTTTTACATAATTAATTGCGCTGAATTAACATGTTAAATCGACAGCCCTAATATTATTCTAAACTGCACTTATACAATGGCTATATGAATTTCTTTTCATTTTAATTACACTTCCTTGCAATTACAAAATTGCATTTACATATTTCAATTCGGCATCCTGTTTGGTTCCTCAATTCAAAGTGAGGAATTGAATTGGAATTTAAAAGGCATTCTCGGGGGCCTGGGTAGCTCAGCAAGTATTGACGCTGAATACCACCCCTGGAGTTTGAATCCAGGGCGTGCTGAGCGACTCCAGCCAGGTCTCCTAAGCAACCAAATTGGCCCGGTTGCTAGGGAGGGTAGAGTCACATGGGGTAACCTCCTCGTGGTCGCGATTAGTGGTTCTCACTCTCAGTGGGGCGCGTGGTAAGTTGTGCGTGGATCGCGGAGAGTAGCATGAGTCTCCACATGCTATGAGTCTCCGCAGTGTCATGCACAGCGAGCCACATGATAAGATGTGTGGATTGGCTGTCTCAGAAGTGGAGGCAACTGAGACTTGTCCTCCGCCACCCAGATTGAGGTGAGTAACCGCGCCACAACGAGGACCTACTAAGTAGTGGGAATTGGGCATTCCAAATTGGGGAGAAAAGGGGATAAAAATTATTTAATATATATATATATATACAGTGGTGATTTCTCAGGGCCAGCAAAGCCTTCTCTGCTGGCCAAACATGCCAAATAAATAAATAAATATTTTTCATCCTTTCATTCTCAATCACCTTTTTGCCTATGTATTTTTAATCGCTTTCCACTCTTAATTAATCTACAAACAAATAGAGAAAAACGAGAAGTTTATCCAGTCAGAATTTATTCCTTGATGCTTACAAGCAAAGTGTGACAACTGTTTCACAAATTTCATGCCCGAAGCAGCACGTGAGTCTGAGCTCCACCCCCTCAGGCCTTCAGAATTTCTACAGAATCCCTCAACAGTGCAAATGAATGAGCAACTAAAGTCAGATTGTCCGATTCATCAGCCAATCAGATTGATTTATTTGTTCTTGGTGGGTGTGATCTTTAGGATATGTCGAGGCCTTCTAGCTGGCCTTGAGTGACGCAATCACGCTTTAAGTGATGTACGTAATTCAAGAGCGAAAAGCGCGAGGTCTTGCTGACGAGTCGACTGTCATTACTGCCGCTATCGCCATTGAGAAAGAGATCCTTATGGATTTAAAAACACGAGATGTTTTGCATAACCGTGTGATTGCTTAATTTATTAAACATTAAAGGAGGACTAATTTTCACTTCAGGTAAAGTGCTTTTTGCATTGTTATAGCAACATCAGGAGTTTTCTAAGTGTAAATAAGGTTGCTGGAGCATTCAGTGTCGGATCAAGCTTTGAAAAGTAGTGCTGCATTCCATACAACTCGGAAAGTCGGATTTTACAACTTCCTACTAGGAAAAGTGTAATTGAACGCATCTTGAAGTGAGAATTACAACTTGTAGGCTCATGCAGAAATTCTCAACTCTGATTTCGCCGAGATGCAAGGGCATGATGTCAAACAAACATATCGACACTCAGGGAGATTTACAAAGTAAGTGATAAACATTCACTTTATTAAGTAATATCGATAAATGAGTTTGTTTCCACATTACATGATATTAAAGCTTGTTTAACAAACACCTGTAGAAACAAGTGTATAAAACATGATAATCTCATTTGATAATTGTACACCTGAAGCACAAATGCTAGCGCTGCAGCACTGTTTATCAGTTGGGTTGCTAGGAGACATCTAATGAGAGTCAAACCCCTGCTAAGCTAACAGGAGCGTTGCAGTTCCGAATATCGGGGAATGGAATGCATTAATGGTCGGCGATATCAAGTAGGAATATCCCACATCCAACCTGAATGGAACGCAGCATAACCGTGTACCCTGACGAAACAAAATTTATTGCAAGCAACATTTAAATCGCCAATATTATTAGATAGATTTTTCCAGATATCATAGACCTCCTTGATAGATTCATATGAAAAATTATGATTTTTGAATGTCTGTTCGGGAGACATTCATTTAAAAAAACAGTTATGCTGCAGTTAAAATTAGGCTTGCTTGAGCATTAAGTGTCGTTTCAAGTTCTGGCTTTCGTGCGTGGACGTGTTTTTAAAATGTCAATTAGTATTATTAGTTAGCTGCGACATAATGTATGATGCCCAAAGGAATAGGGTGTCTTATTCATTGTGAAACTGTGATTTCTTAATGGCATGAATCACACTGAAGGCCTAGACTTTAAATGCACAGCCCGCCACTATATATATATAAGGCATTCTCAATTCAGTTCCGAATGCTGCATAACCCTGATGCGAAGAGGCAACTCAAACCAGCTGTCACAGTGCTAGAAACCTCACTTCTGGATGTCAAATCATGCTTTTCTCAAGCATGTGACCTGGAATGATGTGAAATACTCTCAAACTGTGATTGTCATGGAACTACATACCAACAGTAGTGTTTTTATACACGTCAACATGCAAAACTGGAGCATGGTGTGAGATGAAGTGCACAGTGGTAGAATGTAGCTCTGAGCTAAAAATAGAAGCAGAATTCCATTGTTATATGCATTACATATGTGCCGTCTTTCCGTGTGTGTGATGAGAAACAGGGCCAGGAGTGAAATAACAAAGACATGAACTTTAAACACATGCATCTGAGAGGTCAATATTTAAGGACTAATTTAAAATAACTAATCAATAAAAATCAATAGATATATAACAATAGATATATTCTTCTTGGTTTGGCTGGTCAGTTTCTGCAGTTAATTTGTGCCAATTTATTGCCATTCAAAAGAAGCCAGTTATTCTTAAGCAATTACATTTTGCAAGCAACATATAAATTGAAATAAAAATGCATGATGTTTTTTAAAATGCATGATGTGGTTGTGATCCAAATAGACAATCAGACACTGAGCATTCCAACCCAAAGCTCAAAGCTTTGGATTTCAGTGTTTTCTCCTTATCAAACAGCTTGATCCTGGATTACCAAAACTCATCTGGCCAATATTACCAGCTAAAAGTTTTTGTTTTTTTCCACTTGATCTAGACAAATAAAATGCCAGATGATGATTGGATCCTCTCCCTTTTTTTATAGGCAGAGCTTGTATCTATCAGTGAGACTAGTGTCAGTGGAAATTATCCCCAATGCTCATCACATTAAACCCAAACAATATACTCTAATAAGGAAGACAATGAAGGTATCAGTGTTTATTACTTGACTTAGTGTCTTTCAGGGACAGTACTGTACATCCAGAGACTCAACGAATGTGATGCAGTTGCCAAGGCAACCACGGCAGGCATTGGATTGAGAGAGAAGTGAGGAAGGTTGACTTTACTCTTAAAGGAAAACACAAATAGCCAGGTCAATTATATATACTGTATATTTAAAGTTATTAAAATTAGCACTGTAACAAGCATTAACACCTATATCATCAAGGTAATTCAACTAGATTTTTAAAAGCGGCAACCTGCATGATTTAAGGTATAATTCAAGGCTGTAGCACAAACTGTTCAAGATGAGTTCCATACTGAAGTTTAATACTTAGGTTTAAGGGTTCGTTTAAATCCCTTATCCCAAGTATGAGCAATAAAAATGATGATTGTTGCTTGAGCAAACAACACAAACTAAACCCAGTACAACACAAAGCACAGCCTATCTTCTGTTAGGTTTTTGGTTGGCATGCCAATGCAACGCCATGTGAATTACACACTAGCAGCAGCTAATTGCAGTGTTGCACGTAGATGCCATCAATGGCTTTTGGAAACACTGGTATTAATGTTCAGTTCACGTCAAATATCCTGTACTACGCACTCAAAATGATGGCTCACAAGTGACTCAACTCCCAACATATAATCAGCAAGTTTCATAGAGTTTCACAGCTGCTGTTCACATTGGATCCATGCAGCTAGAGATTTAAGAGCCAATTGGAAATGTTAAGAGAGAACTAGGACTGGGCATTATGATGATATATACTGTGCAGCTAGAAATGTGTCAACTGGTTTAGATTTTACAGATTTATTCAGAGGTCGATACTGTATATCCACTGCTATCAATAGGCAGGACTTTTTTTAATGATATTTACATGTGACTGCGACAAAGACATATGGGTTAACACAAAAATACAGAGCTGTGTCCCAAACATATAAAAATGGGGAGGAACCTATTAGGGGTGTTCCAAATTCCTGCATCAATATACAGTACAATTCAACTGATGTGTGGTTTAAATTTAGCAATGCACCAATGTATTAGCCAATTGTTTGAAATCAGCCAGCGATCAGAGACGATTATTTCCTGTCAATCAAAAGGGACAAAGAAACAGATAATTAGCCTACAACTCATGCTGTATGTGAAACAAAATGTCTCTTATGTGGAATTACTTTAAACTGGGTGCAGCAGAGTTGCAATATGTAAGGTTGAACTATCATTAAAACTTGTAATACAACTAATTTGATTACTCACCTTAAAGCTTGACACATCAAGGAACAAGATGACACTGTAAAAGCTAAAGTGAAGGCTAATTCAGCTAAAAGAGGACACACTTCATCATTCACAATTCATTTAATGTGAGTTAAGAACATATGTAACTGCGTAAACTCTGGAATCCCACAAAAATTATGATTTAAACAACTTTACAGCTCAAATAGTACACAAGTTTTAACAGAAGAATTAATGTAAGTGCTTTTATAAAATGATAAGATTCACATTTCTGCCTTGAAACCCTCCAATAATTGGCCCCATTCACTTCCATTGTAAGTGCCTCACTGTAACCTCGATTTTTGCTTTTTTAAAGAAAGGAGGGACGAGTCGAAATAATTTTTTGTGGTAATCAACATTGTCACAAATGCTGTTGATTGAGCTTAACTTGTATTGAACTTGGAATATTCCTTTAAGAATGTCAATGCGAGTCAATAATGTGCTTTTTGTTTGAGTTTTGTTTATAACTGAGACCAGTTACTCTAAAGGTGTGTTCACACTTGTAGTTTGGTTCTCTTGGTTCTCTTGGTCCAGACCAAAGAAAATGATACATTTAGTCCTGGTTCGCTTAGCGTTCACGTTGGAATTTTTAACACTGAACCTACCTACACAAGGCATAATGATCAGTGGCGTATCCAGGACATTTTTACTGGGGTGGCCAAGATGGGGCACAGACCTAGTGTGGGGTGGCGATACCGGGAGAACCTTTATGAATGGCACATGATCAAAATGTGTAAATATCGCATTGCTTTGCTTCAACATCTACACATGTAGAATAAGTGAATTCTTAAACTCATGTTAGCATTCACTGAATTGTTTGTATTCAATATCAGACTGTTGTTTTGACATTTGACAGTTTTCTATTCCTGTTCTATTTCAGCCTATTACAGTTTCTGGGAATCTCTGGTTTTTTTAACATAACATCCATTTTTAAATCAGTAATTGTTTAGGAAAAGTCAGTTCCACATTTTTAAGAGCTATTCTCATTGTAGAGAATTAATCTGCGTATAACATCAGGTATAGTGTATAATCATAAAAAGATACAAGTACAGGTGATAACTGATTGAGGCGCAATTCAATCAATCATTCAATCAATTATTCATTCATTTATTAGCTATAACGGCACTGTCCAGCAGAAATATTGTTAAATTGGGTACAAATCAGTGTGTGAAATTGGCTACAAGGGCTTATAGGTGTCTGTCTAGAAACCCCAAAATTGCAAATTGAGCTCTGAATACAGTAAAAAACAAAACTCTATTTACAGTGTCTACTCAGGTTTATTTTCCACATGTTCTGATAGCTTCAATTACTTTGAATATTACCAAATAAAATAGTTAGTCAAATCCTTTGCAGCATTTAAGTGCAATTTGCCCTGCCTCTGCATATTTAAAATGTCAAATAATAAAAACTTTGAAGATTTTATTGGTCTGACTGACCAATAATACACATAAAGAGCTCATAAATAACTCATGTAAAGATTTAAAGTACAATCACAGCACAAACCCTTCCATTTCACACACAGGTTAGCCATATATATAACTTTAGCTATTGAACATATACATCTGTAAAACGCTTTACACACCTCCGTCATTAAATCAGAAAACATGGCATTTCATATTTCATGTCAATATAAAGATAACATGCTGAATGTGGTGTAGGGTCTAGCTTACTCTTTAACCTAGCTACTGTAACAATGAAAAAATGTTTTCATATTCACATGGAAATTCGGGATAAATTAAACGTTAGATTAGATGAACATACCTCTCAAATAACAGCTTTCTTTTTGACCACAAATCGACGTCGTCAACTCATTGGAAGTTGGAGGTAGACGCTAGCTCATGTCAGCTTCGTGCCTCTGACCGACCGTTATACTCCAGACCTTGCGCCCACTGCCCGCGACCTGCGGCACCTGCCTGGCCACCCGCGGCCTGCCCCTCCCCCCACTGATCAAAGATCAGCTCACACAGCTTCAGTCCCACCACTACTATAATGGTCAGAAATATAAAACTGACCCTGGGTCAGTGTGGCTCTAAATCAACAAATGACTTGAGATGTCATCTTTGATTGACAGGTGTTTCTATTGGTCCTTCGTTCTTGTGTTGATGAACATGATGAACTACCAATCAGTTCTGGGGTGGCCACAGGGTGGCCAATGAGATTTCAGGGGTGGCCCAGGCCACCACAGGCCACCCCCTAAAATCACCACTGATAATGATAAGGTCACAACCTGATTGGACAGCTTTCATGATGTATATTTTGTGACGGAACTTGCTGAACATCCAAAACAATGCTGACTGCTGGGCTAAATGTGCTCGTTGGACCCATTTTCCCTTAACCTATCACTGAACATTTTGAACACTTGAGCATTTTTTTCCAGTATACTGGAAATACGCTTGTCGGACCAAATGTTACTAAGGAACTTTACCTCCTCATTGCTCCATGTTTGCCCTCTGCTCATTTTGTTTTGCATACACTGCTCTTTCTATGTTATTAAATTACATGATTTTTAGGGTTGTATCTTGTGACATCACATCCTGTTATTGGTCTGTTAGACATCTTTGGTCCATGCTGTGTTCAAGCTTGCAAGTCTGGCTGGGCTCAAGCCTTGTTCTTCCAAATCCAAAGTCCAACATTCTATCAGGTGAGCTACCGTGCAAGCTAATCACTTTGGAATAAGTGTGTAAATGCAGGTGGGTCTGTAATACAAGCGTTAAAATGTGTCGTGTATAAAAGTGTTTCAATATCATAACATAGCACTGTGTAATAGTGCATAAAAATACGTGTTTTTAAAGTCATAATCAACTGTTGTACTCGTTATTTGTGTGAAAGTGAATTAAATGCACAGTTGTTTTCAGCGTCTCTAGTGTTAATTTCACCAGGAAAGAGCAGCAAAGTAAAACACCTCACGTACAACTCATTTTGCAAAACATTTAATTATAGTAATGTTCATTCTATGAGATTAGGTTGTGATTTTTGCCATTGGCAGATGTTGTTCTAAATAATCACATCGGTATGCACACATACATTTTATATCAGTGCACACCTATTTGGAGTGGTGGTGGCGTAGTGGACTAAAGCACTAAACAGGTATGCAGAAGGTTGTTGGTTCAGTCCCCACAGCCACCACCATTGTGTCCTTGAGCAAGGCACTTAACTCCAGGTTGCTCTGGGGGAATTCTCCCTGTAATAAGGGCACTGTAAATCACTTTGGATAAAAGTGTCTGCCAAATGCATAAATGTAAACTATTTAAAATGGCTTCAAAAGTGTCTGAATTTAGGGTCCTTTGCTCACTGAGACTCAATGAGTTGTGCATGATAAGCCTGTTTATTTGGCCAGCTGTGCACAATTATATGGTGAATTGCAATTTATTATTTGCATTTAGCATTATTCTGCTTTTCGCAACTCTTCCAGAACAGATCTGTGATCCGTTCTGGTAAGCTAAATGGATTGAGAATCACTGTTCTAGTTCTTGTATGTCATCAAATTCCAAACTATTTAAAACAACAGAGTGTAGGCTGCATGTTTTTGGCTTTAATGAGATGCAACATTGCCATGTGTGGTCACAGGTGTGTGTATTGACCTGTTTCAGTCACGTGACTTTTCCCCTCCAGCAGCCATATTTGTGACCATCTGCGATGCAGTGAATGGACAAACACCTGTGAAAAGATATCAAGAAAAACGTCAATAATTGCTTTCGATCCATGCCACGTCTCAGGAAATATTTATTTATACAAGTCAAGTCAGCACAAATCTTGCCAAATTTGACTTTTGCAGACAATTAAATATATTTTATCCACCATTTATGTACGAGGGTCAGTCTGATGCGTGACCGGCGAATACATGCATAACGGTCAATATCTCTCATTCAGCAATTAGAAATGTTTTTGTGTTGTTTTCTGGTTTGATTTCGTCACAATATTACAAAACGTCTGCGATGATCCTGTCTGATTATCCATGAACTGATCTTGTCAGCTTATCACAGAAAGCAAGCGAGGCGAGCACACCTATGCAAGTTTCGGAGTGGTGGTGGCCTAGTAGGCTAAAGCACGTAACTGGTAATCAGAAGGTTGCTGGTTCGATCCCCACAGCCACCACCATTGTGTCCTTGAGCAAGGCACTTAACTCCAGGTTGCTCCGGGGGTATTGTCCCTGTAATAAGTAGGTCTGTAAGTCGCTTTGGATAAAAGCATCTGCCAAATGCATAAATGTAAATGCAAGTACTGTATACCTAGAGTTTAACATTTTATGTTGTCATGCATTAAAAACAAATTTGGAACATATCTCAGTTAATTTAGTTGCAAAATAATTAAAAAAAAATATACAGTATTTCCCATTTCAACTTGCTGTGTAAATATGACTGTGCTTACATTTTAGTCTGGTGGCATGAATAAAGTCTGAGCTTCATAATTTTAAGATGTGTTGCTTATTGACTAACATTAGTATATACACATTAAATACTGTATATTGATATTATACTGCATATTTATATTATTTATTTGTTACAATCAAATACCTCTTTTACAATAACACAGTCTGGATGTTATGAATTAAACACTGTCCTGTATGTATATCCAGTTTAATTGTATATGACTCGATTATGCTATAAATTTAATGACACATCATAAATGTTTGAGGTAAAATCTTATAGCTTTTAGACCAAAGATTTTCTGAGTAAATGAGCAAAAACCAACAAGTGTGGCAAAATAAAGTCATATCACATGAATGATGTTACTTAACTGAAAGAAAAATAATATTTTGGCTCTGGTAAGTAAACAGCAGTATGACTTTATCAAGCTTTATAAATAGAAATAAAAGTTTTGCCGACTTTTGCCGCATCCCACAGACATGTTTGTTTTCCATTCCTGTCTCCCAGTATAAGTGTGTAGACTCTGAACGCTACACTTTTTATTTAGCCTGAATGTTCTGCTCCAGTTCCCAGAACAAATCAAAGGCAAAACTCCTTCTCTTTGCAAATGTTTGAGGCTGTAGCTGAATATAATCTTGTCTCTAGTCCCTCCAATCTCTTGTTGGGTTGTTGGGAAATCTCATTCTGTGGTCATGAAAAACTTAATTAAGGTCCACACAAATATCAAAAATGTAAGAAAATAAGAAAGATACAGCTTCATGAGTATGGCATCTTAAGTATTTTTTATTTTTTTTATAATCTAAACAAATATTTCTGTAACTCAGACCAGAACTTGACTATATATTTATGTTGTGATGCTCAGAAAAGCAAAGGGCCTGTAATGTGCAAGAATTTTACAACACAAACACTTGAATGTCACGGTTACGGCATTTGGAAATGATGGCTTCGCAGCTTGCGGAACTCACCGCGGTGGTCCAGCAGCTCCGCCCTCCTCTCGATCCCAGTCCCACGCAGGACACACCCCCATCTCTTTTGGAAGATTCCCACGCCCATGGCACCCAGAAGAGCACATCCTCCCTCCAGCTCTGTTCTCAGGTGAGGGATCTATTAGAGCTTTTCTCTCACGATGCTCACTGTTCTACTCCTTGCAGCCCTCCACGTTTTCCTCAGACATGATGAAGATTGCGTGTGTAATCACACTCATCTCCGGAAGGGCTGGAGAAGGGGGAATGGCAATGCGGGATAACCGACATCCGTGCTGCTCCACCTATGAAGCTTTCTCCTCAGAACTTTGCAGAGTGTTTGACCATGCAGCTCAAGGTCGGGAGGCTGGGAGGATTTTATCAGGACTGTCCCAGGGTAATCGATCAGTAGCCGACTATGCAATAGAGTTTCGCACCCTGGCCGCTTCCAGCAACTGGAACGATCACGCTATGTGGGACCAGTTCTTGCGGGGACTTTCTGATACTATCCAGGACGAGATTTATCCTTTGGATCTTCCCCCTCGATTCGACGATTTGGTGGACCTGGCCATCCGAGCCGATCAACGCCTGACTCAGCATTGTGATCATCGTCAACACCGCTCTTCGCCCTCTCGGGCAGCTGATCTTCACCCACGACCCGCTCCTTCTACCAGATCACCTGACTCTCGTCTCGACTCTGAGCCCATGCAGGTGGGTAGACTTCTAGTGTCACATAAGGAAAGGCAGTGGTGGCTTCTTAAGGGGTAGCCGACTCATACTGTTGTTTGTTGTTCTCTCACCCTCGTGTCTCACAGGTGGAGCCAGCACGCCTGATCAGCGTTTCCATGGTTCACGGGGAGGTGCTGATCAGGGCAACGATTTACTCGCCCGTTCCACCTGCTTCTCACTGATTGCACTCCCTACTTATTCCTTGTGTTTTCCCTCTTTCTTTGCCAGTTTATTTTTTGCTGTCTAGTGTTAACCGTGCTCTCTTGTTTAACTGGAGATTGTTCGTGTGTCTGAAGGTGTGGTTACCTTCCTGTTCGCCATCGCCTTCACTTATATTGTCGCCCAGTCCCTTGGAGGAGGATTCCTCGGTCTCTGCCCGCGTGTCGGAGGAGAAACTCGCCTGGGCTTTGCTTCGCAGCACACCAGCTTCAACGGACTCTCTTCGGATTGCTCCAGACTTCCACAGCACATGCATTCATCATACTAACATACTCATTCCTTAGACTGCTGAGCGACTATAGCTTTTGACTCTGCTCATCACTGAAGCCGATGCCGGGTGCACCTGTCCTTGTTTACAGATGTTGTTGTTAATAAACTCATTGACTGTTTCCCTCTGCGTTTGGGTCCCTTTGTCTCCCCTCACCCTCTGACACTGAAGTGAGTGTAGATCGAATTATAATGAAGCCACACAAAAAAAGCATATTTTGCTGGCAAGTTGCTGTCAAGCACTGAGTAAACTCTGAACTTTTAAATGAGTGAACATGTTAAATGTCACAAATTGGCAGACAAATACCTAGAAATATGGTATAATCTTACATTCTTCTTCATTTATTAATTCTTTTAAAAAGTTTTTCTGTTAATTATTTTTCAAAATCCTAAACTTTTGTTTATTTCCAGGTTTAAAATAGATATTGAATCCCAGATTTTTTATGTGGACTAAGACTTTCAGACACCATAGTATATGATGTCATCCTCGGTTAACTGATAAGATAGTTATTTGTTTCAGAAAGTGTGAAAATGAAAAGGGCAATGAAAAGTGGTCTAGCCTAGCACACACCAGCACATGTAAAGACATTGACAAGCACTTAAAGCTAGTATGGCCAAAGTCACCGTGGAGTGTCCTGGGACAGGAAAGACTTTTCCAGGTCTAATCGAATTGTCAGTGACTTCAGCCTTTGCCAACTCAACCCAATCTTACCCTTTTGCAATACCCATGACATCTGCATTGTTTTCCTTAGATTTTATTTTGGTCCGTCGCACCCCCTCCATAATCACCACCCATGGCTCGCAAAGAAAAAGGGTCATACTTCACATAAAAAAAATAACTAAAATAGTTATATTTTGCAAAAAGTAAATGGATAATTTAATACTTTTTTTGCATCGTCACGATATTTTCATGACAATTAAGCCCCCCATTTTTTGACCCCAATATTATTTAAATTGTATATTATTCATACATAGAGGCAATACAACTACTACCTTGAAGCCAAACCAAATTAAAACCAACTCATGTCTGTCTTAAATAGAAATAAAATATAAATTTTAATCCATTCGCATGTGTGCGATAAGCTTCATTTCTAGCGCTTGGAAAATCCACCACTGACGTCTATTAACAGCATTTCAACAAAGAACGTTAAATGAGTCTGATGTCTACTTTGCTATCACAAAATCTCAAGTGATCAAACTTTAGTGCATAACCATGGACGCATTTTCAGGGTCAAAGTAATGTTCAGTAAGCGCTGCGCTGTAGTCACGCTCCGTGCGGCTGCGCTCAAGAGAAACACAATTTTATGCGCAACTTGCAAAAACAAGAGCAGCAGAAACAGAGCACCTTTGAGGAAGAACTATTCAAAAACTTTTAGATTTTTTTATATGATTTGCCAAAGCTTGCAAAGTTTATTAATTGAATCTTTGAAAGAAATTAAATAATTATGTTTGAAGCAGATTATGTGATTAAGTAACAACCAATGCATATTCCAATTATATATATTTACGTGCGCACTATTTCTTTTATTTTTTTACTTGCGTGCCGCAGCTTATTAGTATTAATATTGGGGGCAATTTTGGCATTACTAATAACAGCTACAGTATGTTTGCTAACAGATCAGACCAGTTATATTTGTAACGTCAACGTCAAAAGTTGTCACAAAACCAAAAGCACATTTTATTTATTTAATTTTGTTAAATGTCACACAATTCAACCTGAAGGAATTCTGTTTTGAAATTGAAATGTGTAAATCTTTAAAAATGTACTTTTTTGAAGCTGAGTAGAAATGCAATACATAAAACTAAAACTAATTTAACAGCACTAATGGATTTGGTAAAGCATTACTGCTCCATCCAGTTTAATTATAGCCACCGGATAATGGCTCGTATCAGTTCTGTGTGTGCAATTCCACAACCCTCATCCCCCTTACGGAAACACAAGTCTTACGAACATATATCAGCTGTAGGCTGATTTAGAATGAAAAATTTAAAATATTTAAAAAGAAAAAGCATTAGAGGGATCAATAAATTCTGAACAATTATTTCAGTTGCCTGATTAATAATTAATGTAATAGTGTAATTCATAAAAATTTGACTAATCTGATTACAAGTATATTAAAATGTAATTTAATCTAATCACAAGGACTACATTTTTTGCAATCTGATATCATAATCCAGATGTAAGGGGGTTAAGTGGAAAGGAGGAGGCGAGAACTGGCTCGACAACTTAAATAATAATTTAATAAACAAATTAACCAAATTAACCAAAAACACACCACCATAAACACGCACACAGTACAACTGTCGTTCCCGGCCGCCTTTATCCCTCGCGCGCCTCATCAGGCTGATTGGGGACCGGGCGTGCGTCATTCCAGCCCGGCCCCACCCTCCTCGGCTCTACACTCCTCCCGGCGTTGCCTCAGGTCGGGGAGCCCCCGGCACGACATACATCCCCCCCTTCCTCTCCGGGGGGCGTGCCTTGCGCCCCGACTGCCGGCGGGTCATCCCCTCCCCGCCTTCCTCGACCTGGGAGGAGACAGGAGGGGAAAAACAACAACAAAAACAAAATAGGCGAGGGAAAGGCAAACACGGAGTGACAGAGAGAGAGAGAGGAGAGAGAGAAAAAGAGAGAAAAAGAAACTCACCGGTCCTCTGATGCGCCGTCACGTGGTCCTCGATCACTCCTCCACCCTCTCAGGCGGACGGCAGCCGCTCCTCCCCGGGCGGACCGGAGTAAAACCTCCGACCCCCATTGGACATAACACCCCTCCACGTTCCTGGTGTCACATGGGGACACTCCTCCGCCCCTGGCAGCAGCCGCCTTTATCCCTCGCGCGCCCCATAAGGCTGATTGGGGACCGGACGTGTGTCATTCCAGCCCGGCCCTGCCCTCCTCGGCTCTACACCAGATTACATGTAATCCATTACCCCTCAGCACTTATTACTGAGAACTGAGAAATATTCTCACTGTAATTGGCTGGATTTCCCGATAACGTTGCAACTTAAGCTTTTACGATCATCTTAACTAACGCCGCTTGCTACTTTACGATGGAGTAACGTCTCTTTCCCAAACCAGCATGTAGATCGCTCGTCATAAAGTAGAATTGATAAGTACTTTGTTACGGGAACTCTCCAGTCCAGAGGTGCTGATCAATTTGTCCAGTATGTCCAGGAGTTTGTCTTCAACAAGAAAACAGTCTGGAAATACATCAAACATCGAAGTTGTTTGTAACCTTGTCAAAGAGACGAAATGTATGAACTATAACAGAATTCAATTAAAGAAATAATGATGGCTTTGGTAAGACAGGGTTCAAGATGTATTGATGCTCAACTTTTAGTTGTCCTCTTTGCTAACCATATTTTATTTTTTATTTAGGCCTAATCATTTAAGTTTTAAACTGCAGGGTCACATTACTCATATTTTGTCTTCTTAATCCGATTAATAAGAACATATCTTTTTTGTGCCATTTTAGTCATGATTTTCAAAGAAGGCCAATAAAACAATATACTGTATTTTGTGTCATATAAATTTCGACCTAATTTCAACACTTTTTTATCCTCTGTAACAGTATACAATGGCTTTCCAATGATCAAAATATATTAATATAATTTATTGAATGTTCCTTTGTCTCTGATAAACTGTGAAAGATACGAGAAAGATACATTTAAGTTGCACTTAATAGACTTAAGAGCAGTTCAAAGCTCTCGTTAATTAACCAACGTTTTTACGTACTACTTAGATAACGATGCTTTTTGAAATGCGCTGTAGAGATTTTGTACTATTTAAGTACTACTAACATTCCACTTAGTGCTTTGGGAAACCCAGCCGTTGTCATTAAAATAATGTCACAATGCACAAAATCATAATTGTCCTAAAGTAAGCCTTGTTTTCCCAATGCAAAATAGACATTAAATTCTCTGTATCCTGAAGGATGGGGCCAATGGGCTCACCTTCTGTACTGTAAGTCGAACTATTGGTCTTGTCTTTCTTTTTTAACGTTCTCTACATTCGTCCTACTCTCTTCTGTCCTCCTCACATCTGGCTGCTCGATTATGGCAAAAATCATAATCCCGATTATTTTGGTCAATATTGAGATCACGATTATTTAACATGATTACACACTGACTTTGGAAACATCATGCATTTATTGAACATTTTAAAAAAAAACTTGTTTTTTGAACAGTGGATTTCCTTGAACTTGAAATGTAAACTGCACTGGTTAAGGGAGGAAGCTATTGTCATATGATAATTATTTTATGTTACGTATGGTTGTCAAATAAAGGAAAGCCTCCATCATCAACATTTACAGCAGGAGTGCTCACACTTCTGTGGAATGAGATCTACATTTTCATCATGTTATTGCAGCAAGATCTACAATGTACAATAAAGGCTGTACATTATCACAATACCAAAATGTCAGTAGTCTGTAGTGAATTCTGACGATTCTCAATACCAGCTTCAAAACCACAACAAATAATAACACTAACTAATATGTTAATTATGGAAGAATGGTTTCAAGTTCTTAAGTAATTATTCAAGGCTAGTAAACAGTCAGTAATAAAATAACAATAAAAACAGCAATGAATAGAAATAGATTCAATATAATAGAACAAATGAAGAAAATTCAGTGTTTTTTTAACAGCTTTCAAAGTTTTTAACAGCAGTATCAAGTAAACATTCAGAATGAAATGCAACATAAAACTACTACTGGTCTACACTGTATGATTATAATACATTAATACTTTTTAAAGCTACTAAACTCACCCAGTCAAGAGCAGTGAGTGTTTTCTCATTTTCTTGTTCTGGTTGTTTGATTATTATAATGACACACAAGACAGCAGCAGGTATATTAGCTTACATTTATACTTACAAGACCAACATTTGAATACATTTTTTCTCCGCTGTTTACGTTCACTTTAGACATAACTCTCTGTGTTTACATGAACACCTCACCAAGACGGGCATTTTGCCATAATTTTGAAATAAATTTGACCGTTCAGGCATGCATTAGCGTGAGCATTTTCGGAACACGTGCATGTTCAGCACACACACATACAGTGGTGGCCAAAAATATTGGCACCCTTGGTAAATATGAGCAAAGAAGGCTGTGAAAAAAAATCTGCATTGTTCATCCTTTTGATCTTTCATTGAAAAAAAAAATCACAAAATTCTAACCTTTAATTGAAGTAAAACATTGAAAGAGGGGAAATATCTTATTATTAAATATTTGTCTCCAAAACATGTTGGCCACAATTATTGGCACCCCTCGAAATTCTTATGAGTAAAATATATATGAAGTATATTCCCATTCATATTTTACATTTTTTAGTGCACCTGGGTGACTAGGAACATGAAACTGTTCAGCCATGACTTCCTGTTTCACAGGGGTATAAATATGAAGTAACAAAGGCCATATTCTCTTAGTCCTCCATCACTATGGGTAAGACCAAAGAATATAGTTATGATATGCAGCAAAATGTTGTTGAGCTTCACAAAATGGGACGTGTCTATAAGAAAATAGCCAAAGCATTGAAAATGCCTATTTCCACCATCAGGGCAATAATTAACAAGTTCCAATCGACTGGAGATCTTAAGAATTGGCCTGGAAAAGGATGTGTGTCTGTATTGTCTCCACGCACAGTGAGGAGGATGGTTCATGTGGCCAAAGAATCTCCATGGATCACAGCTGGAGAATTGCAGAAATTAGTTGGGTCTTGGGGTCTGAAAGTCTTAAAATATATATCAGACGTCACCTACCTCACCACAAGTTGTTTGGGTGGGTTTCAAGGAAAAAAGCCTCTGCTCTCATCCAACAACAAACTCAAGCGTCTTTAGTTTGGCAGACACTACTGGAACTTCAAATGCGACCGGGTTCTCTGGTCAGATGAAACAAAAAAAAAAAAAAAAGAGCTTTTTGGCAGCAAACACCAGAGATGGTTTTGGCGCACACAGTGTCACAGTTAGTCACCTTTATGTTCATAAGGACTCTTATTTTGACATGGTTATTTTCTTCTGTTATTAGTTTGCCCCAAACTACATTTCCATGTTTAACTGCCCTCATCACAGCCATCTGTTCCCCATCTTCCTCACCTGTTCTCTATTCCCTCATCAAGCACCAGTTTGTATATATACCCTCTAGTTTTTATCTCTCATTGTCAGTTCTTATGTTATTTAATATGTTTCCTAGTGTGTTCCTGTGTTTGTTGTTGATGTATTATTTGGTTCTGTGCATTACTTCATGTAGTTTTGTATCACCTTCATTAAAAGCCTGCGTGTATATCCATCGTCTCCCATCCCATCTCTGCTACAAATCATTACACACACAGATGTGTAATTGCCCACGGTTAAATGTAGTGCTGGATCTTTAATGTTGTGGGGCTGTTTTTCTGCCAGAGGTCCTGGACATCTTGTTCTGATTACATGGCATCACAAACCCTAATCAAATACCAGCAGATAAAAAATCTAAACATGGCTGCCTCTGCCAGAAAGCTTACATGGGCCCTGGTTGGATCTTCCTGCAGGACAATGATCCAAAACAAACAAACAAAATTAAGGTTCTGCCATGGCTATCCCAGTCTTGAACCCCATAGAAAATTTGTGGGGTGAACTAAAGAGGAGAGTCCACCAACATGGACCTCTGAATTTGAAGGGTCTGGAGAGATTCTGTATGGAGGAATGGTCTCAGATCCCTTGCCATGTGTTCTCCAACCTCCTTAGGCATTATAAGAGAAGACTCAGAGCTGTTATCTTGGCAAAGGGAGGTTGCAAAAAGTATTGACTAAAAGGGTGCCAATAATTATGGCCAATGTGTTTTGGAGGGAATATTTATTTAA
Source organism: Myxocyprinus asiaticus (assembly GCF_019703515.2). Classification (NCBI taxonomy): domain Eukaryota; kingdom Metazoa; phylum Chordata; class Actinopteri; order Cypriniformes; family Catostomidae; genus Myxocyprinus; species Myxocyprinus asiaticus. Next base: position 3,803,565 of record NC_059390.1, on the reverse strand, counting down.
TAATGAGATATTTCCCCTGTTTCAATTGTTTTACTTCAGTTAAAGGTTAGATTTTTATGATTTTTTTTTTTAATGAAAGATCAAAAGGATAAACAATGCAGTTTTTTTCACAGCCTTCTTTGCTCATATTTACCAAGGGTGCCAATATTTTTGGCCACAACTGTACGCTGCCTCTCAGTTAAACAGGGCGCAGCTGTTACTAGATTGCTAGTGAATTATAAAATTACGTGCCTTGGATTATTTTCAACAGCAGAATAAGAATATTAACTTTCTAATAAGTCACACAGGCCTAGGCTATCACAAATATAGCCGGTTATTTTGTCATTATTGACGTTTTAATCAGTCTTCTTGTCCGGTTGGGCAAGTAAAATTCTCTTTCACTTTCCCCTTCAAAAATCCACTTGTCCCGGACAACATTTAATGTCGAAGCCTGATTAAATATTGCATTCAACATTCTCTGATTCTCTCATTCAATTTTTCTTCTGCAGTATAGCTCCTAAAGTAAATGTACGTTGTTTTAAAGGAGTTTTGGATATTATTTTGGAAAACAAGCCAAAAAAGACTAATCAAAAATGTATTTTGTTCCAGTGTATAATGGCTAAGACTACACTCTCTCACCTTTATGTTCACTTCGATCCACCTTTAACTCACAAAAAACAAACTTTCTCTTCTTAATAGAGCTGCGTATCACCGATTTTCTTCATGATAAGATACACACAGTGAACGTGACTCGTGACACATATATTATGATTCAATACATCACGAGCCATCACGTTACAATCTAGCTGCAGCAAATGCGGGCGAGTGACAAGTGTCCCCGCGCTAAAGTGTGCATCAGCCAGGAGAAGATTCAATCTCTCCCTGGTCACTTCACGCAACTCACAGACACGGCTCTGACCACACAGAGAAATGCCAGTTTCTGAGTTTATTTTCATAACCCGTTTTCTTATTATTTGAACTTAAATAAAAGGATGCTTTAAAGATGTAATGCTGGGGTGTTTCATTGCGAAATGGAATGCGGCACAATAATCGTTTTATCTCCATTATCTTATTTTCTTAATCGTTGGAAGCCAAAATCGTAATTGAAAATAAAATGTGACTAATTGCCCAGCCCTACTCTGCATATTCCTCTCCTCAGATGGAGGTGAATCTCTTTAAATGGCACTTCAAAGTATTGAAGTGCCATTTAGCGCTTGAGCACCTTTTACTTTGATATTGAGACTGACCTGGAATAGTTGTGCTGGAAAAATGGCTATCCATTTATTTTTGTCCAGCAACGCTTGGGTCATTTAATGGTGTGCTGGTCATTTCATATTAGAATAAATGCATTTATTTCTATGAGAATGAGTTGCCCTATTGCACAAGCTGATGTCATTTGCACATTTTTAAAAGAATAATTCATTAAAAAAAAATGAGGTTCTGTCATGATTTATAAACTGTAATGTCGTTCAAAACTTGTCTGCAGTTATTCAATTTTTTCTCTCTGAAATGACATGACTGTGAATAAATTAATGACAACACTCATTTTTGGGTGAACTATTCCTTCAAACTTGAATGTGTTAGCACAGACTGAGAAAAAAATAACATAGATACCACATGAAAAAAGAAGTTGACTTTGATGTAATTAAATCACAAGTACAAGTGCAGCTGCAAAGAACAGTCGCAAGAGGTTAATTACCAATTAGCAGGACACGTCAGCTAGAAATGAAAGCTGACAACTAGCTCTGCGATATGTGCATTTTCTGAAGCAAACATTAGACAAACAACAGATTTATAATGAGGCCAGACAGTCCGAGCCTCTGCAGGTGCATTGGTCACACAAACTGCAAAATGATTTGTGAATTGCAGTGGGTTTCAATAGTCTGAGACAACAGTGAAAATCTGGGATTCAAAATCTCATTTAAATGTGGAAATAAAGACCAAGCATAAGGATTTTAAAAGATTTAAAATAAAGAAATATAATGATGTAAAATGTAAAGTGTTGGGCAAATTAATCCAAAACAGTAATCCACTACAAATAACGAATTACTAATCTAAAATTGAAGTCAGATTACTTGTATGTACATATGATTAAGTAATTAAAGTGCTTCTATAAAACACTTTTTACAGAAAAGTTTTAGTTTTTCCGCACAACTCAAAATAATAAAACGCGTTTCTCCCTTAAAATGACTCATTTTGAGCCGCACACCCTTCCGCTGTCACAGAAACATAAACAGACTTAAATATGAACATATGTTATGTTCATATGTTATGTTCATATGTAATGTTCATATGTTATGTTCATATGTAATGTTCATATGTTATGTTCATATGTAATGTTCATATGTTATGTTCATATGTTATGTTCATATGTAATGTTCATATGTTATGTTCATATGTAATGTTCATATGTTATGTTCATATGTAATGTTCATATGTTATGTTCATATGTTATGTTCATATGTTATGTTCATATGTTATGTTCATATGTTATGTTCATATGTAATGTTCATATGTTATGTTCATATGTAATGTTCATATGTTATGTTCATATGTTATGTTCATATGTAATGTTCATATGTTATGTTCATATGTAATGTTCATATGTTATGTTCATATGTTATGTTCATATGTAATGTTCATATGTTATGTTCATATGTTATGTTCATATGTTATGTTCATATGTAATGTTCATATGTTATGTTCATATGTTATGTTCATATGTTATGTTCATATGTAATGTTCATATGTTATGTTCATATGTTATGTTCATATGTTATGTTCATATGTAATGTTCATATGTTATGTTCATATGTTATGTTCATATGTAATGTTCATATGTTATGTTCATATGTAATGTTCATATATTATGTTCATATGTTATGTTCATATGTTATGTTCATATTTTATGTTCATATGTAATGTTCATATGTTATGTTCATATGTTATGTTCATATGTTATGTTCATATTTTATGTTCATATGTTATGTTCATATGTAATGTTCATATGTTATGTTCATATATTATGTTCATATGTTATGTTCATATGTTATGTTCATATGTAATGTTCATATGTTATGTTCATATGTTATGTTCATATTTTATGTTCATATTTTATGTTCATATGTTATGTTCATATGTTATGTTCATATGTAATGTTCATATGTTATGTTCATATGTTATGTTCATATTTTATGTTCATATGTAATGTTCATATGTTATGTTCATATGTTATGTTCATATGTAATGTTCATATGTAATGTTCATATGTTATGTTCATATGTTATGTTCATATGTAATGTTCATATGTTATGTTCATATGTTATGTTCATATGTAATGTTCATATGTTATGTTCATATGTTATGTTCATATGTTATGTTCATATTTTATGTTCATATGTTATGTTCATATGTTATGTTCATATGTAATGTTCATATGTTATGTTCATATGTTATGTTCATATGTTATGTTCATATGTAATGTTCATATGTTATGTTCATATGTAATGTTCATATGTTATGTTCATATGTTATGTTCATATGTTATGTTCATATGTAATATTCATATGTTATGTTCATATTTTATGTTCATATGTTATGTTCACATGTTATGTTCATATGTTATGTTCATATTTTATGTTCATATGTTATGTTCATATGTTATGTTCATATGTAATATTCATATGTTATGTTCATATGTTATGTTCACATGTTATGTTCATATTTTATGTTCATATGTTATGTTCATATGTTATGTTCATATGTAATATTCATATGTTATGTTCATATGTTATGTTCATATGTTATGTTCATATATTATGTTCATATGTTATGTTCATATGTTATGTTCATATGTTATGTTCATATGTAATGTTCATATGTTATGTTCATATGTAATGTTCATATGTTATGTTCATATATTATGTTCATATGTTATGTTCATATGTTATGTTCATATATTATGTTCATATGTTATGTTCATATGTAATGTTCATATGTTATGTTCATATGTTATGTTCATATATTATGTTCATATGTTATGTTCATATGTTATGTTCATATGTTATGTTCATATGTAATGTTCATATATTATGTTCATATGTTATGTTCATATGTTATGTTCATATTTTATGTTCATATGTTATGTTCATATGTTATGTTCATATGTAATGTTCATATGTTATGTTCATATGTTATGTTCATATGTTATGTTCATATGTAATGTTCATATGTTATGTTCATATGTTATGTTCATATGTAATGTTCATATGTTATGTTCATATGTTATGTTCATATATTATGTTCATATGTTATGTTCATATGTTATGTTCATATTTTATGTTCATATGTAATGTTCATATTTTATGTTCATATTTTATGTTCATATGTTATGTTCATATGTTATGTTCATATTTTATGTTCATATGTAATGTTCATATGTTATGTTCATATGTTATGTTCATATTTTATGTTCATATGTAATGTTCATATGTTATGTTCATATGTAATGTTCATATATTATGTTCATATGTTATGTTCATATATTATGTTCATATGTTATGTTCATATGTTATGTTCATATGTTATGTTCATATTTTATGTTCATATATTATGTTCATATATTATGTACATATGTTATGTTCATATGTTATGTTCATATGTTATGTTCATATATTATGTACATATTTTATGTTCATATGTTATGTTTATATGTTATGTTCATATGTTATGTTCATATGTTATGTTCATATTTTATGTTCATATATTATGTTCATATATTATGTACATATGTTATGTTCATATGTTATGTTCATATGTTATGTTCATATGTTATGTTCATATATTATGTACATATTTTATGTTCATATGTTATGTTTATATGTTATGTTCATATGTTATGTTCATATGTTATGTTCATATGTTATGTACATATTTTATGTTCATATGTTATGTTTATATGTTATGTTCATATGTTATGTTCATATGTTATGTTCATATATTATGTTCATATGTTATGTTCATATATTATGTTCATATGTTATGTTCATATGTTATGTTCATATGTTATGTTCATATTTTATGTTCATATATTATGTTCATATATTATGTACATATGTTATGTTCATATGTTATGTTCATATGTTATGTTCATATATTATGTACATATTTTATGTTCATATGTTATGTTCATATGTTATGTTCATATTTTATGTTCATATATTATGTTCATATATTATGTACATATGTTATGTTCATATGTTATGTTCATATGTTATGTTCATATGTTATGTTCATATATTATGTACATATTTTATGTTCATATGTTATGTTTATATGTTATGTTCATATGTTATGTTCATATGTTATGTTCATATGTTATGTTCATATATTATGTACATATTTTATGTTCATATGTTATGTTTATATGTTATGTTCATATGTTATGTTCATATGTTATGTTCATATATTATGTTCATATGTTATGTTCATATGTTATGTTTATATGTTATGTTCATATGTTATGTTCATATGTTATGTTCATATATTATGTACATATTTTATGTTCATATATTATGTTCATATATTATGTACATATTTTATGTTCATATGTTATGTTCATATATACTGTTTATATGAATACCCAAAAATATTTTATCCTGTTTTGTTTTTTTTATTTTGACTTACGTATTTCAATTTCATAACAAAATTCCATCAAATTGAATTTTAATTTAAATTTTTTAAGTGTTAAACAATACACTATTCAATTTGATGGAATTTTGTTATGAAATTGAAATACATAAATCTTAAAGTTATTTTTTGAATGTATACTTCATTAATATATTTGAATCTATTGTACATAATAATATTTTAGAAATATGTGTACCTCCAGTAATGTATTTAAAAGTAATTAACTTAATTAAAAGTTAGTAAATGTAATATAATTACAGGAATTTAAAATGTAATGCATTACACTACTTTATGACTTAAAAAGTAATTAGATTAACAGTAACAGTAGCTAATTACTTTGTATACTTTATAAATATTTTAGCCTATTTTTAAGATTTACGCATTTTAAGTATTTCAGCTTATTTTTAAGATTTATGCATTTTTATTTCATTACAAAATTCCATCAAATTGAGTTGTGTAATTTTATTTAAATTAAATTAATAAAACGTAAAATTATTTTTTTTTATTTTATGAAAGATTACTTTCATAAATATTGTTTTTTGAGTGTTATCATATTACACCCAACTGAAAATTAATAAGGAATATGTAACATTCTGCACTATTTCTAGGTCACTTATCAAATAAACAAACATAACAGCATCACTAAAAGGGTGTCCACAAACTTTCAGTCATCACTTTTCTTACATAGTGCAAGCTGTTCCTGGACAATGATGCAGATCCAAGAATCTTCGTTATCACCGCGATGATACACGCTTCTTTACAAACTCTGTGCTATGAGCACCAGGATGAAATCACACCACCACAATGTCTGACAACAGGAAGCTGAGAGTATGAAACACATAATAGATTTCCACCCCCTTCATCTGTCGAAAAACTCAGGGCTATTCTCCTTGAAGAACAGTGCAATATTCCACTGCAAACGCTTCACTACCAGCATGACAGGATTTCATGAAGGGCTGAAAGTGTTCTGAAGTCAAACAGCAAGCTGACTTCTTATATTCAGTGTGATAAGCACACAAACGATGAAAAGGTGTGCTTTATCATAAACCGCTCTGTCATAACCTTTCTGTAGCATTATTGTCCAGTGCTGTTGGGGGGACAGACGAACACAATAAAGCTGACCGTGTCAGTAAGGTGTTAAAGCCGTGGACTGGGTTTCACTTCGAGTCCCTGGATGAATTCTTGTATGAGAAGTGATGAACCGTCTGCTTTATTTCTTTTTTTATTGCTGGTTATTTACCCATTTAGAAATGAAAACAGTCCGGAGGGATTTGAATCAAAGCCAGTACAGATGAAACCGGCACATATTACCTGTCACTCTGCCTAGGAGTGAGTTTGGACCAGGCCTTGTTGCCGTCACACTGAGACGAATGCTAATAGACCGCATATATTTTCAAGTGCCCTCAGTGGGGCTGTGTTTAAGCAACAAGAGATGCTTCGCAAATACAGAGAAGCTCTTGAAACTCTATATGGTTGGAGTAGCATACTTATGGATGCCCATTTCCACCATAAAAACAATTAAATAAATAAAAACAGAGATACTAATTCATATTCCGAGATAAAAAAAGTCCTAATTATTAGATTCAAATTCATAATTATTTGATTCAAAGTTCATAATAATAACTTTAATAATGTCAAAATAATGAGATTAATATAATTATGTCCTAAAAAGTCCAAATTCTAAGATGGTAACATATGTATGAGATAAAAAGTCATCATTATGGAATAAAAAGTCAATATTCTGAAATAGTAAGTCATAATTATAAGATTAATGGTCACAAAGTCAACATTTTGAGATTAAACATCATAATGAGATACTCATATTTAGGACATAAAAAGTAAATATAATGAGATAGCAAGTCATAATTATGAAATTAATAGTAACTGAGACATTAAATTATAATTATGACCAAAAAAGTCAAATTGGATTAGTAGTATCTTACAACTTTTTATCTCAGACTTTTGACTTTTACTCATAATTATGGCTTTAAATCTCATTATTATGATTTTTATGTCATAAATATGACTTTGAATCTAAGAATTATGATTTTGAATCTCGTCATGTTATGACTTGGTATCACATAATTATGAATTTTATAAATATGACTATATGGTTATTTGAAGATTAAAGTCCAAATTTATGCCATTTACTTTCTTAATACATGTAACCGGTGTTCTTGTGCATGATTATTGTTTATTTCTCTGGCTATGTTTGGAACAGCATACTTGCATATTACATTTAATATTTTTGCAGTATGTTTGTGCAGAGTATGCAAATTTTGGATGACCTACAGCTGTCAAAATGTGCAGCAGAGCACACTGCATGGAGGGCAAAATATTGGCCAACTGAATACCCGACATACGGCACAAATACTCTCCTTTTCAAGACTCATTCTCTGAAAACCATTCTATGACTGGAACCACTGGAAAACAAGACAAAGACACTGATTCAGAATAGCTTTTTTTGTAGTGTGCCACTGGAACACACACACACATGCACATGAATCCGGAACATTTCCACTGACAGCGCTGTCCTTTTCCATCCTGTTTATGGTGGTGCAGGTGATGCTGTCATACTCTACAGGACTACACGAGCCACAGCGCACACAGCGGCCGGCTTTGAGGAACAACCGCTGCCTCCATTATTATCATCATCATTATCAGATGTTTGTTTGATAGACACAGCCTCATACTCTCCATATAACCCTCAGGACATGAAAGCAGGGCCTTTCACTAAGAGAGAGTGCTGTTAATATCTGCAGATATTATTTTTTGTAGTGCACATAAAAAGTAAAACCACAAACGTTGCAAAAATGCAGAATTTTTTCCTTTTTGGTGAGGAAAACGCTTTAAAATGAACATAGAAGACAATTGTAATACAATTACATACAATACAATACAACTGACGCAGATGGTGTAATAACTGGAAGGACCACAGAAGCCTATTAGTGCTTTGCGCACTCAATTTCACCAAACTTAATTGGCGAGCCCATTGACTTTGTGCTTATGGCATAGTGATGTGCTTAGTGCTAGCACTCTTAAAATAGACCCATGAAGAGCTTATGATTTTTTAGTAATTGCATATATTTTATATTTTTGCCATGTTCTTGTTTCATTGTTTTATCGAATCCCACTCCAGCCCTGGTTAGGGGCCGTTCACATCGAACATGTCCTTGCTCTACAAAAAGCAAAATGCTGTGGCAAGCACAGTTAGAGTCAAGATTTAAAAGCAAGAGTTAAAAGCTTATGTTTAACTTTAACATGGCACTAAAAAGAAACACTGACAAAACAAAGTGTTAAGTGTGAATGACCCCTTACTTTTCATGCTCAAATCCACAATATTAATACTTGGATTGTTCTTCGCAGGGTTTGAACCTACAACCTCGTGGTTACCAGCCCAAACCTTTAACCACTAGGACACCCCATTTTAGAATAAAAACGTAAAGTATGTGTTGTCATTCTTTCAGTTTCCACCATCCTGCCTCTGGCTTGAGACCTCAAACTTCAACATGTTTGATACTGAAATAGAGAGGGTAGAAGGGAGGGGCAGTGATTTACACAACACTGAATTCATTTCAGGGTTAATGGGCCCAAAAACCGTGTCTGTCTCAGATAAGAGAGTGTAAAGCAGCAAAGTAAATCTAACCTGACAGCACTCTCCTCTGTACTGCCATTCATGTCAGAGAAGCTAACCGCTGTACACTCTGCCTTCGAGACGAAGAAGCCGACTGGGTGATTTAACTAGGCCCGCCTAGATATCTACTCACTGCTTCCATGACTCTGCCTGAATAGCCCGGATTACCTCGGCAAACACACTATTAAGCATTCATCCAGCAATTTTGCATGTTTACTCTGTGCCACCTGTTGACATTCAGATGAAGAAAACATATGTTGGTTTAAATTACTATCATGAAGTAGTATTATTGCGCCCCCCTCCCCCCAACAAAATCAAAGTTTCAGAATTAAACAGGATTTTATTGCTATTGTACCTTTAAGACTTTCCCTGTCATGCTTTAATTACAGACTTTCGTCTTTAGGTAATATAACTGTTCTGGGTGGTTGCTATACGGTTGCTAGGGTGTTGTGATTAGTTGCCAGGGCATTGCTGTGTGGTTGCTAGGATGTTATGGGTGACAGCCAGAACATGTGTGTGTTTAATGCATGTGTTGTAGCAGTCACCAATTAACGGATTGCAGTCCGGGTCCGGACCCTGGCTTGGTTCCATCCGGAACGTGAGACACATAACATTGGCTGCCCCATCTAACCGTTTCTAACCATGCTACAAAACAATGGAGCTGTGTACAGTGCAAAGGGCTCAGGCATAGATAGCGCTGATCTTTTTCTCTATTTTAGAACACGCTTCATTTTACCTTTTTGTGCTCCGCGCGCTTTACTACACATGTGGCGCTTTGCGCAGAGTTGCAGACACTGTTATTTTAACGGCAGTAGACCGTAGCAGAGAAATACAGTGAGCAGCAATATAGATGGATACCGGCATCTTTCGCTTAATCACATAGCAAAGAGAATTGGACTTCATTTGTCTTAAATGAATGTGACCGTTCAGATAAACCAGGTTTATGACAGGACAAAGTGCTTCCAGAGCGCCTTTAAACTATAACTTTTTTTTTTTTGTCTAAAATTAGCTTTATTAATCAGCATGTTTCGAGCCTTTCACAAACAGATTATTTTTGTGAAAATTAATCAAAGATGTCATCATTTTTGGCATAGATGGCAGGAAAAAACAACCAAAAATGTGATATTACTATTAGCATAGTGGAGTTCTCATGAGAACATTTCCATTATTTGATAGTCTGACCATTTACAGACCTACTTAACTTTAGCTAACAGTATTTTTAAGCTTCACTACTATGATGTACATTGTTTGTTGTTGGTAGATTTTCACTTTAAGGAAAATATAAAAATGGTCCATTCAGACATTTACATTTTCAATATTCAAACCCCCATACAGTATCTTTCCCTCACAAGGCCTGCTATGCCCCTTGAGTATCTAAATATATTCAAGCACAATTACTGGACTCTTGTCATTCAGTTTCAAAACGAACAGTTTATTTGATCTTTTTAATATTCATAACAGCGTGCTCTTGATTGATGAACTCATTGAAATAATTTAATCTTTTGGTAGAAGATCCCCCAAACCCCACTACTTTGGCTTTGTCTCTGGGCCCCCAGTGTTCTAATCCTTGCCCAGTTTTGAAGAGACTGTTTTTGACTTTATGATTTTTTTTTCTACTATATGATAATTACTTCTTTTACAAAGTACTATTGCTGCCAACTTGGAAATTTATAATAGCTATTTCAATAAATGAGCATTCCTTGTCATTTCATAGCTATACTGACTACTGACACCATGTAAGTTATTGTCTGGACCTTTGCTGGGAAGGAAATGTAGAGACTGGACCTCTTGGAACTTTATTTGAATACCCCTGATGTATGGCATTAAAACATCCATTAAAATTACATTTTTTTCCATACAGTTGTAACCGGTCCTGCTCGACCCGCTCAGGGATGCGTTTCCCAAATGCATCGCAAGCTTAAGTTGATCGTAGAGTCCATTGGCGCCAATGGCTTCTACGATCTACTTAGGCTTATGATGCTTTTGGGAAATGCAGCCCAGAGTGGGATTTGAAGCAATGTCAGCCAGAATGGAAGACAGGCGCGCTAACGAGGAAGCTAAAGGCAACAGCCTCTAGCGTCAGTCGCTTGTGCGCCTCTTGATGAGGTTTACACATACTGCACAACTATCATGAAACAGCTGGCTCCCTTTACACAATGACAGTGAATGGTGACTGAAAGTCAAATTCTGCCTTTGACTTAAATTGTTTTTTCTGATAATATAATTTGTAATAATAATAATGAACCTATTAAATGTAAAATAGATGTATTTCACTAGCAGACAAACATTTGAACCCCAATGTTTACTGCCAAAACCAGATACACCAGTACCATGTCATTCAAGTCAGAAAGGACCCGTGCGTCCTGTTTTATCTCTATCCCAATGTGTGATGGTACAAATGTCAGAGCAGTTAGCCGAAGCACCCTCGAGATTCTTGATAAACAGGGAAGGATCTTATTGGAGTTGTGTTGCATGGCTGATCCATAATGCTCTGCTTGTGCTGCAGGCACTGTCACATTTACATGTACACTGATGGGTAATGATGCTTTAAAAACACAATCAAGAGCAGGGAGTGTGAATGATGATGGCTGGAGGCACTTTCTCATGCCTGTCATCAAATCTGAGGACAATACTGAAAGCATGAAGCCTCCATTTACAAATTATATGACATATAAAGTACATCTCATACATATTATGCAATGACATGCATTTGTATGTCTGGGTGGTAATAAGACTACATCAGATTTACTGAATTACATATGAATTAATTATGCACTCATTATTCAAGGAAGAAAATTTTTGCCAATAAACTAGATTTTTGCATTTTCTGAAGAAGTGTTGTCGGTGGTTGCCAAGGCATTGCTGTGGTTTCTAAGGTGTTCTGCGTCATTGCTAGGGCATTGCTTGACAGTTGCTAGGGTGTTCTGGGTGGTTGCTATGTGGTTGCTAGGGTGTTCTGAGTGGTTGCTAAGGCAGTGCTAGACAGTTTCTAGGGTGTTGTAGGTGGTTGCCAAGGTGTTGCTATGGTTGCTAGGGTGTTCTTGATGGTTGCTAAGGCATTTCTTGACAGTTGCTAGGGTGTTCTGGTTGGTTGCTATGTGGTTGATAGGGTGTTGCGGGTGGTTGCAGGGTCTTTACTATGCAGTCAATAGATAGTTTTGGGTTGTTGCCAGGGCATTTATATGGTTGTTAGGCTGTTTTGGGTGGTTGCTATGCAGTTGCTCAGGTGTTCTGGGTGGTTGCTATACGGTTGATAGGATGTTGAGGGTGGTTGCCAGGGCATTTCTATGGTTGTTAGGCTGTTTTGGGTGGTTGCTATGCAGTTGCTATGGTGTTGTGAGTGGTTGCCAGGGGATTTCTATGGTTGCTATGCTGTTCTGGGTGGTTGCTATGCAGTTGCCAGGGTGATGCTGTGCAGTTTCTAGAATGTTATGGGTGGCTGCCAGGATGTTGCTATGTAGTTGCTAGGGTGAGGTGGGTGGTTGCTAGGGCATTTCTATGGTTGCTAGACTGTTCTGTTTGGTTGCTATTTGATTGCTAAGATGTTGTGGGTGGCTGCCAGGACGATGATATGTATTTGCTAGGGTGTTGTGGGTGGTTACCAGGGAATTTCTATGGTTGCTAGGCTGTTTTGGGTGGTTGCTATGCAGTTTCTAGGGTGTTGTGCGTGGTTGCTAGGGGATTTCTATGGTTTCTAGACTGTTCTGGGTGGTTGTTATGCAGTTGCCAGGGTGTTGTTGTGCAGTTGCTCAAACGTTATGGGTGATTGCCAGGATGTTGCCATGTAGTTGCTAGGGTGGTGTGAGTGGTTGCTAGGGCATTTCTGTGGTTACTAGACTGTTCTGGTTGGTTGCTAAGTGATTGCTAAGGTGTTATGGGTGACTGCCAGGATGATGCTATATAGCTGCTAGGGTGTTGTGGGTGGTTGCCAGGGCATTTATGTGGTTGCTAGGATGTTTTGGGTGGTTGCTATGCAGTTGCTAGGGTGTTGTATTTGCTAGGGTGTTGTGGGTGGTTGCCAGGGAAATTCTATGGTTGCTAGGCTGTTTTGGGCGATTGGTATACAGTTGCTTGGGTGTTGTGGGTGGTTGCCAGAGGGATTTCTATGGCTGCTAGGCTGTTCTGGGTGGTTGCTATGCAGTTGCCAGTGCGTTGCTGTGCAATTGCTAGAATGTTATGGGTGACTGCCAGGATGTTGCTATGTAGTTGCTAGGGTGGTGTGGGTGGTTGCTAGGGCATTTATATGGTTGTTAGATTGTTCTGGGTGGTTGCTATGCAGTTGCAAGGCCGTGCTGTGCAGTTGCTAGGAAGTTTTGGGGGGGTTGCGAGAACGTGTGTGTGTTTAATGCATGTATGGCATTAAAACGTGTTCATCCAACAGCTTACTAAAAACATGAGTATATAGTTGGCTAAACGCAACCTGATACAGCAAGACAAAAGATATAGGAGACAAAGAAACAGCCCCATTTTTTTCTCCCGATTTTAGACTATTGAACTGTGGTAGTCTGCACCAAAGTGATCTTCGCTCTGTGAAGTGTGAACAACAGAATGACAGTGCAGTGCCTTTGCTCCGATTAAAAACTTTCCATTGAGGTTCGAGAGAAAACAACCCCAAAACATCAGAGAGACAAAAGGACAAAGGACAGGACAATTAGTGATGAAATAATAATGCAGGTGTTACAGTAGACAGGAACTCAAGTCTGTTTTGATATTCCGAGTTATAAAAGGAACTCTGAGTCGTATAACCTATAGGCGAACGAAGGATGGTCAAAAATAGATATGTACATGCCGAGAATCATGCATCCTGATCAATCTACGGTGTGTCCTCTATTCACTGTAGTTTTATAGCATTAATTTCATCCCGAATGATGGAAAAACTACTTGAAATCCAATCTGACTACAGAGGCTGAAAGACTCTTCAGAAGAAATCTCAACAATGTCTCACACTGTGCTCAGATTTGCCAAAATATTAAAGTCTGCAATCAGAACATTTTAACACAGCACTGTTACAAAATGGTTCATAGCTTTAAGATTTTGTCGCAAATTTCTTGTCATATAGAAAGTATTCCCCACCTGCCCTGGAGACTGCATAAGGAACTTTGTGCACTTTAAAGCTCTATAGACTGATTGCAGTCTCTTTAATGTTGCATGAAATGCGCACCCTAAAATGCCTTCCACCTAGAAGATGCACCGTCATCAGATTGTTCCAAAGATTTGTGCCTCTGGATCCCGAGCTAAAGCTCTGGAGTTCTGACCTTCAGTGTATTGATTGGCTTCAACAAGCAGACTGTTGGTAAAAGAGCCAACGGGCAGCGACAGCATTGTACAATCAACCAATGGCATTGAATCACATGCACCTTGCAGGCGACAGTTGACCATGGCTATGTTTTAAATGGCATACTATTCAAATTATTTCTGGAGTATATATACTGTGCATAGTCAGTGCATTTTCTTTATGCAAGAAAACCTGGAAAATGTGCAGTATAATAACACAGCGAATACTGTGTGGAATAGGCCTGTATCCCACATTGCAATGAGCTCGAATTGACCTTAAATTTCCAGTGCGACTTACAAACTGAAGGCAATTTTAACTGTAATTTTTAAAATCTCCTTCTTGGCTCATTATTAGATCAGATTGCCTAATGTTAAGACATTTTTACATAGAATTACAATTAAAATAACTAGATAGGTAAAGTTTGAACATTCAGATATTTGATGGTCCCTTCTGCGAAAACCGTTCTTCCATTTAGTTAGAAAAGATATGGAAATGCTAGTTACAACCAGGGGCGGACTGGCCATCGGGAGAACCGGGACTTTTCCTAGTGGGCCAGCTGCGAAGCGGGCTGAAATGGGCCGCCGCGTTATGCAGAACGGGCCACAAAACGGCGCCGCGATATGACGCTCGATATGCAGCGACAGCCAAGTTGCTGAATGTAGCTGAAAAGCTGCAGAAGGAGTTATGTACAATTGATCATTTTGGTCTAGGTTTAGGGATTTTTGGAAAAACCCTAAACAAAGTCTGTAGAATAACAGCATGTTGGCTTCGTCTATATCTGGAATTATAACTGGACGTCACTCACTGAATCAAACATGCAATGTAGTGAGGTCATCTGGCAATGTTAGCTTGGTTTCCATCCACGTATTTGCATGCAAATTTTCAATATTCGCTTTAAAAATGCTGGATGGAAACACCAAGATGCGAATACAGTTTCCAAAATGCGCATAAAAAACATATATGCTCACTTGAAGTGGATATTTTTTTTTTATATTGTTTAAGACGTGCATAAACTACAAGAAAAGACATTTAGCAAATATATTCCTCACGAATTTAAAATATAGATAAGCATCAAATATAGCATGTGAATTTGTCTCAACAAGCGATGTGAATATAATAAAAGACTTCAGTGTCTTCAACTTCCAATGTTATTTTGCACAAATTTTCCTAGAAGTGATGATTTTGTTCTTCTAAACACGTGGGATGGAAATGCTGCTTTATTCGCAAATATGTTACGATTTTTTGCATACATTTAATTCGCAAGTTGGATGGAAACATAGCTAAAGTAGCATACTAATGTTTGAAACATTCTGCATAACATAAAGTTCTGTTTCACCTGTCTGGAATGGAATACTAGCTTACTACTTACTGAATACAGAGCAGTACATACTGTATGCTGCATACTATTTAAAAAAAATAGTATGTGAAACCAAAAGCAGTATGCAATAAGTTTTTCCAACAGTACAGTTTGTCTCACAACCTCATCACGTTGCTTCTTACAGACTTTTCTTTAAAAAAAAAAAAAAAAAAGCCGTATATCCTACACAGTATGCAGTATGCAGTACACTAGTATTATATTAAAGGAACATACCAGATAACCTGTAATTATTAAGCCATTCAAGACTTAAGGTAGAAACATACAGATGCTTCTAGCCAAGCAAGCTTAATTTTGTGCGTTGTTATGATTCAGAATGTGTCAGACCGCAATTCATAACACAGCGCAAGTATGCATTGTATTTTCAGTGTTGCAACAAGGGCCACTATAGTGAGATTAGTTTGAACTGTCCGCTTCTACAGTGAGCTTTCTCTTTCAAGCAAACCAATGTCATGACGAAGCAACAGTGTGAATAGAATATTGCTGAGCATATTATAGTTTATAACTTACCAGAATAATAACACATCCTGTTTAATGGCACAGACTTTTGAAGGTAACTCTATCGCCCCCTTGAGTTCTGAGGTTTGTTACCACTACAGAACCCCAAACTCATCTGGTGCATCTTTACGTACTGAAGGCATATCTAAAGTATGTTTCTGGCCTTATAAAGAAAACATTAAAAACAAATACATGTGCACTTTTGATGTATGTTTAGTAGCACACTTTTGGAGTTAAGTGTTATTAGTCACAAGCCCTATGTCTGACATTGTAAAGCATACTGCTGTTGTTAAACCGTGCAGTATTGTTGGGCTAGAAATTGGCGTCAGGCTGCAACTTGAGTGCAGGAGGGACTGCGTGATAATTGAATGTCTAATCCATTTTCTGCTGCACGCTGCAGAAATAATGCTATTTGGCACAACTCCTGCCTCACACATAGATAGATTACAGCAGAGACTCAGGGAAAAAAGGTCGACTCAGAAAGAGAGAGAGAATAAGACAGCAAAAAAAAAAAAAAAAAAAAAAAGAGAGAGAAAGAGAAAGATCAATTTAAATGAAAAATATTGTTAACATAACTCTTAGAATACTATATTTTATACAATAGGAAACAAAAGTCTCAAAGGAGATATCCTTTAATATCTCAATATTGTTACTCTTACACAGCAATGAGATTAAAGGGATCAAATTGAGACGTTTGCTTCTCAGATTATTTCTCCTGAAAATAAAACCCCAGTCTCTGGAGATTCTGAGTTGAAGAAGAGACCTGAAAAATGTGTTCAGATTTACCAAGATACCAAAATCTGAACACAAAGTCAGAGTTTGCCATGTGACATTATTTCTCAACAAATTCTTCAAACATTTCACATTCAGTTCTTTCAAAACTAAATTACCTCAGCTATGCTATCCGCATTCATTTTATAGCTCTGTACTCTAACTGTAGGTCTAATGTGACCATTTTCTTTTCTTCTAAAGAGTTTTGGGAGAAACATCCAGTTTAGCTAAATTTAAGCAATACTTTGAATATATAAAGTCCTTCTAAACAGCATAAAGAAATATGAGTTCACAGCACAAAAACACTTTAACGATTCTAAATGTTTTTCAAAATGTTTGTTGTAAATATCGAGAGCTATAAAAGACATCAGAAAACATCAGAAAAGTAATTATTCTATATAAATAGTCTATGTGTCTCTATACACATTTGAATGGCCCCTGAGAATAAATATTTACATTAAATAACAGGCAGCTTTTGATGTCTTAGGCTGCCATCTAGTGTCTCCAGTGGGGGAAAGACTTTCAAGAGCTTCCAGAAGTGTGAAACACAATCCCTGAGATAAACTGACTGACAGCAGCCACACAGATCAGTCAAACACAGTCACAGCCAAAATCTCAACATGATAAAATATAGATGACTGCAGCTCCCTTGAGTCACCCCTGCAGAACTTATTTAGCCTGTGTTGCTTACTGCATATTTGGCCTTGCTCCTGTGTGATTTCTGTAGAGGATAGGTAGATATCTGTGTATCTCAGAGTGTGGATGAATAGTTTTGTTGTTAGTAAATTATTCAGGTCGGCTCAGACTGTATGATGTCAAATACTGTTTGAACTGCTTGCTGACTTTCACCTTACTGTACTCTGTTCCCAAGTGGTCTGCTAGAGAGATACTGTTATATGCTGTGTGCACATTAGGGCTGCAACTAACGATTATATTTCGATGATCGATTAATCTGCAGTTATTTTTTCGATTAATCGATTAATCGGATAAAAACACGAAAATTCTATTTCCTGTATTTTATGAAAATTTGTTTTTGTTTTTTTATGAAATAATAAAGGGTGCGAGTATTTAGTTCGAGTTACGGTACTGAATTCTACTACTCAATCCTATACATTCGCAAAACTTTGAACAAAGCCCGAATCATGAAAAGTTAAGTTTGAATTTATTATTATTATTATTATTATTATTATTATTACTTTCAGGACACATGTAAAGCTTAACAAAAAGTACTATTCATTAAAGAGTAAAATGATCCATCAGGGATGGAGTGGAACAAAAACATCAGCCCAGCAGAGGGCAAAATGAAAACCATCTAAAACTCTTTAAAAGCCGGCACATTTGGACCTCTGAGACATTGTGGCATCCATGAAAGCCACATAATTGATTACACTGAAACTGAAATCGCTGATATGATGTTGTGCGGCTTAATCAAAATGATTGCGCTCCCTTTCTCCATTGCAATCAGTTTGATCGACGTGGATGCGCGTGCTAGCGTGCTCTGTAAAGTTGAACGGAGACTCGCTTGTGGTCAAGACAAATGGCTTTGAGAAATGGAAATACGTGCCTGATTTTGAATTCATAACATGTATTCATTACAAAACAGAGAAAATAGCAGTAAAATGTAAGTTATGCGCTGGAGAGAAACAAGTCTTTAGTGCATGAAACGGCACAAGCCCTCTTTCAACACCTGATGCAGCAACTGCTCCAATATAAACTGTATGCTTATGATGATCTTCTTCAAAGTGTTTATAAAGTGCTCTCTAGGGTCATGTTTTTGTACACTTCAACTTGTCTCCGTCGTTTTTCAAATGAGTTTCATAATGCAACAAAGTAGTAAAGCTGTAAA
The DNA here is from genome assembly GCF_019703515.2 of Myxocyprinus asiaticus. NCBI lineage: Eukaryota > Metazoa > Chordata > Actinopteri > Cypriniformes > Catostomidae > Myxocyprinus > Myxocyprinus asiaticus. Next base: position 3,784,499 of record NC_059390.1, on the reverse strand, counting down.
GTGAAGTCACTGACCGAGCTTCTCTGTGTTCGCTGCAAATATTCAACTAATCGATAATGAAATTAGTTGTCGATTATTTTCATTATCGATTTTATCGATTAGTTGTTGCAACCCTGGTGTGCACACACACTAAAGGAGAGTGTGCTTATCTTATTACCTTTAATTGGTGCATAACGCGGGGCTTTTAACAATAAACCAGCCTGAAACACACCGGGGACTCTTATTTTGTAATCTTGGCCCGTTATAATGCTCTATATTAAGTATTAACCCGAATTAAGCTTTTTGTTGCCTTTATATTTCACCAGATGAGATTTAATGAGGAATAAGGTTTATTATTATTCACAAGAAATTAAATTAGAGTTACTATGTTTGTGCTGACGGGGCACATTTTTCTTTGAATGCCCTCGCTGCTTCAATTCAGAACACTTCATTATCTAATCAAAATAACAAAATTTGCATTCAATATGCAAGTGAAGTTAAAATATGGATAAATATTGTCAATGATGACAGATTTAGACCACAAATCCCCACGAAGTGTCAGTGATTGTTTTTATTTCACCTCTAGAGGCCACTGTTGTACCGTAGAATCACGCCGTTCTAACTGTAGACTCGTCCAGCACCGGAAACGGATGAACACAGAGAAATATATATAGCCTATATAATATATAAACCTATTGGCAAGTATCTGCATAGATTTCTGCCGAAAACCAATTTAAAATCAGTTCCAAAAAGCAACTATCGGCTCCGATTAATCGGTATAACCGATATATAGGTCTACTTCCACCAAGAACATTTAGGTTATAAAAAAAATAAGTTGCAACTAGAACCGCCCACATTTTCATCTTAATGCCTATTTAACACTATTGTTACTCATTTCAAATGCAAAGAGGTAAGCCAATCATAAAAGAGGCCCTTACATATGGAAGTCTTAAACGTACAGTAGCAAAAACGACCTGTTCAATTTGAAAGGGTGGAAATCATCATGTGAAACTATATATTACAACCATTTATGGTTAAATAACCCTGGACTGTGCAGTTACATTTCAACATTTTTTGTCTCAAGCAAAAGTTTCCAAACCAACACTACTGTCACTTTAAAGGAATAGTTCACCCAGAAATGACAATTCCCTCATCATTTACTCCCTCATGCAATCTCAAACTTGTATGACTTTCTTTCTTCTGCAGAACACATATTAAGATTTTTGAATAATATATGAGGTATTTTAGTACAGACAATGTAAGTCAATGGGATCCAAATCATAAGCTTTATATGATTATCTGTTTCTCACCCAAAGCGATTGTATCACTTCAGAAGACATGGATTAAACCACTTGAGTCGTATGGATTACTTTTATGCTGCCTTTATGTCCTTTTTGGAACTCATACGTTCTGGAACCTGTTGACAAAAACACCTCATACATCCTTCAATATAAATTCATTTGAGAAAATAATCAGAAAATGTTCATTTTTGGAAGAACTATTTCTTTATGAAGACATAGGTAAGTGTCTTTCTACATCTGACCACTTGGTGTCGCTGTTGTCTATATAGAACGTCAATAGAAGAAGAAACCATGTGAAAGTTTAGTGTGAAACATGACAGGAGAAAAAGAGGTCACATTCTCACATCTGTGCTCTACAAATTGTGGATAAATTGAGTTTTTACAACAACAAAAAAATAGCTAACAAGTAATATATGGAATAAAGGTTTCTAGAACTTTTCATATAATGCACTTCTTAGTAGGGATGCAACGGTCCACAAAATTTAAAGTTCTGTACGTACCTCGGCTTTGGGGTCACGGTTCGGTACGGTTTCGGTTCAGCAGGGAACACATTGAATCTTTCTTTAAATTATTTATTTTGAAAACACACTGGCTGATGGGCAACAATTCTTATTGTGAAGGCTCATTTATACATGACTGAGCCTCTTATATTCACATTGTATACAAACATAAATAATACTAAAAAGAAAAGAAAGCTGCAATTATAATAATTGTAACTAAATTAAGACATTAGCAGTGCAGATTTCTGTGTCTTTTGTCTTTCAGCTCACCACTTGTACTTATCACTCAATTTTCAAGTTTATTTCTTCAGGGAAATCAGAAAATCGACATTATCAGAGGAGAGGGCGGATCTGTTAGCATTGACAATGTCCCCTGCTGGAAAACTACAGCGCGTGCTTGTTTATATACAGCGGGCACTACAGAATTGCTGTAGGAACTTTATAAAGGGGCTCAAGCATGTTAAGCAGATGCTTAAATCCTGTGTTCTTGATGACTGTGTATGGTTGCATATCTGCAGCAAGGCGTTCGTTATCGCTTTAACCCTGTCTGAGCTTGCAGCGAGAGGCTGCTTGAACGCCGTGGCGAGACTAACTTGCACAGGCTGTTTATGCTTTGCTCCCGTAAACTCAAGAGACACATGTGGATAATGTCGCCACAAATGAGTCATCATGTTAGATGTGCTTCCTGAGACATACCGACCTCGGTGAAACAGAGCCGACACACAGCCTTTGTCCTGTTCACTACTCGTTGCCCAGTTTGTCCTGTAGTTTACTGCGAAACCATAATGCTATCAAACAACAGATTTTAGAGACGATGGTGGGTCTTCAATCTCTGGCTTATTTAAGACATATTTATATATTGTTTAGTTCCATCAGAGTTGGGAAAAATAGCGAGTTAGCTATGATAATCTTCACATGCATTTATCTGATCCGCAGGTTCTAGTGTACCGTCTGTCGCTCTGTTCTGTTAAGTTTTGTTTTAGTTCTACACGGTTTGTGTTGTTCGTTATATGTTGTTTTAATATTGGTTTCACGCATGCTAAGATATGTAATCATTCATGTGACTGCGTGTACCGTACCAAAGGCACTGTGTCCGTTCGGTTCAGCGTGGATCCATATACCATTGCAGCCCTACTTCTTAGATATCACATCACTGTCACATTAATTCCTTTTAAATCAGATCTACTCATGCACACATACAATATATATAAATCTACAAACAAAGACAACTGAAAACACTGCTTAATTTATATTAAAGCATTCTATAGCGTTGCATAAGGCCTTTCTCCAGTAAGTAATGTCTCAGTGGTCTGAGATGCATGCAGAGCATCAGGGGTTCAGGTCATTATCAGTGTTTCATTGACAAAAATCACAGAGAAAACATTTGTTTAATGACTAATGAATGCAGATGGTGATAAGACTCAGACATACAGCACAGTCACAGCTCATGATGAGGTAGAAGAGTCGTTTGTTACACCGTAAACTGACAGCTCCTCCTCTCAGTGCTTCAAATCATATCACACATTGGTGCTTTACACACAACAGTGGGAAAGGGACTAGAAGAGGAAAAGTTGAGAGAGAGAGATTCTCTGAGAGCTGGAGTGCTTTAAGTCATTCTGGGACATATCGAACTACTTGAAGGACACTGAAAGACATTCTAAGGCAACAAAATGCTATTAGTTGATGTTGAATTAGAGAAACACAAGGAGAAGTCCCATGAGAGCAGAACTCCCACAAACAACACAAACTTTCTGTCACACTCTATTGAGGAAATACTAAAGAAACCATTCTCTTTGGCTGTGCGACCTGACCGAAGAGAACAGAGAAGTGTGGATAAAATATCTGGAGTTACACAGACAAAACTGAAGGCAGAAGCTCCTCAAATCAGCCAACACAAAGGTGTGTTTTGATATTATTTATTATTCATTCTGAAAGTTATTCTATTTTCCTTTTACTATAAAAAATCTTGTAAATACTTCACTAATTGTACTATTCTCTTTCTCTCTCATGCTTATAAGTTTAATGCAAAACAAATACTTATTACAACAATCTCTCTCTCTCTCTCTCTCTCTCTCCTCTCTCTAACTCTCTCTTTAAAAACTTTTCATGCAAGCCAAATATATTCATATATATTTACATTGCATTAAACTTTTAATATAAATGTGCACTCCTTATCTATTGTTTTTTCCTACTGACTTAGTCTTGGTCTATCTAGTTTCTAACAGATATTTTTCATACGTTTTGTAGCTTGTGTGTGCTTGAGGTTAAGATTTCATTGACTTTCCAGTCAAGCTTTTAGGGCTCATATCCGGCCTTTATTTCAAACAAATGTTTATTTGTTATCGCATAGTTCACTGGTCCAGTCACAGAAGGGTGCGGACTACATTCACAGTCACTCAGCTTGAGGAGCTGGAAAGAGTTTTTCAGCAAACACACTATCCTGATGTTCAGACTAGAGACCAGCTCGCCTCTCGAACCCAGCTATCTGAAGGCAGAGTTCAGGTACAACACAACGTTTCTGTCACAACTTTGACTACACAAATGCTGACAGCACACTATTTTTTAGATATGTGAAATGTGTTTCGTTCACTCAATAGAAAGTGAATAATCTTGCACAATTTCATTACAATAAGGTGTGTGTGTGTGTCTGTACATACTCACACATTTTTATTATATTGTTAAAATGTATACATTTAAAGTTTTATTAAAGTACTGAAAGTTAACTAGTTAAGAAATAGACGCCTCACGTGTCCTCACACCAGTTTCATGTACAACAGTAAAGAGAAGACTCAGGGGTGCAGGCCTTATGGGAAGAATTGCAAAGAAAAAGCCACTTTTGAAACAGAAAATAAAAAGAAAAGGTTCGAGTGGGCAAAGAAACACAGACATTGAACAACAGATAATTGGAAAAGAGTGTTATGGATCTTAACCCCATTGAGCTTTTGTGGGATCAGCTAGACTGTAAGGTGCGTGAGAAGTGCCCGAGAAGACAGCCACATCTATGGCAAGTGCTACAGGAAGTGTGGGGTGAAATGTCACCTGAGTATCTGGACAAACTGACAGCTAGAATGTCAAGGATCTGCAAAGCTGTCATTGCTGCACGTGGAGGATTGTTTGATGAGAACTCTTTGAAGTAGTTTAAGAAGTTCTGAACATTGTTTTCAAATTGTAATAGTCATTTTTCACGTTATTAATGTCCTGACTATACATTGTGATCAGTTGAATGCCACTTTGGTGAATAAAAGTTCCAATTACTTTCCATAAGAGCAAAAACTGTACATTATTCCAAACTTTTGGCCACCAGTGTATATATAATGTTGCATAGCCATACTGACTACTGACACCAATTAAGTTATTATTATCCGGACCTTTGCTGGGAAGGGAATGGAGAGATCGGACCTCTGGGAACTTTAATTGAATACCCCAGGTTTAGAAAGAGAGCCAGAGACTGGGTGGAAAATGGTCATTTATTACTAAATTATGACTGTTTTAATGCAAAACTTTACTAACATTATCAGTGGACCTCAGGGAAGATAATAAAACTATACAAAAAGAGCATTTCATTACCTGCTTAAAAACAGGCAAAACAATTATGTGGACTTTACATAAAGAATATTGTAAAATATTCAGATAAATTCAAATACTGTTTATAAATAGTTTGAGAGAGTAGGGCAACCGAGTCAACTGCATCATTCACAGCGCATCTTGGGAGTGATTGGTTTTAAGGTTAAAAGTTATTTTAAGGTAAAGTTTATAAATTAGCGTTAAAAAATGGAGAAAATTAAAAGGATTTTTTTACTGTTGCGTTCTATCGCAGTTCACTCAAATAGTCCTGCAGTGTGACATTTTTTTTTAAAAGAACAAATATTCCATAGAGTCTCTCAGTTAATATGGTCATAAAAACTACTATACTTACTATTAAACTGCAACCCATTAAATGCTGAAAACGTGTGTGTGTGTGTGTGTGTGTGTGTGTGTGTGTGTGTGTGTGTGTGTGTGTGTGTGTGTGTGTGTGTGTGTGTGTGTACAGGTTTCACTATATTTGTGAGTGCCAAATTTGTGAAAATGTCCTCACTAAAATAGTGAAACTAGTTGAAAACCCACTAGCGAGGACATTTTAGGTGGTCCTCCTCACTAGTAAAAAGGCCCATAAATTGGCCAAATCACGTTTAGCTTTAAATCTACTGATGTGCACAGGTTTCTGTGAGAGTTAGGTTTAGGATTAGGGTTAGGGGATAGAAAATATCATCAGCCTGTTATGAAATCAATGGAGGTCTTTGAGATGTCATCACTTATATGGTTAAACTGTGTGTGTGTGTGTGTGTGTGCGTGTGCGCGTGTGCGTGTGCGTGTACAGGGCCATTTCTAGGCATAGGCAAACTAGGCGGCTGCCTAGTGCTGGGAGGGTGCCAAAGAGGAGGCCTCTGCCATCCCCCCCAATCCCCCCGATGGGGGCACCAATAGGGAGGGCACCAGAATGGTCTGAAACGGCCCTGTGTGTGTGTTGTGTGTGTGTGTGTGTGTGTGTGTGTGTGTGTGTGTGTGTGTGTGTGTGTGTGTGTGTGTGAAAATATATTTCACACACATTTTCAGTAGTTTAACCAAAGTTAAAGAAAACTTAATTTGGTGCTTTCTGCTTTGTACAAAGTTTCCCACCAACTCTGCATTATTGATCATCTGTGTTCAGATCTGGTTCCAGAACCGAAGGGCGAAGTGGAGACGCAGTGAATCTAAAGGAGGACACACACCTCTAACAGTGCTGAGAGACACAAAACACACTCACCATCCCCTACCTCCTCTCCTCTATATTCCGGTAAACACCCTCATTCATCTTTTTCACAATCACTCCATCCTGCTTCAGGATCTTTGATAGAAGAGTTAAATGACTGTAGCCCACTCATGTTTCATAAATCACTGTGAAGAAAAAACAGTAGCATACCATTAGAACTGAAAAGTCTTGCATGTTAGATATATTTATTTGTGTTAATGTTCTTCTAATTAATCCAGATCATAAAGATTTACCGTCCTGCAGAGTTTAATTCCAATCCTGTGAAAACACACCTGCCTGTTATTTCCATAGCTCTTGATTGGCTGTTTCAGGTGTGTTTGCCAAGAACTGGAGCTCAGCAGGACTATAAATCACCCCAGCATGACTGAGCACCTGAATTGGAGAAAAATTATTAAAAGAAACAGCTTTGAAATATCAAATGTGATTTATTGTTTTGATTCAGACCACCTCATTAGAGACTGCCATTTAATTTTCATATAGCTTTTATTAGAGATTAATTATAAATAGTTGTATACAGAGAGCAAGTTTTTATATATATATATATATATAAAGATTGCTATATTCCATTGATTTATAGAGAGTTTGATTTGTGAAAAAAAAAATAAAATAAATGAAAACAATTCCTGTTTAGCCTTTAGCTGAGATTGAAATGTACTATCTGACTGGTTGCTTTCAATTCCAGTGTGTGAGGATTGAACAGAAGTTCTGCCCACCGGGGTCAATCTGCCATCCTATTGGTTCTACTGAACGCGCCACCCTGGAACATCATTCTTACTTTTGAGTTCATCGGTTTCATGGGTCACCAAGCCTAGCAACCCAAGAGTACAACTACACTTTTTCAACAACAGTGCTATAAAGGTTTTGTCCCATTTTGGATCTAAACAGTGCTTTCTGAAATGGCACATTGTGCCTTGTAATATATTAGTTGTTTATAGTAAAATTCAACAGAGTCACATTGGTGTCTATAAAGACTTAGTGACTTATTTTGTACATTAGAATTACCTTATTTGTTTTAATACCAAATCATATGTGATATGATGAATGTGGCAAGTTGTAAATCAGTTTGCTTATCTCATCACAATGAAAACCTGATAAAACCACCAAAAGAATAATGTAATTTGTGACACAGCACTTGTAACCAAACTGACTGTACTAATAGATTCCTAGAATCCTAGAAGAGAAATGATGACATGTGGTCTGAGTACTGTCATATCTTATATTCAGGCAATGGAGAAACTGATAGAAAGATGTTAAGAAGGTCTAGAAAGTTCACATTACAGTCATGTATATGGATCAGTGCTATTTTCTGACAAATATCACAGATCTGTAATCCAATTTACATTCAGTGGCATGAAATGGGAGCATGTGTCTATGTGTATGTGTGCATGCATTAAAGCAACCTAAATATGTATTAAACTAGATTGTTTATATTCTAATATTGCTCTATTTAACAGCATCAAGATGTTATCTCCGCCCTCCAAGCAATAGACCATAAGCTTGAATGGATATGGTGCCATAAATGAATTTTGTTGTTGAGATTTCTAATTATCACTGAATTGGTTTATTGGCTCTTAAACCATAAAGTGTGGCCTTATCTTAATTTGACTTTGAGTTCACAGGCAGGTCAGGACAGGTTGAGAGGGCGAACACAAGGATGACTTCACATTGAAACCTGAACGAAAACAGACGTCAAATAATGGCAAAAAAGCTGATGAAAAATTAAGCTACACTTACTTAACCGAGATAGAAAGATCTAAACAGACGTGTTATTCAGGGTCAGAAATTTGCTTTTCCATTAAGGGGTAATATTTGCCCCTGGATTTGATTTTCAAGGGCATTTTATATCTTTTAGGGCTTTATTTTCTCTCTAACCAAATTCAAAATGTGATCCCTTTATGTAAAATTCAATCCATTAACATAAGCTGTCAGAATGAATAACTATATTGAGAATTATTTTACCTCTTGCCCATAAAATTCAATCAACACCAACTCATTCTTTATACAATAATATGTATAATTAGGCCTAAAGGAGATCATTAGGGGGCAAGTAATATAGTTAATATAATTATCATAATATAATAAGTAACTATATCATGGTAGTATTTGTTTTACTGCCTTTCATTTCTGATGATTTAAATAAAATATAATTGTATTACTCTTTTTTCACTTTCATGCTATAATAAAAAAATATTGTTTTACGCTAAACATATCTAATGAAAAGTTTAATCTAATTATTGGATTGAAATCTAATAGGGATAACCACTGAAAATAATGGGATTTACAAAACAAAACCTAGAAAGTACTGTAATAATGCATTAACATGAGTGCTTATATGTCATGGAAATGCATTTCAGTTCATTCGTTTTTGTATGCTTTTTATTTATTTATTTATTCTATTTTTTTCTCATTTTTCATTCTTTTGGTTTTGGGATGAAATATGACCCTGAGTATGTTCTTGATAGGCTCTGTGAGATTCACCCATGTGAAGTATTGTGTAACAATCAAGCACATGTCTTCAACAACCAACCTTCATAAAAATACAAATTATCGTTTGTTCATGTTTGGCATATAAATCAAAAATGCGCATATGAACTCCTTGGGAGTCTGAATGGGGGTCAATCTGTAAACATAAAATACTCACTGCTTCAAAAGTATAGCCACAGGATGTAAACAATATGTGTTAACATGATTTTAGTGTGATAAAATCACTTTCTAACCTTTTCTGTGTAAAGTTATAGCCAATTTGACAACTTTGTTACCATGACGATGTAATGTCAACAAACCTTTAACCCTAAAAGGACTGTAAAGATGACAATTTAAACAACTTTACAGCTCAAATAATACATGAGTTTTGACAGAAGAATTAATGTATGTACTTTAAAAAAAAATAAAAAATTATAATTAAAATAAAAATAGCCTCCAAAAGTTGGCCCCATTCACTTCCATTGTAAGTGCCTCACTTTAACTTCGATTTTGCTTCTTTATTTATTTCTATTTTTTTTAAAGGAGGGACGAGTCGAAATTAATTTTTGTGGTAATCAACATAATGCCACAAATGCTGTAGATTGAGCTTAACTTGTTTCAAACCTGGAATATCCCTTTATTATGTCCCTGCTACCTGACAAATACCGCCAAAGTTTTTGATGACGCTGAAATTGGTGTGTCCTTTCTGAGAAATTTCCTGACAAACTTTCTCTGACAGGCCTGGGCTCGGTAAACGATTAAATAAAGTATGAGGGAAGCGGCCCGCCCTTTATTAGCCAATCAGAAACGCCGTTTGCCTGTCAATCTTTTTGCTCGTTCGGGTTTCCTGAAATCGGATTGGCTGACATGTCTTTGGAACGTTCAGGTGTTCGAAGAAATGACGTGTGATTGAAGTTAGCAAAACGGCGGGAAATCACCTTTAAAAAGTGGTAGTGATTTGCTGATGTGTAAAATGCTCATAAGAACAGAATAAATAAATAAATAAATAAATAAATAATCATAATTAATAACAACTCTGTCTCCTCATTCTAGCTGAACAAGTTCTTTGGTCTGTACATACATTTTTTTTAGAGACGTTTTGGCCATATCTGTCCCAATAATGGCCCTAGAAATACAAGTTCATGTTCTTTGGGTTGTTATAGGGTGTTCACTAACCTGGACACTTTAACACAGTCATGTTTATTTTTACAGCGGCGGCCTTACCTTGACGTTATTACTCTTCCAAAAGTTCAACTTTTCACCTTTGCGTTATCGGGACTTTACAGCCTCCGACCAATAAAGTAATGTCTTGATTATCTCTGTCTTATCAGGGCAACCTTCTGACTGAGACAGAAAACGCTTGTATTTAATTGGCCGATAGTTTGTGCAGGATTAATTAAATTTGCTGACTGATATATGCAGATGTTGGATCACAGATTTTTTTTAATTTATTTTTTTATTATTATTTAAGCAAAAAACACGAGAGTGAGTGGTGCATTAAAATTGTGTTAAGGGTGTTATTATCGTGATGTAACTACACATGTCACAATATGTATACCTGTATAATTAATATACAGTCTTATACAATATTATCTGGTGTACAAAATTATTGACAGTTTTCAAACGGGCATTTTAGGAGTCTTCTGCCCTCTTGTGGTACTTTAGAGAAAGGACTAAACAGATTGCCGTCTTTGAAGGGTTCGTTTAATCAGATTTGGCACAAACAAATTCATTTAGGTTTTGTTATTATTATTATTATTATTATTATTATTTATTACCTAAATTCAAATTGTCTTTGATTGATTAAAATTGCACATATGCAGGAATTCTTGTGAAAAACTCAATTTTACTTTAAACTTCTTTGCTCATGAATATTAATGACGTAACGTGACGTTTGTCAAGCAAGCCTACATAATTAGCTGAAAAGTAGACGGTAAGCCTGTGATTTTTATTTAAATGATTTATTTTATAATTGTATATCCTTGTGTTATATTCCCCTGGCCAATCAAATAAATAAAAAAATAAAATAAATAACGAATCCTACTATAAGCGGCTTATGAATATTAACTACATCAAGTGACTGGGCGCTCCCGGAAGGTTACAAGCAACGTCAGCGCTACAGATGTCATATTCATGAGCTCGCGAAGAGATGCTGCAGGATGTGCTGACGTCACAGACAGGAGGAGACGGCCGAAGTGAGTTAGGACACTTTTCTCCATCCTAGAGATGGCGTTCCAATACCCATGATTAAGCAGAAAAAAAAGCGAAAGAAAGGATGCGAGGCCCTTCAATTCAACCCTCTTTTCTGGACCGCGATGTTTATTCTTCGCTCGAAATGAGTTAGGATATATATTCTTTGTTTTTGAGTAATTCATATGTCTGGATCACTGACTTTCTACTGGAGGTTCGGATAAGGTGTTGGTGCCTCCTCTCCGTCCATCCATCCATTCATCCATCCATCTAACGCAGGGACGGGGCGAGGAAGGTGGAGGGGCCGCGGCGATGGCTGCTGGGGGAGGTGGAGGAGGATGCGGGGAGTCGGTGGATCATTACCGGGCGGAGGTGGAGCGGCTGACCCGCGAGCTCGTGGAGGCGAACCGGGAGAAAGTCCGGGCGGCAGAGTGTGGTCTGGTGGTGCTGGAGGAGAACCAGACCCTCAAACAGCAGTATGCGGAGCTGGAGGCCGAGCAGGAGACCTTAAGACAGGAGCTGGAGCAACTGCACGAGGTACGCACACCTTATTCTGCCCTTACTCTTTGGGGACCTTAACCATATGTTATGCTATGCTATGTCATGTCGTTACAACAAATGTGTGAACAATGTGTGATATGCAAAAAGTGTGTAGAACAGAACAGAGTAGAATAGAATAGGACAAAACAGAATAAAGTAGAATAGAATAGATTATTGCAAAAAATCTACAAGAACAAGGGTGACACACAAGTGTGTAGAATAGAATAGAATAGCTCAGAACAGAATTGTACAATAGAATAGCACAGAACAGAATGAAGTAGAATAGAACATTGTCAAAAATGTATTAGAGTAGAACTGAACAGAATAGAAGAGTATAACAGAATGGCACAGAACAGAAAAATGTAGAATATAATAGAATATTGCCAAATATCTATAAAAACAAAGGTGACATACAAGTGTGTAGAATAGAACAGAGTAGAATAGAATAGCACAGAACAGAATAATATAGAATAGAATTTGGCCAAAAATCTAACAGAACAAGGGTGACACACATGTATAGAAGAGAACTGAGTAAATTAGAATAGAACTGAATAGAATAATAGAATAGAATAGCAGGGAACAGAATAATGTAGAATAGAATATTGTCAAAAATCTATAAAAACAAGGGTGAAATACAAGTGTGTAGAATAGAACAGAATAGAATGTTAGAATGGAATATAATTGTATAAAGTAGAAAAGAAAAGAATACTGCAAAAACAAGTGTGACATACAAGAAGTGTGTAGAAGAGAACAGAGTAGAATAGAATAGAATAGTGGAATAGAATAGCACAAAATGGAATTAAGTACAATAGCGTAGAATATTGCCAAAAATGTATAAAAACATGGGTGACATACAACTGTGTAGAATAGAATAGAAAAGAATAGAATAGTAGGATAGAATAGCACAGAACAGAATAAATTAGAATATAATAGAATATTGGAAAAACAAATATAAGAACAATGGTGGCACACGAGAAGTGTGTAGAATAAAACAGAGTAGAATAAAATAGAAAAGAATAGAATAGTAGAATGGAATAGCATATAATAAATAGAATGGAATAAAATATTGCCATAAATCAGTAAGAACAAGGGTGACATACAAAAAGTGTGTACAACAGAACTGAGTAGAATAAAATGGAACAGAAGAGAATAGTAGAATCAAATAGAATAGCACAGAACATATTGAAGTAGAATAAAATAGAATATTGCCAAAAATCAATAAGAACAAGGGTGATGTACAAGAAGTGTGTAGAAGAGAACTGAGTAGAATAGAATAGCACAGAACAGAATGAAGTAAAATAGAGTAGAATATTGCCAAAAATCTATAAGAACATGGTTGATGTACAAGTGTGCAGAATAGAATAGAACAGAGTTGAAAAGTTGGATAGAATAGTACATAAATCTATAAGAACAAGGACAAGTGTGTATCTTTTCTACTAGTACGTGAATTACATGAAAATGAAAAAAAAAAAAATATTGAGTAGAATAGAATAGAATAGAATAGAATACTGCCAAAAATGAGCAAGGATGACAAACAATAAATTAAAACAACCATATCAGTAGTAAAGAATACATAGGCAAAAAAACAAAAAAAAACAATACTCAAACCTTGGAGGCTTTCATATTGATATATCAGACACACAATTGAAAAGTCTATATTTTTCAAGTTTTGTAACATATGCAAAGGTTCTTTGATTACCAGATCCATCTTAAAATTTTAAGCAGATCTGACAGTGCAGCTCTGGAGTATTGGAGAGTATAACAACAGAAATATACTAGCCATTGCAATGGATGATGATTCTTTTATGGGGTTTTGTGGGTAAATAATACATATTGTTCTCAGTAACAAATGAGATTTGATCACTACTTGTCTATAGTGTGCCCAAAGACTTTGTGTTGTTGTAATGAGAAATGATTTGCTCAGAGTCCAAGCCTAGTTGTCATCATCACAGATAAATGATGTGTGTTCCAGTGAGTATTTTCAGGGGACAATTTTTTGCTTTTTACTCATCATTTAAAAAAAATACTCAAATGTATTTTCTTTCTTTTATCATTTTTTAATCTCCAACAAGTTTTGAACTAAGCCAGAGATTTTGAGAACATTTTCGAAAAAAAATGGTTTTGCAACAATTTATTTGTGAACTTAAAGTAATTACAATGCTGCTGTGTTTCTGTAACGTCCTTGCACTTATACCATAAACATTTCAGATAGACTACAGAATTTCATACTTCAGAAATTATGTCCTCACCTGATATAACACGGCAGAGCTTGTATTCTATGCACCTCTCCTTTCTGCAGATTTATTCATAGCTTTATTAGTAGGCTTGTGTACTCTTGCTGACTGCAGTGGACTCTGCTGAAGGTTAGCATAGGGTGACGGGTGCTAGCATACAAGCTTATGGGTAATAAGATTGACAAAGAGACAGTTGACCAGCACATCTTACACGAGTCCTCCATGCACTTGATGCAGAGACCTTCACTGATGCACTGCCAACAACCCAAACTAATACAAAACTATGATTAAATGATTAAATAATGCTAATGTGATTGTTTTATTGGCAATTATGTGTCTTTGCCTGTATGTTTATGAAATAGTAATGGTAATCTGAGACATATGAGTATGATGAAAGCATTTGCGTACAGTTGAAGTCAGAAGTTTATATACATTTAGGTTGATGTCATTAAAACTCATTTTTTAACCACTCCACAGATTTAATATTAGCAAACTATAGTTTTGGCAAGTCGTTTAGGACATCTACTTTGTGCATGACACGAGTCATTTTTCCAACAATGGTTTACAGACAGATTGTTTCACTTTTAATTGACTATATCACAATTCCAGTGGGTCAGAAGTTTACATACATTGAGTTAACTGTGCCTTTAAGCAGCTTGGAAAATTCCAGAAAATTATGTCAAGCCTTTAGACAATTAGCCAATTAGCTTCTGATAAGCTATTTGGCTAATTGGAGTTAATTGGAGGTGTAACTGTGGATGTATTTTAAGGCCTACCTTCAAACTCAGTGCCTCTTTGCTTGACAACATGGGAAAATCAAAAGAAATCAGCCAAGACCTCAGAAAAAAAAAATTGTGGACCTCCACAAATCTGGTTCATCCTTGGGAGCAATTTCCAAATGCCTGAAGGTACCACATTCATCTGTACAAACAATAGTACGCAAGTATAAACACCATGGGACCATGCAGCCATCATACCGCTCAGGAAGGAGACGCATTCTGTCTCCTAGAGATGAACATAGTTTGGTGTGAAAAGAGAAAATCAATCCCAGAACAACAGCAAAGGACCTTGTGAAGATGCTGGAGGAAACAGGTAGACAAGTATCTATATCCACAGTAAAACAAGTCCTATATCAACATAACTTGAAAGTGCACATGGGCACAAAGATCTTACTTTTTGGAGAAATGTCCTCTGGTCTGATAAAACAAAAATGTAACTGTTTGGCTATAATGACCATCGTAATGTTTGGAGGAAAAAGGGTGAGGCTTGCAAGCCAAAGAACACCATCCCAACCATGAATCACAGGGGTGGCAGCATCTTTTTGTGGGGGTGCTTTGCAGCAGGAGGTACTGGTGCACTTCACAAAATATATGGCATCATGAGGAAGGAAAATTATGTGGATAATAGGATATATTAAAGCAACATCTCAAGACATCAACCATGAAGTTAAAGCTAGGTCGCAAATGGGTCTTCCAAATGGACAATGACCCCAAGCATACCTCCAAAGTTGTGGCAAAATGGCTTAAGGACAATAAAGTCAAGGTATTGGAGTGGCCATCACAAAGCCCTGACCTCAGTCCGATAGAAAATTTGTGGTCAGAACTGAAAAAGTGTGTGCGAGCAAGGAGGCCTACAAACCTGACTCAGTTCCACCAGTTCTGTCTGGAGGAATGGGCCAAAATTCCAGCAACTTATTGTGAGAAGCTTGTGGAAGGCTACCCAAAACATTTGACCCAAGTTAAACAATTTAAAGGCAATGCTACCAAATACTAACAAAGTGTATGTAAACTTCTGACCCACTGGGAATGTGATGAAAGAAATAAAAGCTGAAATAAATCATTCTCTTTACTATTATTCTGACGTTTCACATTCTTAAAATAAAGTAGTGATCCTAACTGACCTAAGACAGGGAATGTTATCCACGGTTAAATGTCAGGAATTGTGAAAAACTGAGTTTAAATGTATTTGACTAAGGTGTATAGGTCTGACTTCAACTGTATATATTATTCATAAATGTCTATTTCTGCCATTCAATATTCGCCCTTAGAGAGCTGCTTGGATTTCCTACTTTGAGTTGCTATGACCTGAAACAACTGATAACTGCAATGTCAAGCTTAATAATAAAGCAAGATAATAAAAATGCTAAAATTCAGAAACACTTTTTATATACAGTATTCCATGGCAAGTGCAGCTTGTATGCTGCCAATCAATTCATACATATATATTTGTCCTTTCTTTAGATAGTCTGGCAATAACCTCCATCAGCTTACCTACAGTGTGTGACTCGTAATAGTGTGTTTTATTCCAGCTGACAGTATCAGTGTTTTGAAATCTATGAAGACTGAACCTGTCACAGAGCGATAACATTCATATTTTAGGCAGTATCTCCTACTGGTAAAAAGACTAGCAGTGTTTTATCCTACCTAGTGTTCAGCATCTTAAAGGGACCGCTCACCTCACTCAAATCATTTACTCACCCTTATGTTGTTTCAAACCTGAATGATCTTCTTTCTTCTGTGGAACACAAAAGGAGATGTTAGGCAGAGTATCAGCCTCAGTCACTATTCACTTTCATTGCATCTATTTTTCCATACAATGAAAGTGAATGGTGACTGAAGCTAATATTCTTGCTAACATCTCCTGTTGTGTTCCATGGAAAAACTAAATTCATATGGGTTTGGAACAATGTGAGGGTGAATAAATGATAACAGAATTTACATTTTTGGGTGACAAAATTCTTTTAATGGAGTTCTGAGTTATTTTTACTTTGAGTGTCAACTTTTTCTCAGATGTTTCCCCAAAAATGCCTTAGAAGTACTAAAAATGAGAAACAAATGAGACAATTGAACGAGAGAGTCCAATCCATTTTGTTTCGTTCCATACAGCAGATATATTAGTGTTTATTCTATTCTGTTCCATCCTGTTCCATTTAGTTCCATACATATACTAGTGCCTACTCAATTCTGTTATGTTTCATTCATTAGATATGTTAATGTTTATTCTATTATATTCTGATCTGTAATTGTTTGTCCTGCTCTGTTTCATCCCATGAAAATATTAGTGTTTGTTCTATTCTGTTCTATTTTGTTCCATAGATTTAATGTTTATTTTGTTCTGTTCTGTTTCATTCCATTTATATAGATATATCTGTGAGATGCTGTATATATGTTCTGTTTCATTCTATAGATATTGTTGGGCCTCATGTACTCAGGAGACAAAGGCAGGCCTACATACAGTCATAAAGCCTGACTGCGGCCTGTAGGAACACTCAAAGCTTGATAACACAAACGGCGCCAATATCAAACAAAGGGAGCCCAAAACATACTACAGATCCCATCAAGCCTTGCTCACTTTACACCTAGGTGTGATATTCTGAAGGATCGAACTCTCAACTCCTACTGGATGAAATGCATGACAGAACACATCCCTCAACCATGACGTCATCGAGAGTATATAACCTCGGAGATCCTTCTAAGCTTGGTTTCCAGTGACAGTATGTGCCGCGTCTAGTTGCAGCCCTGCTGCTCCCAGGTGTAGCCTGGAAGTAACGTACGTACCTGAACTTTGGCCATACAGTCTCCATCTCTCTGGATGAGCCGAGAATTCTCCGTGTTCCACTGAGCACGCTAACGGATCTGAAGGAGACCACTGAGCAATCCGCGTCTCACCCTTTTGCCTGCAGAAGTGAAGAAAGAAGATTTCTCTTCCTTCTTCAACCAAGTCAATTTTGCTGATTTCTCCGCCAACCCGCCGAGAATCTTCCGCCATACTGCCCACTGACAGAGCGAGGAAACAGCCTCCCGTCATCACCCAAGCTTCAAGGAACCGAGTTGGAGTCAAATGATGGACGAACACACATTCTACCTGCGTCCTCATGCGATTCAAGTAAGAGGTTTACGTCTGGGCAGAGATAGATTATTATAGTGTGTTATTCTTGTGTATCAAGGCTATTGCTTGTACAGTTTATGGACCGCTGAGTCCGCTCATTGCTGCTAATAATACTCAAGGTATTATTGTAACTTACAGTACTGTTACCACGAATGAGATTTGCTGTGTTGTCGTCCAACAATGTTGGGCTGTTTGTGCATTTTCGCCATCGCGGGTGAGACGGGCACACTGAGTTTATCCATTAAAAAACCAACGACCGTAACGGCTCGTAATCCATCCGCCGCATCTCTGAGTGATAAAACTAACGGTTGCCTTCTCGGCTTCGGTGCCGTCACTCTGTTCTCTCTCTCTCGTACTAACCACACACACACATACGACCCCTCACAAACATACCCGCACATACATTTGGTGAACAGATAACTTGGCGATAGAGTCCAGCTTTGTCCCTAAGTTATCACACCAGCGGAGACGGGTAAACGGGCAGACGCCATTAACCAGTCTCTCTGCCCACATTCGAGGCCACATTCTCTGGCCGGAAACCTCGTGTGACGTACTCTCCACGAGAGCCACGACCGCCATTTTGTGCCCTCCTTCTCTCCTTACACACACACACACACACACACACACACACACATACACCCATTCACACACACACACCTACCCTCCTATCATGTATTATAGGCTTATTTGTTACCATATCTTATGTTACTGCTTAGTTTGTAGTTGGAAGTCGGAAGTTTATCGACTGCATCATATTGATTATTAATTGATATTACTGCATCAATAAACTTTGGTTATACTTTAAAGAGAAGTGTTTTGGTATTTTTCTGCATGCACCTGTGTCAAGGGCTGGCA
This sequence comes from Myxocyprinus asiaticus, assembly GCF_019703515.2. NCBI lineage: Eukaryota > Metazoa > Chordata > Actinopteri > Cypriniformes > Catostomidae > Myxocyprinus > Myxocyprinus asiaticus. Next base: position 3,765,760 of record NC_059390.1, on the reverse strand, counting down.
AGCCTTCATTGTTTACCTTTTGAATGTTGATGTTCTCCAGAAGTCAACTTTCCTAAGAGAACAATCCTATATTGAGACTGCTATACTGTCTGGTTATTAGTCCCTGATTCCAGGGTGGTGCTCCGGCAATATTAATCCTAATTAATATTCTATTGATTTTAATAATTAATAGTTACCTTTGATAATGATTAATATTCTATTGATTTTGATAATTGATAGTTATCTTTGATGATTGTTGATTTAAAGGATTAGTAAGCTAATGTTGATTCTAATCAATGTTCTGTTGATTTTAATAATTAATAATTATCTTTGATAATTATTAATTATTGCTAATAACCAAACCCGCTCCTGAACGAAGAGCCCAACAGATATATTTGTGTCTATTCGATTCTGTTCTGTTTTATTCTGTTTCATTCCATAGAAATATTTGTGTTTGTTTATTCTATTTTGTTCTGCTTTGTTCCGTGTATATTAGTGTTTATTCTATTCTGTTCTGTTTCATAGATATATTACTGTTTCTATTGTATTCTGTTCCATTTCGTTCCATAGATATATCCATGTCTATTATTTTCCATTCTGTTTCATTCCATAGATAAAGTATATTAATATATATTCTGCTCTATTCTATTCTGCTTTGTTCAATAGAAATATTAGTGTTTTTATTTTATTCTGTTCCATTTCATTCCATAGATATATGCGTGTCTATTCTGTTCCGTTCTGTTCCATTCCATAGATACAATATATTAATATATATTCTATTCTGCTTTGTTCAATAGAAATATTAGTGTTTCTATTGTATTCTGTTCCATTTCGTGCCATATATATATATATATATTCATGACTATTCTGTTCCGTTCCATAGATATATTAATGTCTATTCTATTCTATTCTATTCTGTTTTATTCCTAAGAAATATTATAAAAAAAAATAAATAAGGACAAATAAAAATAAGAAACGAATGAGACAATTGTTGGAGTGTAGAGTTAAAAAATAAATAGATGAACTGAAATGGGTTTCCAGAGCTATAAATCACTTAACTGTGCCCAGAGTTAGTGTGTGCAGGGACGTGGCATATATGTGAATGAAAAATGCAGAGATGTGCATTAGCAGCAGCTCAGAGCTAAAAGCTTTGCTGCTCATAGAAGGTGGGACAGCCCACTTATGTCATAGGCAGTAACTTGCTCCTTGTTGGCAGGTTTTGCTATCCGGGTAGAGACAAAATGCCTGATTATGTCCACAAAAGAAACTGTCTGGACCACCTTGCATGGGGAAGTTATTATTTTTAAATCTAAAATTCCAGAAGTCAGGGTAAGGATGAGTCTATAATAATTATAACTAGATATGAGCAGTGTTTCTGGGTGTTTGCTTTGGTGTTCTGGAGCTCACCTCCAACTATCTGTTATATTATGGACTCTATGGCTTGGGACCCTCTTTTAATGCAAATCTATGGGATATCTTCACCCGTGCTATTGTCCACAATAAGTCAGACTGCTTAGAAACAAATAGCACACATACTTGATGTACCCTTTATGTTCGTAGCGCAAATGGTTATGCGCCAAAGTTTAATACAAAGTATGAGCAATAGTAATAGTGATGATTAGCTAAGCAATCACCACTTTTTAGCTTGTGTGGATCTTATATCTGAACATAATTTTGTGTTTTTGTATAAGATGGTTACATCTGACACAAGAATGAGTCTGTTATAATTAACACCTTTGTATCAAAGGCCTCTGCTCTCTACCTATTGAGGGCAGAGTTCACACAGAGGTAATAAACACTGAAAGTGCTTTGGTCAGAGTTTGGAGACATGTCTGCTCCTGGTTATGAATTATGGATCGAACAGATCCAGGCACTTCAGGGAGGTATGTGAACGTCAAGTTGTATAATACACAGAGAAACATTTGCTGCATAATTTACATAATGAATGATGTCATACTTTTGCCTTCATTAAAACATCACCTGCAATGGTTGAAACCACACAAACACAGCTCATTTAATTGGCTTTATTTGAGTCAGATGTTGGCATTTCACGGTGCACATACAGTGGGGTCTAAAAGTCTAAGACCACTAGATAGATTATGAAATCCAGAATTTCTTAGTATTTGACATGTCTTTCTTTTGCTTTAATGACACCATGTATTCTTGTATACAGAAGCTGTCTGTGCTAATTTGGAATGGAGAGGTGGTTTGGAGCTCTGCGGCAGAGCAGATCATATTTGAAGAAGGTTTCACTGCAGCTCATGGCCCATTATGTTGATCGGTGTGTCTGTGTGTTCCTCTCTCCAGAAAAGAAAAAGGCTCAGTTTACCGCTTCTCACATGAGCTGCTGTACAGTGCCAGCAGACATCTCGCAAATCAACTCAAACTGCTTTCATTTACTGTAAAGGGGACTTTTGCAAAACAATAGGTTTAAATTGCTGATACATGTGTATTTGTAGAGCATTGTTATGGAAGGATGAGTTCTGTTCTGGTTTGTTTTGTTCTGTTTAGTTCCATTGAAATATTAGTGTTTATTCAGTTCTATTCTATTCTATTTTGCTTTGTTTTGTTTAATAGCTGTATTAGTGTTTATTATATTAGATTATGTTATATTCTTTTCCATAGAAATGTTAGTGTTTGTTTTATTCTATTCTGTTCTGTTTCGTTCCATATGTATATATATATATATATAAAACTATTTATTCTTTTGTGTTCTGTTCCTTAGATATATTAGTGTCTATTCTGTTCTGTTCCATAGATATATTAGTTTATTTTATTCTGTTCTTTTCTATTGAAATATTAGTGTCTATTCTGTTCTATTCTTTTCTGTTCTGTTCTGTTTTGTTTAATAGATATTACAGTTTATTCAATTCTTTTATTTTCTGTAGATACTGTATATTAGTGTCTATTCTATTCTGTTATGTTCTGTTATTACATAGATGTATACGTTTTTATTGTATTCTGTTCTTTTCTATAGATAAATGAGTGTGTATTCTATTCTATTCTATTTTGTTCTGTTCTATTCCATAGAAAATTTGTGTTTGTTCTATTCTATTATGTTCTGTTCTGTTCCATTCCATACTCTATATTAGTGTTCATTCTATTCTATTTGGTTTGATAGATATACTGTACCTGGACAGACAGACAGACAGATAGATAGATAGATAGATAGATAGGGTCAGTGATGTTATTCACGCAGTTAACATGACCATCAGATTCACCCATTCTGGTTTAGTATACAATTGCATTATACGGTGGTGACTATGGTGTGTTGTCAGATTGTGAGAGTGTGTCTTGTTCCCATCAAAGCCTGAAATAATAGTATGGTGCCTCTGCTCACAGGGGAATGTGAGTTGCCCTATGGGAGTGAACTGTGTCTGAGCTGTACAGGAGGAGAGTGTGTGAGACATTAGACCACTGCTGTGCATTAACACTTTGTAAAGAGAGAGAGAGTCTCTTGAATACCGAACACTGTCTGTGAGTGTGTTTGTGTTTGCACAGTATGTTGGTTTTCACACTGCAGCTGTGTTCAGATTCACAGCGTTCACTGCTCCCTACACACTCTGTAATGACTGTAACCTCATCAAATGTGTTGTGTCTTTGTTTCCCCCTCTATGGGTGTGCCTGGTTTGTTTAAGTGGGTGAGATGGGTTTTTTATGTAGAGGGAAATCACTAGAGTGGCAGAGATAGTCTAGGGTGAAAGTGCCATTTAATGTTAACGGCATCAATGTTGTTGGCATAGACACACTGTTCTACATTTTAATTGGCACACATACAAATACAAATGCACACATGCAGATAATTTGGATCCTAATGGCAATGATTTTAAATTCTTTCCAATACATTTAGGAGAAAATACCCCTTAACTTTAGAATAAAAAATATCTGCCACAATTTTAGAAAGATGATATCTCCTTTTTCTTTCTCAGCTAAAATTTAACTGCCATGCTGTGGTAAACCAGCTGTAGTAAAACAATATTACTGTAAGAGAATTATATGATTATCATATCCATTTCCAGTAATTCCCACACTACAACTGCTGACTCATCCTCACACGGTGCCATCAGTTATCATGTAATTGAGTGCAACAGTGACAGTGCACTTTCATTGTGGTCTTGATTCCGAATTGGTATATTCCAATTCATTTTCTTCATAGGGATTTCAAACAACTCTTCTATGATGAGTTCTAAGTCTTAAACTGAATTAACCAACTCTGAGATGAATCACAACATTACAGACTTTGATTTGCATCAAAAACCTGACAATCGGAAAAAAGACAAGACAGTGTTCCTAAATTATTTTAATGAACTAGGGCAATAAACTATTCATCCTAAAGGGCATTGCAAATGACGTGATTGAATACAAAAATTATGGTTAAGTATAAGTACTTACTGTACATGTAGTCATTGGCAAAAAACTATTTATTTTAAGTGGATTGCAAGATATTTAGATATATACAAATACTGTATATTAATAGCTTCGCAATCGCAATCATGGGAGTATCTGGTCAGTGGTGAAATCTTTAGCTGCAAAATGCTGTCTGTTTACTGATTCGAAGTAATATAATGGAATGTCAGGAATTTGTGGGAAGAACCCAAGATACAGGATGGCAATGAAAGGTGTTTTATTAAAACAAAACATAAACAAAACTCACAAGGGAGAAAAAGATAAAACAAGACAACAAAATAAACTAAGAACAAACAGACTAGAAAACAGGACAAAACAGGAAACAAAACTCACAAGGGAGAACTAAAATAACAAGAAGAGAAAAAACAAACCGACTGGGCAAACTAGACAAGATCCGACACGACTAGACTGAAGACTGTACAAAACAAAACAAACAATCTGACAAGGAAGAAAAGACAAAGGAGAGAATATAAAGGGAAAGAAGGATTGAAACCAGGTGCTGCCCATAAACGCTGATTGGGCTGCTGAGCAGCACCTGGGGAAACACCTGGGAGAAAAGAAAACACAAGCACATGGGACGGAAACTGTCACGACCCTGCCACAACAAGAATAAAACAAGATCAAAATGGCAGGATCATGACAGTACCCACCCAGGGAATGACTCCCAGGCATCCCACAAACAAGACAAAACAAAACTAGATGAAAGACCAGACTATGGGAAGGGAGGGTGGGGGAAACAGGTGGACGGCACAAACACACAAAATAGACAAGGAACCGGAAACATAAGTCCAACCAAATAAAAACAAAAAATAAGGTGAGGTCAAGGCAGAAACGATGTGACAGACCATGGTGGAGCCGGATCGACAGGCCAGGGTGGCACTGGCTGAAGAGCCCAGGGTGGAGCCGGCGAGGCAAGCCAGGGTGGAGCCGGCAAGGCAAGCCAGGGTGGAGCCGGCGAGGCAAGCCAGGGTGGTACAGGCGGAGCAAGCCAGGGTAGAGCACCTAAACTGGGCCTGGTGACTTGGCTGGGCCTAGTGACTTGACAGGAAGGAATGACTTGACTGGACATGAGGGCTTGAGCAGGCTCGGTGATAGCCACAGGGAACAGGACAGGGTTATCGACCGTCTCAGGGAACTGGACAGGGTTATCGATAGTCTCAGGGAACTGATCAGGCTCGTTGACAGCCACAGGGAACTGGACAGGTGGCTCCAGGACAGGAGCCAGGATAGATGGCTCCAGGACAGGAGGGAGGTCAGGCAACAGGAAAATGGCCTCTGAGGCCGTAGGCACTGGCAGTGACAAGGGAGCGACCTCCATGGCCGTGAGCACAGGCAGTGATGGGGAAACGACCTCCGTGGTCGTGGGCATGATCAAAATGGCAGGATTATGACAATGGAATATATTGCAAGGTTTCTCAATCAAGGTGAATCCAATCAAATCAAGTATGTGGACTGGAATGCAGCCGAAATCTTTCTCACCTGACTGTATTGTTCAGTTTGTCATTTATACTGTACTTCCCTCTGTCCATCAGGCCTTCAGCCAGGTGTACACCACCCAGAGGAAGGTGGCTGAAGATGGGGAGACCAACGAGGAGACGCTGCTACAGGAGTCGGCCACTAAGGAGGCATACTACATGGGCCGTCTGCTGGAGCAGCAAGCCGAATTGAAGAACAGCCGATCTCAAGCGTCCTGCACACATGTGGAGAACGAGAGACTCACAGCTATCCTGCAGGAATTCAGAGAGGTCAGAACCCAACTCGAACAACTAGATCTGGAACTGTCTGGTGTTGAATATGAGGGGTCAAATTAACAAGATTTTACTCCTGTCTGTGTCTGTTTTCCTCCCTGTCTCTCTCGCTCAGAGTAATGAGATGTTGGAGCTGCAGAGGAATCGGATGAGAGAGGAGATCAGAGAGTATAAATTCAGAGAGGCCCGACTCCTGCAGGACTACACTGAACTGGAAGAAGAGAACATCTCGCTGCAGAAACTGGTTTCCACGCTTAAACAGAACCAGGTAAATACACACAAACACAGGCTGTGCACAGAATAGAGGTCTGCATGGACTTTAAGGGTCAGTTCACCCAAAAATGAAAATTGCCATCAAAGATGTATGACTTTCTTTGATCTGCTGAACACAAATAAATATTTTTAGAAGAATATTTCAGCTCTTTAGGTTCATGCAATGCAAGTAAATAAGTGCCAAAAATTTTAAGCTCCAATATCCACATAAAGGCAACATAAAAGTACTCCATACGACTCTGGTGGTTCAATCCATACCTTCTGAAGTGATATGATAGGTGTGGGTGAGAAACAGATCAATATTTAAGTCCTTTTTCCTTCACTTTTACTTTCTCCTTCTTCTGTTTTTGGTGATTCACATTCTTCGTGCATATAACGCCCTACTAGGCATAGAGAATTTATGACAAAAAGTGACTTGAATATTGATCTGTTTCTCACACGCACCTATCATATCGTGTCTGAACACATGGATTTAACCTCTGGAGTCATATGGATTACTTTTATGCTCCCTTTATGTGGAATTTGGAGCTTCAAAATTTTGGCACCCATTCACTTGCATTGTATGGACCTACAGAGCTGAAATATTCTTCTAAAAATCTTCATTTGTGCTCTGCAAAAGAAAGAAAGTCACACACATCTGGGATGCCAGAAGGGTGAGGAAATCATGAGAGAATTTTCATTTTTGGGTGAACTATCCCTTTAAGTTATAGCCCAAACCAGGCCTGTACCCGAGACTGTGTGACCCGATCCGAATATTCAGGGTTTCAGTACCACTTAAACTCAATCAATCAACAGCATTTGTGGCATAATATTGATTACCACTCAAATTAATTTCGACTCGTCCCTCCTTTTATAAAAAAAAAAAAAAAAAAAAATCTGGGTTCCAGTGAGGCACTTACGATGGAAGTGAATGGGGGCCAATCCGTAAACATTAAAATACTCACTGTTTCAAAAGTATAACCACAAGACGAAAACAATATGTGTTTAAACATGATTTTACTGTGATAAAATCGCTTACCTTTTTTGTGTAAAGTTATATCCAATTTTACAACTTTGTTGCTATGACGACATAACGCCCTAAACCCTAAAACCCTTCAACAACAGCTAAAATTATGATTTAAACAACTTTACAGCTCAAATAATGCACAAGTTTTAACAGAGGAATTAATGTAATCACAGTTCTACTTTTAAACCCTCAAAAAATTGGCCCTTCACTTTCATTGTAAGTGCCTTTCATTGTAACCCAGATGATATACTTCCTGTTCATTCGTCACATTAGAAATGGAAGGTCATCTGTGTATTCTATGCATATAGATTATTTGCATACTGTGCACACTATGCATATGCATATGCGTATGCATGCAATATATTGCAGAAATATAAAGAGTAGAATGGTAGTACTGTATGTTATTAAAAAATAATTTCTTCTACAATTTGCATAATTAAAACATATGATCTTGCTTCCTTCTTTAAGGTGGAATATGAAGGCTTGAAGCATGAAATCAAAGTTCTGGAGGAGGAGACAACCCTGCTCAACAGCCAATTAGAAGATGCGCTGCGCTTGAAGGACATCTCCGAGAGCCAATTGGAGGAGGCCTTGGACGCTCTGAAAGGCGAGCGAGAGCTTAAGAATACCCTGAGGAAGGAATTAGTTCATCATCTTACCATGTGCGATGGGGCTTTCAGTTCAGGCTGTGCCCATCTGATCGCCATGAGCTCAGCGTCACCTAGTGGCAGTGCCACCCCGACAGCTGCGACCTCGCCCAGCAGTGAGGATGGGGGCAAATGCAACGGGCATCTGCTCCAGGGTGCGACAGGTTCGACGCTAAACCGACTGAATGGAGAATTTAGGACATCGGCTTTGAGGAAGAGTGGAATTTTAACCCCTGATCTCTTCAGTGAACTCAACGGACCTGAGATCCAGAAACTCAAACAGCAACTCCAACAGGTCAGTTTGAAGGGGTGGGGTTTGTGCGAGACACACCCACTTACTGAATATGTAAACGGCTGAAGCCAATATCTGTTTTGAAAACATATCCGGGTCACATTTCTCCTTAAGGATATTTATAACCTTTAAGATTTTTTATGCCACGTCCACACTAATTCATTTTCATTTGAAAATGTATTAATTTTGCTATTTTTACAGCTCTTATCTACAGTGTTTTCCTCCACCAAAAATGTAGACTTTTGAAAACACTCTCCATGACCACATATTTTGGAAAACGGTAACATTAGAAAACTGAAAATAGAGTTATCAAACTTAAAGGTGCACTCAGTCACTTTTTGTTTGTGTCATGTTGGACTTACAGTGACACCTAGTGGTGTGGATGCAGCATAATTTAAAATCAATAGTTTTCAGTTACAGATGCCATTGTAAAAATTCCCTATTTACAGTCAGCCATGATTAATATAATCCAAGAGAGAAAGTGTCCAATAACAAGACAGTAACTGAGATTATGTGAGTAGCATTCATCTGGTCATGTGACTCTAAAATGGCAGCCTCCATGAGGGTGCCCCTGCCCCATGTAGAATAAAACAGCTTTTATAAGGTTACTGATATGACTAGAGTCCTCATCTCATTTGAGTGCTCATGATTTTATAAATATGTTTCAAAATTACAATTCATTTCTTTAGGAGTAAATCTTTTTAATGGTGAAAAAAATTACAGAGTGCACCTTTAAATGGATTAGTGTGGACGTCATTACCATAATTCGGCTAAATGTTTTACTATTTATTTTTTTCATCATTCTCATTATTATCAATTATGATTCTCATTCATTCATTCATTCATTGTGCATGTGATACACTGACTATGATTTTAATTAAAACCAACACAAGTTATAGAAAGAATAACTATCATGGTGTATAAATACATACAATTTAATTTAAGATTTTATAGTTGTTTTTCCACATAAACTGTAATTAGAATTTGAATTATAATGTGCTCTTTCTTCATGCAAGATATCATTTCTTATTTCTTTATTTTGATATTTGGGTGACCCGAAGACGTTCTTGACAGGTTTTGTGAGATTCACCTATCTACAGTATAATTCTTATGTAGGACAGTCTACTTATATGTTGCCCGAAACATGGTCCTCATAAATTATGTTTCTTAGATCATGATTTCCTGAAGAGAACATTATTAAGGCCTTCTTAAAGTATGCCTGCTTAGATATTTTGGTATTGTCCATCTTTTATGCTCACATTCCAAATTATTGTGAAACTACTGCAGCATTGGTTTAGTCGTTGTTCTGTTTACAGTGGGATACTGCAGTTTCATGGGATGAAATATGAGACCACAAGACACACACACACACACACACACACACACACACACACACACACAAATGGGCCATGCTACTGGCCTATTTATAGAATATCCTTCCTTTCACATGATATCATTTTTTCTATAGTGCAAGCTAATTTTGTCCACATACAGGTGCATCTCAATAAATTAGAATGTCGTGGAAAAGTTCATTTATTTCAGTAATTCAACTCATATTGTGAAACTCGTGTATTAAATAAATTCAATGCACACAGACTGAAGTAGTTTAAGTCTTTGGTTCTTTTAATTGTGATGATTTTGGCTCACATTTAACAAAAACCCACCAATTCACTATCTCTACAAATTAGAATATGGTGACATGCCAATCAGCTAATCAACTCAAAACACCTGCAAAGGTTTCCTGAGCCTTCAAAATGGTCTCTCAGTTTGGTTCACTAGGCTACACAATCATGGGGAAGACTGCTGATCTGACAGTTGTCCAGAAGACAATCATTGACACCCTTCACAAGGAGGGTAAGCCACAAACATTCATTGCCAAAGAAGCTGGCTGTTCACAGAGTGCTGTATCCAAGCACGTTAACAGAAAGTTGAGTGGAAGGAAAAAGTGTGGAAGAAAAAGATGCACAACCAACCGAGAGAACCGCAGCCTAATGAGGATTGTCAAGCAAAATCGATTCACGAATTTGGGTGAACTTCACAAGGAATGGACTGAGGCTGGGGTCAAGGCATCAAGAGCCACCACACACAGACGTGTCAAGGAATTTGGCTACAGTTGTCGTATTCCTCTTGTTAAGCCACTCCTGAACCACAGACAACGTCAGAGGTGTCTTACCTGGGCTAAGGAGAAGAAGAACTGGACTGTTGCCCTCTTTTCAGATGAGAGCAAGTTTTGTATTTCATTTGGAAACCAAGGTCCTAGAGTCTGGAGGAAGGGTGGAGAAGCTCATAGCCCAAGTTGCTTGAAGTCCAGTGTTAAGTTTCCACAGTCTGTGATGATTTGGGGTGCAATGTCATCTGCTGGTGTTGGTCCATTGTGTTTTTTGAAAACCAAAGTCACTGCACCCGTTTACCAAGATATTTTGGAGCACTTCATGCTTCCTTCTGCTGACCAGCTTTTTAAAGATGCTGATTTCATTTTCCAGCAGGATTTGGCACCTGCCCACACTGCCAAAAGCACCAAAAGTTGGCTAAATGACCATGGTGTTGGTATGCTTGACTGGCCAGCAAACTCACCAGACCTGAACCCCATAGAGAATCTATGGGGTATTGTCAAGAGGAAAATGAGAAACAAGAGACCAAAAAATGCAGATGAGCTGAAGGCCACTGTCAAAGAAACCTGGGCTTCCATACCACCTCAGCAGTGCCACAAACTGATCACCTCCATGCCACGCCGAATTGAGGCAGTAATTAAAGCAAAAGGAGCCCCTACCAAGTATTGAGTACATATACAGTAAATGAACATACTTTCAGAAGGCCAACAATTCACTAAAAATGTTTTTTTTTATTTTTTATTGGTCTTATGATGTATTCTAATTTGTTGAGATGCACCTGTACATATGAAATTATTTCCCTTGATATCCTGATTATTGATGTTGATCAATAGAAGTCCATTAAATACTTCTTTGTTGATTATAATGGTAGTATTCTAGTTTTATCGTGTTGTTCATTTGCAGTGTATTTACCGTCTTCATTGCAAGCAAGCTGCACAACATGCAACAAATCCAAAATTATCGACTATGCTTTTTGCTTTTATTTCAAAGCTTCTTTTCGAGTGTCAGGTGATTCTTCAGCACAAATTTTTGTATGAATCATAAAGCAAGCATCTGTCCATCAGACTGTTTAAAACTTACGCTTCAGGATAAGATAGGACTACAGACTAATTTAAGCATCGCTGATTTGCCATTGCCATTTCATCGCTCAATGGACACCTGAGATTGGTTAGAATACTAAACATCTGCAAAAACACGTAAATGGAAACCTTTGATGCAATACGATTAGACTTAATCGTCAATTTTAACGATTAGTTAATCACGTCAGCCGTAAACGTAACCTTGATTACTTTTCCGATTGATTTTGCAGCCATTCCTTGAATGCACTGTAAGCCACTTTGGATAGAAGTAATTGTTAAATACATAAATGAAAATGTCTATTAGCAAGACCTGGAAAAACCAGCATGGAAATTCATTTGTTGGCTTGTTTATGTGCCATAGATCGAGCGAGAAAAAGCATCTTTGGTAAACAGCTTGCAGGAATCGCAGGCCCTGCTCCGTCACACACAGGGGGCCCTTGCGGAACAGCACGAGAGGGCCTGTCGCCTGGATGAGCGATTCCGAAAACTCCGCCGCCGCAAGGAATACAAGGAGGAAGACAAAGATGAAGAGGAGGAGACCACGTATGTCCCAGGGGACCAGGAGGGTCCCAGTCTGGAGTTGTTGCAGTGTAAATACAGGGTCGCGTTGACAGAGGTGGTTGGACTGAAGGCGGAGCTTAAGGAGGTCAAAGAAAGATTTAACGAGTGTGTGGAGGCGAGAGCGCGGGCTGAAGAGCAAGGCCAGGCGCAATTGCAGGCGCTAGAGAATCAGGTGGCACAGTTGGAGCGCAGCTGCAGGGATGGCCGGGAAAAGGTGGTGAATCTTGAACGTGAGCTGCAGGCAGCCAATAACACGGCGTTGGAAACCCATGGAATTCTCGGTACAGCGCAAGACGAGCTGGCGACATTTAGCGAAGAATTAGCGCAACTTTACCACCACGTCTGCCTGTGCAACAACGAGACACCCAATCGTGTTACGCTGGACTACTACCGGCAGGGCAGGACCCCAACGCGCATGTCCAGCGCTGGTCTCAAGGTGCAAGACGATCACAGAGTGCTGTTGACGCCGCGGCTAGCACGGCGTTTAGCGGCTATTAATGCCGCAACGTCAGAGTCGCATAGCCCATCCGACTCACCATCCAAAGAGCCCCACACCGCAGAGCAGAGCCAGGTCCGTACACCACTGGGCTCGCCCATCATTAGTGCCTCTTCCTCTTCGTCATCTTCATCCCCAGCACCCGAGTCGTCCATGGGATCTGACCTGCGTCGCGAGCCTACCAACATCTACCACCTCAACGCCATCATTCGGGATCAGATCAAACATCTCCAGAAGGCGGTGGACCGTTCGCTACAGCTATCCCGCCAGAGAGCAGCAGCTAGCGAGCTCGCTCCATTGATGGACAAGGACAAGGAGGCCTGTATGGAGGAAATTCTTAAACTCAAATCCCTCCTGAGCACCAAGAGAGAGCAGATCGCAACCTTGCGTCTTTTACTCAAAGCCAACAAGCAGGTAAGCTAATAAGCTCTATTTATTACCCAGCATCCCATTGATCGCCATCATGAGTTGTTGGAGTGTAACCATGGGAGTCTTTACATTGAGTGAGATTCTTTGTCATTACCTTTGCCTTTTAGATGTTACTCTTCTTGTTAAAACCATTACATTTCCACGTGTGTAGCCGGATTTTAACAATCAAAATAAAGTCTGGTTCACTTTGCAGCTTATTCTGGCCAAGAACCGCCCACTTAGACAGGTGTTTCTTCAGCTTCAGGCAGTTTCCTGTCTCAGGGGTTGATTTTTATGAAAACAAACAGATTTCAACTTTTTTCTTTTTGTAACCTGAAGATCACATTAACTTAGAAACTTTTTACCAGGCCTTCGTTTATTTTTGGTATTTTCAAATGCCATTTATCACTTGTATTTGCAACCAAATTTCACATTATGTGGCTAAAATGTATGATATTTATTTGGCAACTGGCTGGTAAATGTTAATATTTCACTCACCAGTAATTTTGTAGTATAGTGGTGGAGTATAAAGCAGTGAGATCCTTTCAGAGAGTGTTTAGAGTAAGTTGTTCAGTTTCACACGACCCGTTTGCCATTGAATAATGTCTCTTTTAATACCCTTTCTGTTCTATACAGTCAGTTGTTAATTAAAACAACAAAAAATAAAAATAAAAATTTAATTCTAATTATGCATTGTACAGATGAGATAAAGCCATTCGAGTCTTGTTAAAGAGACCGGCTTTACCACTTGTTCAACAAATCAATGTAAATACTTGAAAATAGTATAAATTATGCAAATGAGTAATAAACATGTAACAAAAAATTATATATTAAAATGTTATTTATTGATTAAATACATGGATTTGTTTATTTTTCAAAGCCAAAATGTGACCAAAATAATGAAAAATTAATAAAATATAATTAGTAAAATTAATATTTTCATAATGTACTTAGTTAGAAGGTCCCCTGTATAATTAACAACATTAGCTGGAAAATAATTAATTTCATATGTAAGCAAAAAAGACATTATAACTGAAATATATCCATATGAATTGATATCAAATTGAATTGGGTAATCTGTATCATACTCATCCCTAATAAAATGTTAGCTATGAATAACTCTCAAAAGCTTTAAAAATGTAATTTCCATTACATTACAGAATTTGAGATGTGATGAAAATGACACTGTGGTGGGAATTTCAGACTTTCAGAAAAAAATGGCAAAAATTACATCTTCATGGTGCATGTACATACACTGTTGGACCTTGTTAGCAGACAAATTAAACAAACTAGTTAGAGTGTGAAAACATTTAACAGGATTTTACTTTTTTTAGAAATTCATAGGGATAAATGTGCCCAAAGTTGAAGAAACCACATTTGTTTGCCATTTAGATGGCGGGTCTGTCTGTAATAGTTGATAACACAATATGGCTTGTGAATGGCTTTACAGAAAATACCAAAGATAAATTTTGTGGTCAGAACTTTTGATTATGCATATGTCTAGTTTGGATATCTAGTTTGCGTGTTGCTAAGTGCCTCAAATGGAAACTCAGAGTATTTTTCAAAGATTTTATGCCTCGAAAGTGGCTTTCTAGTGATTACTTTCTTCTCAAAAGCACTCATTGTATCAAAATAAAAGAACTACAGTATTCCAGCCAGACTGAAACTGATGATTTTCAGCCAGCTTTTGTGAGCAGTATGCATCAGATAGTCAGTGAACGGATCGAGGTGCAGACCAATGGCGTGCAGTCTGATGCAAAAATCTTTATATATATATAGCTAGTGAGAGTAATGCACTTTGATTCAAAGTGACAGTTCTGTATGTTGGATCCTTTCTCTCGCCTTGTTGCCAGCAGTGTGATATAAAGCATGTTGTATGACTTCTCCAGGCCACTGATGATTAATGGATGCTACAATTTATAGATCCCATACCAGAGAGAAATTGCTGTGCTATATGGGCAGCAATGCAATTACTACCTCCATTATTATTATGTGCCATACACACTGTAGCAGCTGTAAGTTACCCCAATGGCGATCCTTTATGTTGCTTGTGTCAGTTCAGTGAATGAAGTTCAATATGGTTTGATTATTCATTCAAGAAGATATTTTGCCATTATGGCCTTCTATACCAGAACAATTACCTGGTAAATATATTGCATACATCAAAATCAACATGATATATACAGTATAGATACAGCTATAATACATGCTGAAGACGGAGTAACCATCTTAACTGCGGTTTTTGAGGTAAAAATATCTAAATCACCCTCGCAAAGAACAGTAGGTTGCATTGTTTTCAGAAACACCCTCATTTGTTAATGATCTGTTTTTCTTTCTTATGTGGTCTATACAAGAGGTTGACCGATATATCGGTTTTGCTGATTAATCGTGCCGATAGTTGCTTCTTGGAACTACCAGTTACCAATAAAAATCTATGCCGATAGTTGCCAACAGTTTTATTCCTCCATCCTCTGTGGCCGGCACTGGAGGATTCTACAGTTAGAACAACTTGGTTTAACATTATAACAACGGCCTCTAGAGGTGACATAAAACAGTTAATTGCCATCAATATTCATCCAATATTTTATCCTCACTTCAATGCAAATTTGGTTATTTTCATTAGATAAATCAAGTGTTCTAAATTGAAGCGAGGGCATGAAACGAAAATGCAACTACATTGAAACGTGCCCCGGCAGCACATACTGTACATCTTGTCACCATCTCGATATGTCTGGTGAAACATATATGTACAGTATCGCTAATCTTGTAAATATATATGCTATAAAAAGCTTAATTTGGTAAATACTTAAATATAACTGGAGCCAAGTCTCAAAATAAGAGTCCCAAAATAAGTATGTGTATTTCCGACTTGTTCATAGTCCAGCGTAAATGCTCCAAATCTTCATTTTGTCACAATAAACTGCATCTGGGATTTGATTCATTCTGCACCAGTGTTACTTTTATGTATGTGCCGTCATAGTAAGAAAAGACTAAGAAAGTTTTCTAGCATTCAATAAATAGATTTTTAAAAACTATCAGCCGATTAATCGGTTATCGGCCTTTCCACCACCTTAGATATCGGTATCGGCAAAATCCACTATCAATCTCTAGTCTATACTGTTTTAGTCACTAGAAATGTATTGACTCATTATAGGCAGAATCAGTTGTTGTTTGCACACTTTTGGCTATAATCTTTCATAGACGGCTGAGGTGGCCCTGGCCAACCTGAAGAGTAAATACGAGAATGAGAAGACCATGGTGACAGAGACCATGATGAAGCTGAGGAACGAGTTGAAAGCCTTGAAAGAGGATGCGGCGACCTTCTCTTCCCTCAGAGCCATGTTCGCCACACGGTGAGAAACGTACAGTAGAACAGCATCAGACAGACGGCATTTACAACTAGGTTGTACAAGTCTGTCTTACATAGATATCTTTTATATGAATATGTTTCAGAATTATTAAAAACAGTGATGACAGCTACATTTAACTAAATATTTTGTGACAGAAAAGAAGACGTAATATGCCACGTGGGTTTCTGAGCAGGAACCCATTCACCAAAATTAATATGAACATTTTATATTATTAATATTAAAGGAATAGTTCACCCAAAAATGAACGTTCTCTCATTATTTACTCACCCTCATGATATCCCAGGTGTGTATGACTTTCTTTCTTCACCAGAACACATTTGAAGAAAAATAGTAAAATATCTCAGCTCAGTTGGTCCTTATAATGCAACTGAATGGAGATTTCTCTTTTGAAGCTCCAAAAATCACAGATAGTCAGCATAAACGTCATTGATACGACACCAGCAGTTAAATTAATGTCTTCTAAAGCGACACGATCACTTTTGGTGCGAAAAAATATCAATATTGAAGTACTTTTTAACTATAATCCAACACTTCAGGAGAGGGTGGAGTCCAAGCGGTCTCTCGTGTGACGTATTCGCGTTGCCATGATACCGACGTAATCTAATGTTCTCCACTTGGTTGAGACATCCAGGATGAGCAAACAAATGCACCACTGTGAGTAAAGAAAAAGGTAAATACAGATCTAAACCAAAATCAACCAAGCTACTGTGCAGCATTCCTCCATCTCACTTGTAAACAGCGCTGCTCTTCCAGCTGTGACGCACGTGTGTCAGTTCTCACGTGTTTCAAATGCCAGTGCGATTACGTCACACACGTGTACCACTGCAGAAAGGAAGCATGATTTAGGGTTAATAAAAGTACTTAAATATTGATCTTTTTCGCACCAAAAGCAATCGTGTCGCTTTAGAAAACATTAACAGCTGTTTAACAGTCAGTTTAACAGCTGTTTAAAATCATCGATTAACGGTGTCGTATTGATGATTTTTATGCTGACTGTCTGTGATTTTTGGAGCTTCAAAAGAGAAATCTCCATTCGCTTGCATTATAAGGACTTACTTAGCTAAGAAATGTTTCTGTTTTTCTTCAAATGTGTTCTGGTGAAGAAAGATAGTCATACACACCTGGGATATCATGAGAGTAAATGATGAGAGAATTTTCATTTTTGGGTGAACTATCCCTTTAAGAGTATCATATGAACTTTTTAGGACAGCATGCTGCACATACAATACAAATTAACAAATAATTGCAAAGTAGAATTTTGTCATGACACACGGCTACTCACTGGAAAATGTGTCTTGTTAACTGTAAGTTAAAGGAACATTCCGGGTTACAAAGTTAAGCTCAAACGACAGCATTTGTAGCATAATCTTGATTACCACAAAAAATTATTTCAACTTGTTCCTCCTTTTCTTTAAAAAAAGCAAAAATCGAGGTTACAGTGAGACACTTACAATGGAAGTGAATGAGGCCAATTTTTGGAGGGTTTAAAGGCAGAAATGTGAAGCTTATAATTTTATAAATGTACTTACATTAATTATTCTGTTAAAACTTGTGTTTTTTGAGCTGTGAAGTTGTTTAAAACGTTGTTTACCGGGATTGCAGTGGCAACACATTTTTAAAATTGGATACTGTTTATAAGCGATTTTTTTTTTTTTTAATTTTTTTTTTTATTTTATTTTTTTTTACCCTAAACAAAATGTGAACACGCATATTGTAAACGTCTTGTAGCTAATGTATACTTTTGAAACAGTGAGTATTTTAACGTTTACAATTTGGCCCCATTTACTTCCATTGTAAGTGCCTCACTGTAACAGGTGTTTTTTTTTTTTGGCCAATAAACCAATTGCTGTCTATTGAGCTTAGCTTGTATTTAATTGGGAATATTCCTTTAAGTTAGTAGTGTCGTAAATCAGTTACTCCCCAACACAGCTTACAACACCCACTAAATAAAGCAGGATGCTGACAACATCAACTGCAACAGAAGCATTATTTTTCAGGATGGGTGTCTTTTCTCCAACTGTGATTTGGTTTATTTTGAAAACTTCAACAAAATCTTGTTATGACAGATGGCTAAAAAATGAGCCAATTAGTGAGCCTGCAGCACATTTGACTGAATGTTTACCATACTAATTTCTGTTTTTCGCTCTTATTAGCTGTGATGAGTATGTTACTCAGTTAGACGAGATGCAGAGACAGCTTGCGGCAGCAGAAGATGAGAAAAAGACGTTGAACTCTCTTCTCCGCATGGCCATCCAACAAAAACTTGCACTCACCCAGAGACTAGAAGAACTGGAGTTCGACCAGGAGCAGTCTCACCGTACCCGCGTAGGCAAGACATCCAGACTGCGGACCACCACACCCAAAGTAAGTGGAACGCCCGTCCCGCCCCTTCCCGACACCCCTATGACAATTACCGAGGTGCTTACTGCAGCAGCCGCCATCACCTCGCCCACCACCCAGAATATACCCACTTTTACACCCACCCAACCTTCTGCTCCCAACAGCCCACCCATGCTGGAGGCCCCCTCTTCCCCCGCCTCCTCTGCATCCTCTTGGACACCCCTGACCATGCTCTACTGCCAGGGCGTGTCCCAGTGGACAATGGGAGTCCGGGCTTATGTAGTGGAGCCGCACTCTTTCAGTGTGGACTATGCCCACCGTCCTACCCATACCTCTATCCTGGCCCGTCGTTATGCAAGCGAGTCGCACTATTCCCCAGGCTCCGCCCCGTCCTCTTCCTATCGCTCTCCTCTTTTGGCAAGTCGCCGCTCCACGGTGAGCTCCTCCATGTCTCGCCCGCTTCCGAGTCACCTGATGCGTTCCACGTCTCGATACATGCCCCCACCATCCACCTACACCCCACTGTATCCCAGAAACCACAGCTCGCATCATCCCCGGTACTGATGCCCGGTGGGTTGCGCAGAGAGGACACACTGGTTTCCTGTGTTTGAATGTTTTGGGGTGTGCTTTTATGTACTCAGGGATTTAACGGAGCACAAGTGACCTGGCCTTCTTCAGACGAGACTGTTGATCAGTTCTCAGGAGACTGTGTTCTGTCAAACACGCATCCAACATGAATTTGGGTGCATGCGGACTTACAGATGAACAGATCAGAGGGACTTTTAGACATTTGAAAAAGGACATTACATTGACACAATCAGATTTTGTTGCAGTTCGTTGCCATGTATCAGACTGAATGTGAAACTGTCTAACGATAGACGTCATGTGCCGTTTTTGAAACTATTTCAGTCACTTAACACTGAAACATGCACTGCGTATTAGTCATTACTTTGTTTATACAGAGTGAAAAATTTTCAAGGATTACTTCTAAGTTTAAGAAGGGGTTAATTTGTTACAACAAGGTTTTTGTATGTTTTGGTTTAGGTTGGTTGAGTACACTCCAAAGAATATTGGATTGCAATTCACTCGAGTTGACCCAAAAGAAACATAAAGTAATATTTTGGGTTCAATACAAGTTAAGCTTAATCAACAGCATTTGTGGCTGTTCAAACCAAAAAAAAAAATTATTTTGACTTGCAAAATGTGCAAAAATCAAGGTTATGAGACACTTACAATAGAAGTGAATGGGGCCAGTGTTGGAAGGGTTTAGAAGCAGAAATGTGAGGCTTATAATTTTATAAAAGCACTTACATTAATTCTTCTGTGAAAACTTGTGTATTATTCAAGCTGTAAAGTTGTTTAAATGGACCTTTTTACCATTGTTTTAGAGTTATGGCCTTACATCGCCATGGCAACCAAGTTGTAAAATTGGCTATAACTTTACACAGATAAGGTTAGGATGTGATTTTATCACACTAAAATCATGTTAACACACGTATTGTTTATGTCTTGTGGCAATACTTTTGAAAAAGTTACTATTTTAACGTTTACCAATTGGCCCCCAATCACTGCCATTATAAGTGCCTCACTGCAACCTAGATTTAGCTTCTTTTTTTTTTTTGGGGACGAGTTGAAATAAATTTTTGCGGTAATCAACATTTTGCCATAAATGCTGTTGATTAAGCTTTTCTTGTATTGAGTTCATAACATTCCTTTAATATCTCTGTTTTGACTCATTATTTGATCCGACTTATCTGCAATGGTGATGAGGTCATGTGACAAGTAGGATACTACTTAGAGTTGCATACTGCATATTGTGTCGCATACATCTTACATACAGTATGCAATAAGCAGTACGCTAGTATTCCATTCTGAACATAGCCTAAAGTGTGAGACAGTTGGCTATGTCATAGTTTATGCTGTCACAGTGCTGGGCCGCCCATGTAATGGTGAATGTGCAAAAACTGTTGTGAACTACTCTAGTGACATCATTTTAACTTTACAGTAGAGATTAGCCTGATCCGGGGTCAGATGTAAGGTAAAACTGAGAACTCATTAATGTTATGAGTGCTTACAGGAAAGTGCTTGCAATGTTGCATTGAATGTATATTAATGTTGGAAATGTGATGCAAATGTCTAGATGACTATAAAATATTCTCAGGGAATATCATTCATCATCAGGGGTCTCATAACAGGGGTCTAAGCCAAATACTTTAGGGAAAATAACATGTACAATTTATAGCACATATTAGTCACGTGACATCTTAAGCAGTGATTTACAGTAGAACAGATGTTTTTTTTTGTTTTGTTTTTCTAAAACGCACAGTGCTTGTATATCACCAGACGTGACTGTTGTCTGTGTTCTTTTAAAGACAACTTGCCCCTCAGTTTGTGTTGGCATGCTACCCTTTGCATTGACATTTTTATACACTACCTGTTTTTATTTATTTTATTTTTATTTCTCGTTCATATTTGGCAAATTACCAAATTTCAGAACTTGCAGCTAAATGCTGCCAAATTGTGCAAGAAATGTCAAAACACAGCACTTAGTGAGGGATATGCATGGACCCAATACATCTTTGGCATCTTTAGTTCCTCTGTTAAATGTTCTTACTTTCCAAATATATCTGTATTTTGAGAGAGGCGTCTGTGTCCTCCCATTACACATCGACTCTACTGCGCCAAAGACACTGACGGGCCTTCTAGAGCCATATCTCGTTTCTACAAAACCCAACACAAACATGCTTGAAGCCCGAATCATTTGACAGGTGTGGACCCCTTAACCCCAGACATACCATCATTTCCCTGCATGCCATTTTAAGCTGATTTCTATTAAATACATTAAAGCAATGTCACATGAGCAAAGGTTGTGCTGTATTTCAGCAGAACAACGAGAGTGGCATTGCTTTATACAACAGACCTACAAACAATGCGTTAAAATCGACTGACATTTTAGACACAATACGGCCAGCTATTTTCTTTACTTTTGCTTCAGCAGTGGAAATAGTTTGGTTACAATGTTGCAAACAATAGAACTGGAATTCTGTGTGGCAAACAGACAACCAAAGTGATTCATACAGTGAAATGTTCCAGTGCTGTTATGAGAGTTATCAGCGCTCTTGAACCACTGCTTGTCCAATCAAATTAGTGGTCAGGAACTGTTGTAAAATTTCAAATACATTTTTTAAATAAAAATCTACATTTTGAATTTTACATTTTGCTAAATAAAATGCATTAATGCTCACACAGGCCTCAGTATTTAGTTTAGCTGTCTGTTTGTGATTTATAGCTCCAATAGTCAAACTATAGGTGGCTCTCTATAGAAAGCTATGCAAAGCATCTATTTTTGTTATTTAATTTTCTTGCTTAATTTGTACCACAGTAGTCTTAGATACAAGGTTTTCAAATGTGCACATATGCAGTTTTTTAATTTTGCTTTGAGAAGTGCACACATTTTTATTTGAAGTTGAATCTGGGACCGATAAAAGGTTGACCTGCATTTGTTCTGGTTTGTACGGAAAGGTTTTTTATTCATTTGATCTGTTATCTGAGGATTTAGGGATGCTTAGTAACAGATTACATATGTTTTTTAACACAGGACAGGAAACCTTGTGTAACCTCCTCTCTGTGGCACCCTGAGGCCTATTGCACACAAACATTACACGCGTGAAAAGTGTCGCTTGTGATCATGCCATCTCCAAATCTAAAAGCCCAGTTGCGACGTCCTCATTTGCAACTGATGTCCAGTTTAAAGGAACCTGTCAAATGCTTCCCGCTTCCTTTTCCGCATCACTTCCTCTTTGATTTTTTTCCTCATTCTCCCTGTGAAGTTGATGCGTCATGCTTTGACACATCTGCACTAGATGAATGTGTTTTCTACTGTTACTGTTAAAAAAAAATGCAACACAATTTTGTTATTCTATTATCACTGAATGTCCATGTCTGCTGTCTTATGCATGTGTATACAGTACATGGGGTACAGGAAACCACTGTATATGTCTGTTGTTAAATGAAAAGTAACGCGTTGGATATTCTTCAAATATGCTGTAAATAACAGGTATAAATGAAACGCATTTATTGGTTCTGTGTCCTCATTACATCAAGAGGTTGCAAAGTTTCAGGTCCATGAAAGGATCTGTGGACTATTTCTTTGTATATCTACATTAATTTGCACTGCTAAATACATTCAAGGTTCTTTACAACATTATCGCTCTACATTATAGAACAATCTGCTAAAACATCCAGATAAAAAGCATTTTACGGTAGTAGCCATGGCCGGGTCTAAGGGGGGCCTTGGAGGGGTATTGCCCCCTGTAAAACATGGCCAGGTCTTAGGGGGGGCTGGGTGGGGGCCATTGCCCCTAGGTACCATGGCCACGTAAAGGGGGACTAAGGGGACAATGAACACCAGAAACCATGACTGGGTCTAAGGGGGTGGAGGGAGCTAGGGGACATTGCCCCCAGAAACCATGGCCAGGTCGTAAACCATGGCCGGGGCTAGGGGGGGCATTGCCCCCAGAAACCATGGTCGGGTCTAAGGAGGGGCTGGGGGGGAACTTCTGATGCTCCCACACTGGTTGAATGGCGTAACAATAGAACCTATTGCCCACCCTAAAGTTTAAGATCTCACCCTAGACCTGGCCCTAGTAGTAGCTGTGGAACATGCATTTTTCTAGCTCGTCCAAGCTGGTTTAGGTGTTTGCCGAGCTGGAAAACTGACTGGTGGGGATCTTGCTGAGCTGGTAGACCATCTTGGACCAGCAACAAACCAGCTGCCACGTTCCAAAGACCAGCTTCACCACCATAAGTTTGTATGAATTGGTTTTTGCAGAAGGGCCCTTTACCAAGATGGTCTAAAAGCACAGCCAGGCTCCCACCAGCTGGTAGTCTGGCTTGTCAACCATTTAAGTCAGCCTGGACCGGTTAGAAACCATATTTAAAAACACAGCTACCAGTTTTAACTAGATTTTCCAGGACAGTATCATTTTGTTCAGCATTTGTGACACAGTGCAAACCGGTCTATATTGTGGACAATGTTGTGTTATTATTGTGCTGAGTTCAGAGTGGCATACTACCCATACTACTTCTGCCATATCTATCTATTGCAGAACTAGCAGAGTAGCATGATAGTATGCCAGTTCAAACTCGGCCATGGCCCTGAAGTGAGGTAAGTGAAAGCTGTATGCAGTACATACTTTTAGTGCATTGTATATCTAAATATCTAAATTGGGATGCAACCAAAGGTAAGTGCTGCCCCCTGGCGTTGAGAGGACTAACCTCTCGGTCTCTTCTAGATAGTCAGCAGCCTCCTGCAACATTGCCACCACTCTACAAAAAACTAAACACGCCGGGCCCCTTTAGCCCACAGGTAATCCTTTTACTTATAGCTCTTTCATTATTAGATATTATGTGATATTATATTTGTTATTGTGCTAATTTCAATTTATGTAAATTCAAGCATTTTAACCCTTGGATGGACTCACAGGTCAATTTGACCCATTTAAACTTTTAACACTGATTTACATCAACTTAACTTTAATGTAAATCTGAACCTGGCAATGTTATTTTTTAAATGACATGCATTTGTAAACAAAGCTATAAAAAATTACCTAATTTGTACCTTCGGGTCAATTTGACCCGGTTCATATAAAAACTTACAAGAAAGCTGTAAAAGGGTAGAAAAGTTCTAAATGCTATATATATGTGGACACTCATATTCATAATTGCACCCACACACACCCTTCCACACACTCGCGTATACACACACACACACACACACACACAAACATAGACATACATACATAACTACATCCATACACGCACACACACACTCATTGACAACAGACACAAATATTAATTTGTTCAAAAGTTATTTTACTGTTAATTCAGTGTTCATTAAAATGTTTTACATGTTCAAATGAGAAATAATAAACAAATAAATATCTGTTTGAAAAAAATGTAGAACAAAATGCAAATTAAATTTATTAGATTATTTTGTTAGAATATTCATCAAAAGAATTTCAGTGGATTGTTTTTTTTTTTTTTTCAGTGTTTGCTGCCATCTAATAGAATGATCTAAGACAAAAAGTAGAGTGATAGAGCAAACAAAGCCTTTATTACAAGCTTTTGAAATTAAAGATAAAAAAATGGGTCAGTTTGACCCAGAAGGGTCAATGTAGGGACTTGATCGTTAAAACCATCCAAAGGTTAATCCAAGTAACATTTTGTGTACCTGGATTAAAGACAACATGAAATATAATTGACTCTATTTAGTGTATATTGCACATTTCAACAGTGCATAGTATTTTGAAGAAAACAAATGCTTATTTTCATCATTCGTCATCAAAAACATATAACATTCTCTTCCAGTAACATGAAAACTTTTCACAATCCAATCGAATCCCAAATGGATTAAATCCTGTCCTCGTCCCACCATGAATTTTCTTTATTTAAATGTTGCTTTGGTTTAACGCATTTGCTAAATGACAACTTGTAGCAACAGCAATGTCAAAGAGGTTTGATTGCCAGGGAACACAATATAAAAAAATAAATTAAAAAAAAGAGTCCTTATTTCCTTCACTATCCACTCAAACTTATCTAATCCTCATGCAAAAAAAACAAAAAAAAACGTTTTTAACAAAAAGCATGAACTTTTCGTTTGAGTCCAAACACTGTAATTAGTGTTAATTATTATTTTTGTCTTATTGTCCAGTACAAATATCAAAATATCCTTAAAACAACATGTACATTTACTTATTAAGTCTAGTTTTCAGAGAAATATGACAAAATTAAGTGAACTTTATTCTGAAAACAAAAAACTGCCAATGGGCTATGAAAAGTCCATTGAAATATGTTCATTTTTCCTACCCCATTGGCAATTTATTTATTTATTTATTTTTTAACCTCCTGAGACCCGAACGTGACTGCTGTGTGCATGTTCCATGTCCCTTTTAGATTTGTAACTAGCAGCCCATAATAAACATGCAGAAAGTTTTCCTTAAAATTTATGTCCTCATAAAACGCTATAGAAAGTCTTTTTTTTTTTTTTTTTTTTTTAAATTGTGTACATTTCCAGGAGTGTTGGTTATTCATGTTTTTGAGACGTTACAGACATTACAGCTGATTATCTGTTATGCTGCTTTGGAACAACATGGATTGGGAAAAGCACAAATTAAAAACTATACAAACAAGCACATAGGTTCCAGGGGGGATGGGGGGAGGTAACCCCCCAATAATCAAAACAAGCAAGTACAACACCCCGCCCCCCCCCTCCCCCCCATATTTATACCATGATCAATGAAAACATGTAAATGCTTCATGCTGTTTCATGTTGTCTGTAAACCAGTACATGTATGAATTCTAAAAAAGGGGAAAGAATTTTAAACAGTGCCTCTTCCGGGGGCCTGAGTAGCTCAGCAAGTAAAGACGCTGACTACCACCCCTGGAGTCATGAGTTCGAATCCAGGCCGTGCTGAGTGACTCCAGCCAGGTCTCCTAAGTAACCAAATTGGCCTGGTTGCTAGGGAGGGTAGAGTCACATGGGGTAACCTCCTTGTGGTCGCTATAATGTGGTTCTCGCTCTCTGTGGGGCACGTGGTGAGTTGTGTGTGGATGCCGCGGAGAATAGCGTGAAGCCTCCACACGCACTATGTTTCCACAGTAACGTGCTCAACAAGCCACATGATAAGATGCACGGATTGACAGTCTCAGATGCAGAGGCAACTGAGATTCATCCTCCACCATCTGGATTGAGGCGAGTCACTACACCACCACGAGGACTTGGAGCGCACTGGGAATTGGGCATTCCAAATTGGGGAGAAACGGGGAATTTTTTTTTTTATGTATTTGCATCTCATTTAGTTCGTAAAAACCAAGTGTGAAACGGTTCCTCTTAATTATATTAAATAATCTTATGATCTCTCTCTCTTTCTCTCTTGTTTGTCTGAACATAATTTTGTTGCAGGTGGATTATAATGAGGATCCTGTCTCCCCGACTCCAAATCAGAGGCAATGCTTGGATTTTACACCTCAGAAGTGTGTCACACTGCCTTACCATACCAACCGCAGCGCCGCCCTGACATTGAGGCGAAAGCGATACACACAGGGCACTGTGAGCTGTACATACGCTATGGTGTGGGGAGAGGGACACAAGCCAAAGAGGCCCAGTATGCATGTGTGATCACATGACACTCTGACATTGTTTGATTTGATTGATTTGTGTCGTTGTCCAGCAGCTTTTTGCCTTTGACGCTTCTTTACACACTACTGAAAGTGTTGATGTTTCACAGTTTTGTCAGCTGAATGTGATATCTTACAATCATTGATGCGATGTTATAGAAAATTTTAAGGTGAAATTAATAGTAGAGCATGGGGATGTTTTTAACTAAGATAAAATCTTACAAATACTGACACTAGTAATACTAAAATAGATTATTTAATTTGTGGAGAATGCACTTTTATTTAACAGTAAGTTACTATGTTAAATTAAATCTTGTTCGACAGACCAAATACAATGTCAAAGAAACGTTCTGGTTTTAATACAAATCAAGCCCATGCAACAATATTTGTGACATGCTGTCAATTACCACCAAATAATTAAAAATTTCTTCATCAGTTTGTAATAAAACAAAAAAAAGACCTTTACAGCTATAGCCAACACTTAGAATGGAAGTCTATGGGGCAAGGCATTGCACCAGGATAAATGTTAAAAAACACTTTCGAAAGTATAGCCACTAGACTTAAAGATTATACGTGTTAACTTGAGACTCGTGTGGTAAAATCACTTACCAAGTGTGCAATATTTAAAAGGGACTGTTTGATTATAGAAAGGGAATTACATTAGTTACATGTTCATCCTCCTTGAAAAGTAGTTCCACCATTGAAAGATGATTTAGACAACTTTACAGCTCAATAACATAGACTTTTTGTATGCTAGAATTTTCTAACAAAAACACAAACACATTTCAGCTTTAAACCCTCTGGAATGTCTTGCCCCATAGACTTCCATTGTAAGTGCATTACTATGAATGCCGTGTTGGGTGGGTTTACAAACTGAGGGATGAGTCCAAATTGTCTGTGGTAATCAACTGCATAAGACAGATACTGTTGCTAGAGCTTAACTTGTATTAAACCCAGCCCATTTCTTAAAAATCTGCAGGCTAAATGAACCAAAGCCTTTAAACACCACTAAAACACAGTTGGGAAATGATTGAAGACTGCACATATAAATGAAAAGACTGTCCAAGATGCAGCAAGCTTGATTATTTATCCTATTCTAAGCCTTTCTGACAAAACCCTGCAGATTATATCCATTGAATACCATAAACTACCTCTCTGTAAATTTTTTGCAGATGAATATACACATCTTTCACCTGACAGGAATGTTGCATGCATAAATTTCACTCTTGTTATACTCTACCATCACTTAAACTTCTCTTAATATTTGCACTGCTGCTGATGTTGGTATTTTCATGGATTTATAATCTACAGTATTCTGGAACCCAGCAGTTATCTCAGCTGCAAGCACAAACACAAACTCGGACCAGAGCATTCCAGTGCTGTTGGTAGTTGGTTGACTGTTAATCTCAACTTCTCTAAACTCTAATGTCTTAACCTGCTGTTCCAAACACACTGGACCTACTGATAGTGAAAGTGTGGACAATCCTTTGGGAATGGACCTGTCGTGCTCTTGTGTACAGATCCATCCAGATCAACAGTGAATTCATCCAAAGTATTAACCTACCCTGCGGTGTATTGCTTTTGTTTTAATGTCTTGACCATTTGTGTATGGCACAGCAATCTATTAGCCTAATTAATAATAAAAAAAAATTACAAAATTGAAAACAAAACATTTATCACTGAACCACTGAAATACAGGTAGAGTCTTCTTTGTGAACAGCAATAAAGCGTAATGTAAGCTAATTCTCTATTACTGCATAACATTAACTGGTGTAACACTTGCAGTTTAATGAGTATATAAATAAATTGATTTAATAAAACCAAAATGAAACCACTCTGTGTCATGACTTTTGAGAGTTTTGCGCTCTCTTGCAGACTTGATTCTACAAGCAGACAAGCGCCATTGTTTGTACAAGGTCTATTATGGGTTCAATACAAGTTAAGCTCAACTGACCGAATTTTTGGCGTAATGCTGATTACCAAAAAATTTATTTAGGAAA
The DNA here is from genome assembly GCF_019703515.2 of Myxocyprinus asiaticus. Classification (NCBI taxonomy): domain Eukaryota; kingdom Metazoa; phylum Chordata; class Actinopteri; order Cypriniformes; family Catostomidae; genus Myxocyprinus; species Myxocyprinus asiaticus. Next base: position 3,736,864 of record NC_059390.1, on the reverse strand, counting down.
ATGTCATTTTCTTTGTTTCAGTGAGGCACTTATAATGGAAGTGAATGGGGCCAATTTTTGGAGGGTTTAAAGTCAGAAATGTGAAGCTTATAATTTTACAAAAGTGCTTATATTCATTCTTTAAAAAAAAAATAAAAATAAAAACTTGTGTATTATCTGAGCTGTAAAGTTGTTTAAATCGTCGTTTTAGGGTTTACAGTTAGGATGTCATGGCAAAAAAGTTGTAAAAATGGAAATAATTTTACACAGAAAGGGTGAGCAAGCAATTTTATCACATTAAATAATGTTAACACGTATACAGTTTACATTTTGTGGCTATACTTTTGAAACAGTGAGTATTTTAATGTTTATTGATTGCCCCCTTTCACTTCCATTGAAAGTACCGCGCTGCAACCCATGGGCGAGGGACGAGTCAAAATAATTTTTTGTGGTAATTAACATTGTGCCACACATGCGACTGAGATCAACTTGTATTGAACCGAAGTCCACTGTCGGCCATCTTTGAAACGCTCTAGGGGTGCTACTTCCCTTCTTGCCAGTGCAGCTCCTATTTACTTGAATGGGAAAAGACCAAAATCTGAAAAACGGTTGGTCAAGATTACAATCGAAGAACATATTTTAAATCAGCAATAAAATATGACAATACTAGTATAGTAAATTGTGCTTCTTTACCTCATATTACACAAAAAAAAAAAAAATGCAATTTCCCCGGTATAGCTAATGCGCATGCGCGTTCTAGAGTTGACATAAAGGTGATGACTGTATCTAAAAGGTGATTGGCTCTTTTACCTGTAAGGCGGGACTTCCTTACTACGTCCGTTGACCGTTGGGCGCTCCAATTTCTCCCATTCATTTTAATATGAATATCCGTCTTTGCTAAATAGTCTCTGATTGAACCCTTTAAGCGTTTCCCTCAAAGGGGCGGAGTTATGTTATGATTGCGTGAACTGTCGTCTGCTGCGCGCTTTTGCGGCAAACGTAACAAGAAGGCGCAACAACGCGAGTTGTGTTCATACTTAACTGAGGATTGCAAAAATATATATATATATTTATATATTATTAGATACGTGTTTGGAAGAGTAGCCTAAATATTGACGATCTGAAATGTGTGAGAAGGTGAAGAGAAACGTCAAAAATGCGTATGATGTGGAGGAGTTCAGACGCATCGCGGTGAGGAGAAGATCTGGGCAAATCAATGGAGAGCAGCAAATCAGACCCAAATCCATTTCTGGTGAGACATCTTTAGAGTCGTTTTACAATTCTTTACTGGGACAGTGACTCTCAGCTTTTAAAAATGTGGTTTTCGAGCTTTGTGCTCTGAAGTGTGACACAACATTGCGAATGAATTACTGATGTCTGTGTTGTCTCGAGACAAATCAAGTGTGTCTTGTGCTTTTATAGAGAAGAGGCATTCTTGTGACCAGTTTACATAGTCATGTCATGAGCAGAGAGTGTGTTCAAATGTATTTTCAAAATGTTTAATTATTTGCTGAAAAAAAAGTTTACTTTTCTATGATAAACTGTTTTCTTTCTCTTTTTCAACCAGTGTCTGTTGGCTCTCCCTGCTGAAAAAAAAAAAGATGAAGAAAAAAAAGAAGCTTAAACCAGCTTAGAGGTGTTGGCTGGTTTAAGCTGGTTTTACAGTGGCCAAATCAACCAATCAGGCTGTGCGACCAGGTACAATCAGCCAAACAGTTTAGGCGGTTTTTCCTATTTTTTTTTTTTTTTTTTTAGCAGGAGACCTTTTTTCATTTCGAACCTTCCTTTCAAAAATAAATAACAAATAAAAATAAAATTGCAATATGAAAACTAAGTACTAATAGTGTTTGATGCTATTTGCACCCCTAAATAAATTCAGTACTAACATACAGTTTTAGTACCCTAAACCTAACCCTGCCCTTCCCTTTAAAATTAACCATGGTTTTACTACAGTAACATTAGTATCACCATGGTGTTTTGTAGTAAAATCATAGTAACCACAAAAATAAAACATGGTTACTACTGTATATTTGCACCATATTACTGTAGTAACATTATGGTTAATTGCATTACATCAATGGCCAAAAAGCATGGTTACTACAATACTGCTATAGTAAAACCATGTTTTTTGGGGGGGATTTTTCCCCTTTTTCTCCCAATTTGGAATGCCCAATTCCCAATGTGCTTTTAAGTCCTCGTGGTCGCGTAGTGATTCGCCTCAATCCGGTGGCGGAGGATGAATCCCAGTTGCCTCCCCGTCTGAGACCGTCAACCCGCGCAACTTATCACATGGCTTGTTGAGTGCATTGCCACGGAGACATAGCGCATGTGGAGGCTTCACGCCATCCACCGTGGCAACCACGCTCAACTCACCACGCGCCCCACCGAGAATGAACCACATTATAGCGACCACAAGGAGGTTACCCCATGTGACTCTACCCTCCCTAGCAACCGGGCCAATTTGGTTGCTTAGGAGACCTGGCTGGAGTCACTCGGAACGCCCTGGGATTCGGAATTTTACCTGGATCCAGTGGCGTAGCCAAGGGTATTAGAGATTATTATTTGATTTCAAATGTATATTTATGAAGTAGTTCAAAAAATGCATAAAGTCTGATTTCTGGAAGTGTGAAAGAACTGTTCGAATGTGCTGCATCTCTGTTGTTAAGGAAAATTTGTTAAAAAAAAAAAAAAACCTGGGCGGAAACTTGATACATCCATTTTTTTTTTTTATTTTTATTGAGGCCCACCCAAAAGTAATTTCCTGGCTACGCCCTTGCCTGGATCAAACCTTTCAACTCCCCGACCTTACCGTGACCAAATCACTGTGAGGAAATCAACCTTTATATTCATTTTTCATGTATTATTGTATTAATGTACGGTAAGTAGTATTAAAGGAAATACAAAGAGTCGAAACAGGAAACAGGATGGCAAAAAGTTGGACCCGAACTCATCCACGCAAAAACAGCACATCATTACACCCCACACCACAGCAGTGACTGTAGGGGTGCAGTTTTTCTTTGTTTCCACCAGACTATTGGAGTGCAAATAGCCGCACTGTGTGGCAGGTGCTATTTACACCTAGTGCAAATAATCACTCGCTTAAAAAAAAAAAAACTGAGACCTGAGCATGCATTTTGCAGTATAAATTCAGCAAGTGAGGGTCTTGATCTGGAATGCATCATGTGTTTATGTTGCATCTAAATGAAATGATTACTGCGAATGATACTAATCATTAAAACAGATAACGCTATTGTGGGTCATGGGTTGAGGAGATGTTTTGATGTAGCTTTTTCCACAGAGCACGCAGTTATTTAGACCAGGGGTTTTTCAAACTGGGGTCTGGGGCCACAAGGGGGTACTAAGGGGTCAGTGAAAAAATAAAATAAAATGTCTTGTTGGAAATCATGAGATTTATCATGGATATTTTATTCTATTGAAACCCATAGTTTGTAACTGTAAGAAATAATAAATAAATAAATAATATGCATAATCTATAGGTTTGTGATGGAAAAATGTTTCTTGAACCTTTAGCTTGACAATGGGGGCTGTGGGGTTGTAAGGCCATATTCTTAGTAAAGCTGCTTTGGAACAATACTATTAATTGTGAACAAATTTGTAAAAAAAGAAAAAAAAATGTACAAATACATATACTTTTTATTTGAAAACGTTTCTCTTCAGGTTACAAATATTAATAGTGGAAATAAGATAAGAAAAATATACACTATAACTTATATAATTTAGGGAGATAATATTTTAATCTCTTTTTTTGGCTTTAGCACAATGACAATATAAAAGCCAATTGTTTAATTTCACTAACATGTTATCTTTGCAATATCACAAGTTTTTTCTCACACAATAAAATTTCATGTATATTCTTTATAAATGAAACTATAAACCTGGCTTTATATTTTTGGAAGGGGGCCCCATGCAATGGTATCATGATATTGAAGGTCCATGGCATTGAAAAGTTTGAAAACCACTGATTTAGACTGCACAGTTAGGAGCCCTTACCATTATTGTCATAATATTTACACTATGTGTATAACTATGTGGTGCACTGGTGTTGCAAAAATCTCATAAAATACCATAAAGTAAGTTTCTGTATTAGATTGACAGGTGTAACTGCCTTTGTTTGAAAATGTAAGAACAACTTTCCGCCAATAGAGGGCATCACAAGAACTTCATATTCTTCATACATGAACTTCAGAGCTGCCTGAGTGAACACGCTTGGGCTGAGTTCAGAATTGCTGTTTAAAGTCAGAAATAGTATGAGTAGTATGGCAGTATGCGATTCCGGAGTCAGCCTCAAACTTTTCGTGACGCAAAAGGGGCCAAATAAACTGCTTGTGACAAGGAGGAGTGTGTGGTCGGGCTGTGAGTGTGCGTGCCTGGTGTTGAGTGGCCCAATCAGCGGGGGAGAGAGAAGAGGAGTTGGGAGTGCTGGGGAGAGAGAGAGAGACACATGGAGCTGTGTGTGTGTGTCGTCCTGTTATTATGTTGCAGTTCAGTGTTTTAAATTATTATTAAAGTCTTGTTAAATGTTAATCTTGTTCCTGCTTCCTCCTTTCCCGATGAACAAGAGGCTTGTCTGCCACGTTGGTGCCGAAACCCGGGACTGGAGGAAGACGCGCCATCAGAGAGCCCTCGCCACTGATTGGGCACTCAACGCCAGGCGCGCACACTCACAGCCCGGCCACGCCCTCCTCCTCGTCACAATGCTAGTTTAGGCCTGCCATTTACTATCCCGTCAACCATGCGAGATATGATTTCAAATGATTTTGAATTGACTATAATTGTTCATGTGCTGTAGGTTATCTAAAATAACATGCCTCTAGTTCTCATTCTAATAGATATTAGATAATGTGTTTTGTCTGTCCTCTGCATGTACAAAATTATAAATGTAAAGAACTAACATCTGAGCTGCACAATTTATGGTCTATTGTAAGGTTACATGACCTAATGTGGAAGAAACAAGTCTTTAGGAAATTGCAAAATGCCCAGTTTAAGAAATGTTCTCAATCTGAAGCCCTTAATTCTTTTATTTTTTAAAAGAAGGGGGGGCTTTAAAGTTACTTAGTTTTAGTTTGGATTTTGTAAGAATGCAATTTTGAGATGGTCACCTGATGCCATGTGAAGATCAGACATGTGAACGGCGAGCTCTGCGCACTTTGCTAGTTTTAATACCTTTTATGACATAAACCGGTGAGATTCGATACACTCTGTCCATAACTGTTCTAGGAGGACAATATGTCAAAGAATTCAAAAGATGCTGAACTTGTCGGCAATGCTGACGAAGGTCGATCGATCACTGCCAAGGAGGCGAAGATTACTGAAGTGGTCACAAGAATGGGGGATGTCGAGAAACGGATAGATTATCTGGAGTCATCGGAGAAGGAATTATCTGCTAATCCACTAGCGACCAAGGTGGATTTGGAGCATGTCTGGGAGAAGTTGGAGGACATGGAAAACCATAGCCGGCGGAATAACGTCCATATATATCGTGGTAGTCCCAGAGGGAGTGGAGGGACAGGATATGGTGGGATTCCTGGATGGGCACTTTCCGAGTCTGCTCGACATAGCAGGCCATAAGCTTGAAATCAAGCGAGCTCACAGGGTTGGCGATCCATGGAAGGAGACAGGTCCCAAACAATTCTGACCAAATTTCTGAGATCATCCGATAAAGATCTTGTTACGTGAGGCGAGGTGTAAAGGAAGGCTTTCTTGGAAGAACCACAGCATTTTCTTGTTCCCAGACTTGACGAGAGAAACGTGAATGATTCAAGGATGCAAGAAAATTTTTCATCAACGGAAGGTCGCTTTTGCTCTTATATTCCCGTCCAAATTGAGAATAGATGCTAAGGATGGCCGTAAAACATTCACATGCCCACAGCAAGTGATGTCCTTCATAAAGTCAATGGAGTAAGTCATCTTGTGGTACTCGCATTGCAGCCGAGTGGACCGGCTCGCTGAACATTCACTTGACTGTTTGAAGATTATGCGCACTCTTTTTGTGCCGGTTCCGCCTAGCGGCTGGAGATTATTTTGTAGAGCAACACATCTTGTGGACAGTTTTGTGGATTTTTTTTTATATCCAAGTCCCTCATTTCATCTGTCTTTGATTGCTCAATTGGAAACATTTTAGTCTCAGATCATGCCGTGGTTTGTTTAGAGGTGCTGCCACATATGAAGAAAAGGAAATCATATAGTTGGTGCTTTGATGTGTCCCTCTTGCAAAATCCTGAATTCCAAAAAATGCTAAAGGCTGAAATCAGTGTCTATATGGAGACCAACTGGTCATTAGTATCCTCTGTGAGCATGGCTTGAGAGGTACTTAAGGTGGTTCTTAGGGGCCGGATTATACAGTATGCCGCATTCAGAAAAATCCAAAGCACGAGAACTCGTGGAATTGGAAGGGAATATTAGAAATGCTGAGGCAGAGCTGAAGCGCCGAATGTCGTCTAATGGCCTCAGAGAACTGACCCAATTGAAATGCAGATATAACACTATTTTGTCACGGAAGGTGGAGTTTTGGCTATTCAGGGCAAGACAGTCATACTGTGAGTCGGGGGACAAAGCAGGGAAGATTTTGGCTAGATATATAAAACAGAGAGAGTCTTTTTCTTCCATTCCCTCAGTGAAATCTGCTGGTGGTAAAATATTTACCTCGCCCATTGATATTAATAATGCTTTTAAAGAATTCTATCTTTATCTTTATAGTTCCACATCTTCGTCTGCTGAAGAGGATATTAGAAACTTTGTGGAACCATTAGAACTTCCTAAACTGTCAGCTGAGTAAATAAATTCTCTTGATTCTGAGATAACCTTGGAGGAGATTGGTGAGGTAATTAAAGACTTGTGTACAGGCAAGGCTCCGGGCCAGATGGCTTTGCCGTTTAATTTTTTTAGATCTTATGCTACAGAACTGGCTCCACTTTTGCTAGAAGTTTATACGGAATCATTAAAGAATGGAAAGCTTCCACCAACCATGACGCAAGCCCAAATCAGTCTGATTCGTAAAAAGGACAAAGATCCAAGCGAGTGTAAGAGTTACCGTCCAATTTCCCTGATCCAGCTAGACATTAAAATATTGTCAATTTTGGCTAACCGATTAAATAAAGTTTTGACATCTCTTATACATGTATATCAAGTGGGGTTTATTCAGGGCCGTAGCTCTTCTGATAATATTAGGTGTTTCATCAATATCATGTGGTCACTGGCGAATGATCAGACTCCGGTCGCTGCCATCTCACTTGATGCCGAAAAGGCATTTGATATGGTAGAATGGGATTATCTTTTTAAGATTTTGGAATTGTATGGGTTCGGGAATACTATTATTGATTTGAATAAGTTACTTTACAGACACCCGGTAGTGGCGGTACAAACAAATGGATTAATTTCAGATTATTTTACTCTGGATAGGGCCCCCGGCAGGGTTGCCCTCTTTCCCTTTTATTGTTCTGTCTTGCCTTGGAACCATTAGCAGCCGCGATAAGAAAGGAGGATGATTTTCCAGGGGTGGTGGCAGGAGGTGTGGCGCATAAGCTTTTGCTTTACGCAGATGATATTTTATTATTCGTCTCTGACCCCAGTAGATCTATGCATTGCCTCCACAGAATTATTAATTCCTTTTCTAAGTTCTCAGGATACAGAGTTAATTGGTCTAAATCTGAAGCTTTGGTTCTGACAGCGTACTGTCCAGTAACGGCTTTTCAACCAGGCGCCTTTCAGTGGACCAAACAGGGCATTAAGTATTTGGGTATTTTATTCCCAGCAAATTTGTGTGATTTAGTTAGTCAATTTTGACCCATTAATAAAAAGGTTTTCGAGTGATATGGGAGGTGGGCTTCATTACCTTTATCTATGATTGGGAAGGTTTATGTTATTAAAATGAATTGTATTCCAAAATTCAACTAGCTGCTACAGTTTCTCCCTATAGATGTCCCCCTCTCTTATTTCAAGCAATTTGATAGCATAGCGAAGTCCTTCATTTGAAATGGTCAACGTCCCAGATAACACTTACTATGTAATCGTAAATTATATAGGCCAGTTGACAAAGGTGGGCTAGGCCTACTCAAGATTTTGTTTTATTATTATGCATTCGGTCTCAGACATTTGGCTCATTGGTCGGTTCCACCTGAGAGAGCCCCTCCCTGGTTTTGTATTGAACAGGAAGTTCTTGCCCCTATTTCGCCATTGCAAAGCCTTTCTATCAAACTAACAGGAGAAGTTTAGTTACACCCCATTATCTTGCATTTGCACTCAGTATGGACAAAATTGTCCAGAGTGTTTAATTCGGACATTTATTTAAATGTAGCCTCGAGCATATGGCTGAACCCAAAATTATGTATTAATAAATCCCCTTTCTGCTGGACAGAGTGGATTGAGAGGGAGGTTAATACGCTCAGTGACCTATATGAGAGTGGACTGTTGAGATCCTTTGACAATATGGTTCAACATTTTGGGATTCTGTTCTTTAGGTATTTACAGCTGCACCACCTGCTCTGTACTATTTTTGGGAGTAGCATACACCACTCTAAAGCGGCAGATACTCAGGGAGAGGTGATTACTGCTTTTGGAAAAGGTCATGAGGCATCAGTGTATTACTCCCTGCTAATTCAGAATCTGGGGGACGGAGCTTTGGCTTCTCTCAAGAGATTATTGGATAAAGATCTAAACTTGGTATTGGAGGAGGGAGTGTGGGCTAGGATTCTACAAAACATCAAGTCTACATCTAGAGATGCAAGGGTGCGACTTATGCAATTTAAGATTTTACATAGATTCTATTGGACCCCCATCTAGATTGAATAGGCTTGGTCTGAAAGACAAACCCACCTGCTGGCGATGCCAATCAGAAGATGGGGACACAACCCATGTTTTTTGGTGGTGTGTTCAGATCCAAGAATTTTGGTTGAGGGTTCAGAGTTTTATGTGTGACGTATTGGGCACTCAATTTTAATTTTACCCCAGACTCTGTATTTTAGGCGATGGGGCGGTCGTTAATTTAGGGGATGAATACATAAAAAATTGGGTCCTAGCCAGTGTTATGATCAGCAGACAGATTTTTCTTAGGGGATGGAAGGCGATTGGAGCGCCCTCATTTCAAGAGTGGTGCACAGAGATTGGGAGGGTGGTGGCATTCGAGGAAATGTCATGGAGAAAGCTGGGCAACTTAGATTAATTTTATAAAAAATGGGGCAGCTATTTGGCCTTCTTGGAGGGCTCTCGGGGAGGGGCAGTGGAGAGAGAAGTGTAGTTTTAAATGTGTTTTTTTTTTTTTTTTTTTTATATATATATATATTATATACACACACACACACACACACACATATATACATATATATATATATATGTATATATATATAATATGTGTGTGTGTGTGTGTGTGTATATATATATATATATATATATATATATATATATATATAAATAATATATTTTGTGTGTGTGTATACTCAAGTGTGACCACAGGGATATTTGTTGAGGGTCAGGGTGGGGTTGGAGATTGGGAGAGGGAAAGGGAATAATGGGGGCTAAATGTTGATTTTTCTTTGTCAATTGTGTGAATCAATAAAAAGTGTTAATCAGAAAAAAGAATGCAATTTTGAAAATGGGTTTTCAGTGTCGGCAGTTTCTTGCATGATAAATCCATTTTGTTTCTCTGTCATACACATGCTTTATGCCGAAAAAGGGAAATACTATGAGCTGGTAGAGAAGGGAAGGCAAACTGTTATCTGGGGAATCATGTGCACATTGTACAAACACAATTCAAGAGAGCAGTGTGTAAGTGGAGATCAGGTTAGTGTGTGTGCATTTGCGTTTCAGTTTTTACCTCTACATATATTGTATACCACTGATGTAGTCCAGTTAATGCATTCAGTATGTAAAGTTTTAAATATGCAACATTTCTTTATTCCATTGCTGCTTGTAAAAATCTGAGAAATATGAATATGATGATATTTACATAAATGCAAAATATGGATACCGACAGGGTGATGAGGACCCTGGGCGGGTCTTGTAGCACTCTAAATGGACATAAGATTGATTGAGTTTATTTTATTATGTGAAAAGAAAAAGACTGTGAAGGGATATAAAAGATATGAAACTACAGTAGCACAGCTATGAAGGGAATTAGTTGTGTGGAACTGTTATTAATTATATGGTTTAGCGGTCATTGTACACAAATATCTGAGTTGTGTAATAGTCTGAAAAAAAAAAAAAACTTGTATTTGAGTATTAACAAGCAATGTAACTTTATATATATATATATATATATATATATATAAATATTCCGGGTTCAATACATTTTAATCTCAATTGACAGCATTTGTGGCATAATGTTGATCATCAAAATTAGCTTCGACTCATGTTATCATGTTAACGCACATTGTTTATGTCTTGTGGTTGTACTTTTGAAACTGTGTGTACTGGCTCCATTCACTGCCATTGGTAGTGTCTCACTGTACCCCGATTTTTGCTTTTTTTTTTTTATATATATATAAAGGAAAGGAGGGATGGATAAAAAATTTTTTTGTGATAATCTGCATAATTCCACAAATGTTTTTGATTGATCTTAACTTGTATTAAACCCAGAGTGATTCGCTTATTATAAACCGAGCTTTGAGCATTTTGAAGTTTCGGTTTAAATTCTCATGAAATTGAGAGTTTGTGGATTCAGGAACTTCTCCTTGCAAAGGTTTATAAATTAAAGGGACACAGAGAGGGACCTTTGTCATGGACTCTGAGTTGAGGAACTGAGAAATGACACTGGATGTTTATGACAGCCAGCAGCAGAGGCTTCCACAAGATCATTTAGAGACAGTTAACCACAGTGAAACATGCCTGAGCTGTGTATTTGTTTTCATTTTTCATCAACATTTTAAAAAACAATGGCAGAATGTCTTTAGACCAGGGAGACCGGGGCTATTTGTCACACTTTTTACTCACTTTTTTGACCACTTCCATCAAATGCATACTAACTTGAATACTTGAATGAATACTTTATTGATTGTACATAAATTAAACATCTGGTGGTGTTGGTTCATCGTCTGCCAGGCAACAACCTCAAATATCACTTTGAAAAACCCCTAATCCTCAGTATGAGCAAGAGTAACAGTGATTCTTGCTTTGGCAAATACCACTAATTAAGAAATGTACAACTCAATTAGCATAAATGGTTTCTGCATGACGTACCTGTTGGAGGAAGCATTGGTGAGACCGAGTACTCCACGTTCTAGAGCACAGAACAAATAGACAAAAACAATGGATGTAGAGATAACTAAAAGGCAAAGCTGTCACACGAGAAGTGGAGCTGGGGATGGAGGAGGATGTTAAGTGTAGCTTGCATCCATGCAATAGAAAGGCATCTGACAGAATGAATGAAGGGAGGACTTAAGGACCGCTTTGAGTTTTTTTTTTTTTTTTTTTTCTTCTCCCCAATTTGGAATGTCCAATTCCCAATGCGCTCTAAAGCTGTGTTCACACTGCTAGCGACATCGCACGAGACAGCAACACGATCCTATTCATTTTCAATGAGAGCACAGCGACTTCCGGCAACACGAGCTGTCGTTGCCGTTGGCGACAGAGATCGCCATGGAGAGCGACAAGACAAGTTGAGAAAATGTAAACTATGCAAATGACGAGCAACATTCACAAGCGACTGCCAATGAGAGCGAAGACAGCAGAGCTCACGTCATCTATCTCCTGGCAGACTGGGGACGAGTGCATGCAAGACAGAAGTTTCAGCGTCGTGAGGGATTTTTACTGTTCTATATAATTTGTCTGTAACCACATGCATGGATATAATAAAACGATGCGTGGAAAAGCGTGTCAGAAACGGTCTGCATTCCGTGTGAGTTTGATTCATTCATTCATGATAAATTGATTGTCTTATCAATGATTTAATACACTGAACACTGCTGCACATTTTATAAAACACTCTACACTGCAGAATGTACAATTTTAGAGACAAGAGAACTGATTCCTTGTCAAACTGTAATGATATCTTAATTTAACCAGTATTAGGTCTCATCCGTGATCAAATTTTTAAACGTTATTGCCAGACGTGCAGTCCTCCAATAAAGTTACAGCAACAAACAGTAGGAACGGCCACTAGCGACACAGATCGCAGAGTCTAGCGACAGCAAGCCACATAGTTGCTGGCAGTGTGAACGCAGCTTAAGTCCTTGTGGTGGTGTAGTGACTTGCCTCAATCTGTGTGGGAGGATAAATCTCAGTTGCCGCCTCGTCTGAGACCGTCAATCCGCACATCACGTGGCTTGTTGAGCATGTTACCGCGGAGACATAGCGCATTTGGAGGCTTCACGCTATTCTCCGCGGCATCCACGCACAGCTCACCATGCGCCCCACTGAGAGCGACCCACATTATAGCGACCATGAGGAGGTTACCCCATGTGACTCTACCCTCCCTAGCAACCGGGCCAATTTGGTTGCTTAGGAGACCTGGCTGGAGTCACTCAGCACGCCCTGGATTTGAACTCGCGACTCCAGGGGTGGTAGTTTGATTGGATTCTTAATTGTATTGGTTGTTGTCATGATCACCTAAACATCAGCTGATTGCAAGCTGATAAACATGACCTGCCTGAACTGATGTTATGCTTGATTTCTGAAATAGGATTTCTGTATAGACGCAAACCTTAAAGTCTTTGCTACAAAACACCTTGGGAACATTTCCACAGTCAATGACATGGCACTCTTTTTTTTTTTTTTTTCCCAGATCTTTTATGTTTTTAAAAAATACATAAAATACATGTACACACACACACATATATATATATATACATATACACACATACAGGTGCATCTCAATAAATTAGAATGTCGTGGAAAAGTTCATTTATTTCAGTAATTCAACTCAAATTGTGAAACTTGTGTATTAAATAAATTCAGTGCACACAGACTGAAGTAGTTTAAGTCTTTGGTTCTTTTAATTGTGATGATTTTGGCTCACATTTAACAAAAACCCACCAATTCACTGTCTCAAAAAATTAGAATATGGTGACATGCCAATCGGCTAATCAACTCAAAACACCTGCAAAGGTTTCCTGAGCCTTCAAAATGGTCTCTCAGTTTGGTTCACTAGGCTACACAATCATGGGGAAGACTGCTGATCTGACAGTTGTACAGAAGACAATCATTGACACCCTTCACAAGGAGGGTAAGCCACAAACATTCATTGCCAAAGAAGCTGGCTGTTCACAGAGTGCTGTATCCAAGCACGTTAACAGAAAGTTGAGTGGAAGGAAAAAGTGTGGAAGAAAAAGATGCACAACCAACCGAGAGAACCGCAGCCTTATGAGGATTGTCAAGCAAAATCGATTCAAGAATTTGGGTGAACTTCACAAGGAATGGACTGAGGCTGGGGTCAAGGCATCAAGAGCCACCACACACAGACGTGTCAAGGAGTTTGGCTACAGTTGTCGTATTCCTCTTGTTAAGCCACTCCTGAACCACAGACAACGTCAGAGGCGTCTTAAATGGGCTAAGGAGAAGAAGAACTGGACTGTTGCCCAGTGGTCCAAAATCCTCTTTTCAGATGAGAGCAAGTTTTGTATTTCATTTGGAAACCAAGGTCCTAGTGTCTGGAGGAAGGGTGGAGAAGCTCATAGCCCAAGTTGCTTGAAGTCCAGTGTTAAGTTTCCACAGTCTGTGATGATTTGGGGTGCAATGTCATCTGCTGGTGTTGGTCCATTGTGTTTTTTGAAAACCAAAGTCACTGCACCCGTTTACCAAGACATTTTGGAGCACTTCATGCTTCCTTCTGCTGACCAGCTTTTTAAAGATGCTGATTTCATTTTCCAGCAGGATTTGGCACCTGCCCACACTGCCAAAAGCACCAAAAGTTGGTTAAATGACCATGGTGTTGGTGTGCTTGACTGGCCAGCAAACTCACCAGACCTGAACCCCATAGAGAATCTATGGGGTATTGTCAAGAGGAAAATGAGAAACAAGAGACCAAAAAATGCAGATGAGCTGAAGGCCACTGTCAAAGAAACCTGGGCTTCCATACCACCTCAGCAGTGCCACAAACTGATCACCTCCATGCCACGCCGAATTGAGGCAGTAATTAAAGCAAAAGGAGCCCCTACCAAGTATTGAGTACACATACAGTAAATGAACATACTTTCCAGAAGGCCAACAATTCACTAAAAATGTTTTTTTTATTGGTCTTATGATGTATTCTAATTTTTTGAGATAGTGAATTGGTGGGTTTTTGTTAAATGTGAGCCAAAATCACCACAATTAAAAGAACCAAAGACTTAAACTACTTCAGTCTGTGTGCATTGAATTTATTTAATACACGAGTTTCACAATTTGAGTTGAATTACTGAAATAAATGAACTTTTCCACGACATTCTAATTTATTGAGATGCACCTGTATATATACATATACACACATATATATACACAGTGCATCCGGAAAGTATTCACAGCGCTTCACTTTTTCCACATTTTGTTATGTTACAGCCTTATTCCAAAATGGATTAAATTTGTTATTTTCCTCAAAGTTCTACAAACAATACCCCATAATGACAACCTGAAAGAAGTTTGTTTGAAATCTTTGCAAATGTATTAAAAATAAAAAACGAAAGAAAAAAAATCACACATACATAAGTATTCACAGCCTTTGCTCAATACTTTGTTGAAGCACCTTTGGCACCAATTACAGCCTCAAGTCTTTTTGAGTATAATGCTACAAGCTTGGCACACCTATTTTTGGGCAGTTTCTCCCATTCTTCTTTGCAGGACCTCTCAAGCTTTATCAGGTTGGATGGGGAGCGTCGGTGTACAGCCATTTTCAGATCTCTCCAGAGATGTTCAATCGGGTTCAAGTCTGGGCTCTGGCTGGGCCACTCAAGGACATGGCGTTGTCCCGTAGCCACTCCTTTGTTATCTTGGCTGTGTGCTTAGGGTCGTTGTCCTGTTGAAAGATGAACCTTGACCCCAGTCTGAGGTCCAGAGCACTCTGGAGCAGGTTTTCATCAAGGATGTCTCTGTATATTGCTGCATTTATCTTTCCCTCGATCCTGACTAGTCTCTCAGTTCCTGCCGCTGAAAAACATCCCCACAGCATGATGCTGCCACCACCATGCTTCACTGTAGGAATGGTATTGGCCAGGTGATGAGCGGTGCCTGGTTCAATCTTTGTTTCTCATGGTCCGAGAGTCCTTCAGGTGCCTTTTGGCAAACTCCAGGCAGACTGTCATGTGCCTTTTACTGAGGAGTGGCTTCCGTCTGGCCACTCTACCATTCAGGCCTGATTGGTGGAGTGCTGCAGAGATGGTTGTTCTTCTGGAAGGTTCTCCTCTCTCCACAGAGAAATGCTGGAGCTCTGTCAGAGTGACCATCGGGTTCTTGGTCACCTCCCTGACTAAGGCCCTTTTCCTCCGATCACTCAGTTTGGCCGGGCGGCCAGCTCTAGGAAGAGTCCTGGTGGTTCCAAACTTCTTCCATTTACGGATGATGGAGGCCACTGTGCTCATTGGGACCTTCAATGCTGCAGAAGTTTTTCTGCACCCTTCCCCAGATCTGTGCCTCGATACAATCCTGTCTCGGAGGTCTACAGACAATTCCTTGGACTTCATGGCTTGGTTTGTGCTCTGACATGCACTGTTAACTGTGGGACCTTATATAGACAGGTGTGTGCCTTTCCAAATCATGTCCAATCAACTGAATTTACCACAAGTGGACTCCAATCAAGTTGTAGAAACATCTCAAGGATGATCAGTGGAAACAGGATGCACCTGAGCTCAATTTTGAGTGTCATGGCAAAGGCTGTGAATACTTATGTACATGTGATTTTTCTTTTTTTTTTTTTTCTTTTTTTTTTTTTTTGTAAATTTGCAAAGATTTCAAACAAACTTCTTTCACGTTGTCATTATGGGGTATTGTTTGTAGAATTTTGAGGAAAATAATGAATTTAATCCATTTTGGAATAAGGCTGTAACATAATAAAATGTGGAAAAAGTGAAGCACTGTGAATACTTTCCGGATGCACTGTATACACATACATATACATTGAAAAAATGTGAACTTTAAAATTAAATTTGCGTATTTATAATGTATTAAACAAAATTGGACAGATTACATTTCTTCGAACTTGACGCGTTTTAAACTGGATTTTTTTTTAAAGATTTCTCATTTTTATCACCTCGTTATTTGTCAAGGACCCAGTTATTGACCAGGTTAAACAATACAGTTC
This sequence comes from Myxocyprinus asiaticus, assembly GCF_019703515.2. Lineage (NCBI taxonomy): Eukaryota > Metazoa > Chordata > Actinopteri > Cypriniformes > Catostomidae > Myxocyprinus > Myxocyprinus asiaticus. The sequence continues at coordinate 3,720,666 of NC_059390.1, read as the reverse complement.
ACATAACCCAGTGACCCTACAGTGGGGCATGTTGTCACAAAGAAAACCTGTTGTTTATTGAGATTGATTTGAGAAAGATATTTTTAATATTTTACTACCTGAAGTTACAAAAAAAGTCCACAACTTAGCTGTATATAAAATGTACAGTATGTATAAACCACATGTGACAACTTACCCCGACATTTATGAAAAATACACTTTGCGTTCAGATCTATTTTCATTACATAGTTAACCCTTGCCTGAATGCCTGGTTTTATGTTCACTTGTTTCCCCAAAAGCTGTAGCAAGAAATACAATGTTGTACTTTTTGTTTGGAGAACAGAATTCACATAAAGGATCCTAATTTAAGATTAGTTATGAACTGGTCTTAGATTTTTAAATTGCTGTTTTGTTTCTAAATGCATAGCAGTGCAAAAGAGGATGTGTGTTACAGTGCAGAGAATAGAGGAAGCAGCGTCTTTCACTAAATGTTTAAACTGTGAAACCCTTGAGATGTTGCTTTCAGTTTAGACTCGCATTCAGTGAATGTTACCGATCACTCGAATGACTTTAACACATTCACTAAACATTGCATGCTGTAAAATGAAACTTTATTTGCCACTCTGTTGCTTAAACATTATTCGAATACATCCCGAATCACTTGGTTCAAACTGTACATTTGGATGTAAACAGTGTTTACAATGTGTGGTGGTTTACTCTGTTGTTTGTGACCTTTCTGTTCCATTCTGGTTTGAGTGTATCAGTGGCATCTGTGTGTTGACAGGAGATGTTGGAAGCCTCAGGCAACGTGATGGTACAGACAAGAGTTTAAGGGACAGGACGTCAGTTCTAAGAAAGAGCGCGGTGTACACGGTCTCACCAATGCCGCCTCCAACAGGTTTGTCATGCAGAAACCTTTTACGCTAATTGAGTTGTATATTTCTTAATTAGTGGTATTTGCTAAGGCAAGAATCACTGTTACTCTTGCTCATACTGAGGATTAGGGGTATTTCAAAGTGATATTTAAGGTTGTTGCCTGGCAGATGATGAAATAAGTGAAAAATGCCATAGGCTTACATTAAATAGAGTCATATGGAGAGACCAGAAAATCATAGAGACTCGTGGGTGATCTTTGTCCTACAACCATCACCCTCAAAACTAAACGGATATAGTATTAGACAAACATTGTCTAATATAAAGTATTGTAAATGGGTTGTGACAAGTATTATGTGTATTAGATTAGAAAGTAAGATTCTTTTTCACTTCAGTGCTTCCAAAAACAAAATTCCAGTGTCCATTGAAGATTTCAGCTGGAAACATCATGGAAAAGGAGGTAACCGTGAAAAATATAAGTCGAGGGAGGACTACTGGCGTGTCAAAATACTACAGACATTCTGACAAAAGGTACAGTATGTAGTGCTTCGTGTGTCTGTGTGTGCATGAGAAATAATAAGAAAAAATATTTCCACATTTTAAAATAAGTGTTTGTCATCAAATTCAAAACTATTTTTATTTTTTTACATGGAGTACCTTTGGAAAGTTGACACATGAGATGCTATACTTCATCTAAAACTATTTTAAACAGAGTTTTGCTCGGTTTAAAATAATTATGCATGCAGTTTTATGACCTATTAATTGAGACTACATGGAATATTTGTACTTTTAAAAATTTATTTGTCAGTCACAGGACTATATATATATATGTCAATGAAAAAGGTGATTTTAAATGCAACTAACCCAAAAAGCACCTAAATATACACTTTTCCTTTTACGTTCATATAGATTTTAAACTAAAAGCTTAGTCTTATGGTGCCTTGATCCTGTCACAGAAGAAGAAATGTAAAAACAATTATTTAAAAAAGGTATATTTCACTTTTGTGACTTTATTTCTCATAACTGCGACTTTATATCTCGCAATTGAAACTTTATTTCTATATCTCACAATTGCAGGATTATATCTGAGACAAAGTTACAATTGCAAGTTTATATCTCTTAATTATCAGAAAGAAAGTCGCAATTTTGAGAAATAAACTAGCAATTTTGAAAGTCACAATTGCAAGATATAAAAATCACAATTGTGAGATATGAAGTCACAATTGCAAGATATAGAAATAAAGTTCCAATTAGGCTATGAGAAGTAAAGACACAATTGCGAGATATCAAGTCAGAATTACCTTATTTTTTATTGCATGGTGGGATAAAGGCACTATAGAGTCCTATGTAAGCGTGTGTGTGTGTGAATGCTTCATAAACAGGGCAGTGTGGAGAAATTCACCCCCTCATTTCTCTTTGTAACCCTCTGCTCTGCCTCCTACACTTTCACTTCCTGTTGAAGTGCTTGGCTTGACATTGACAAAGTATTTCTAACCTAAAACTCTCTGCCTCACTTCCAGTGCCACCAAAGCTACACCAGGTTCTTCTCCACCTAAACATCTCATAGAAGATCACGTTAACCCTGAATGTTCAGACTTTGAAGCCAAACAAAGAGACGGTGTCTTTGATCAGGTGTCCTCTCAGGACACCGGTTGGCCTGATTGGTCGGGTTGGTGGTCAGAGGAGGTCAAAGGGGAGGGAGGGTTTGAAAAGCAAGAGACCAGCACAGAAGTTGAACACCCACAGATGCCATCAGAAACCAGCAAGAGTGAAAGTCTTCTCCAAAATCACAAAGATACTCAATGGCAGGAGAACTTCACAGATGAACAGATGCAGAACGTGGAGAAGGATGGAAACAAACAAGTGAGTGATACTGCATTTCAGGACATCAAATGCATTACATCTAAACGTATTGGAACCATCCTGAACAAACAAGGATGCATAGCAACGCCCTGGCAACAACTAAGAACACTTTAGCAACCGCATAGCAATGCACTTAAAACCACCCAGAACACCTTAGCAACCGCATAGCAATGCTCTGGCAACCACTCAGAACATCTTAGCAACCACATAGCAATGCATTTTAAACCACCCAAAACACCTTAGCAACCGCATAGCAATGCCCTGGCAATCTCTCAGAACATCTTAGCAACCACATAGCAATGCATTTAAATCCATTCAGAACACCTTAACAACCGCATAGCAATGCACTTTAAACCACCCAGAACACCTTAGCAACTGTGTAGCAATTCCCTGGAAACCACTCAGAACACCTTAACAACCACATAGCAATGCCCTAGCAACCACCCAGACCACCTTAGCAACTGCAATGCACTTAAAACCATCAAGAAGACTTCAGAAACTGCATAGCAATGCCCTGGCAACCATTAAGAACACTTTAGCAACCGCGTAGCAATGACATTAAAACCACTCGGAACACCTTAGCAACCACATAGCAACACCCTGGCAATCACTCAGAACAATTTAGCAACCGCATAGTAACACGTTTAAAAACACACAGAACACCTTAGCAACCACATAGCAACACCCTGGCAATCACTCAGAACAATTTAGCAACCACATAGTAACACATTTAAAACCACTCGGAGCCTAAAACCACCCAGAGTACCTTAGCAACCGAATATCTACACCCTGGCGACCACTGGCACACCATTGTGGCAGCAAGTAGTAGTTTAATACAGGCAGGGTATTCAGTTTTGCATTATATTCCTCTAAACCCTACATTATGTTGTTTGGAAAAAAAAAAAGAAGCAAAACAGTCTAGTGAAACCAGCATTGGGTATTTTTGTTGTCTGTCTGTCTGTATTTATCAGAACCTACCCATCTACCCAACCGCATAACACACTGTTTTCCACTTAGAGCGTAGTTCGATGGTAGTGGCTTTCTAACAATAGTTGTAGACATAACACAAGTGTAGTGCCACAGAACACAGACAGCAGAGAGTCTTTCAGAAAGAGTACAGGAAATAACATGTCATTTTCAACAGGAGGAGATTAAAGAGCTGAAACTCTATAAGATAGCTAATGAACTTCTGCAGACGGAGAGGGCGTATGTAGCCCGTCTACATTTACTGGACCAGGTCAGTTACTGTTAATTTAGTTGAATGTTTTTGAAATTTTTCTGGTCCTAAAAAGTATTGGGACACTTTAACTAACTACAGTAGATGCCCAATATCAAACCATGTGGCATTTATTTTAAATAAAGATAGCACAAGCACACCTTTCAAGCAAAACATGTCCATAGTTAATATGCTGCACTCCACCTGTGTGAACTTGAAGGGAATTGACTTCACACATCCACTAAAAATCACTGTGACACCAGTTGGAAAAAGTCATTGAGCAAAAATGGCTCAGAAATGTGAAGTTAGTTGTGAAAAAAGCTCAAGCAGCATTTGATTGCAGATGCCACTTGTTTTGTTATTTGGTTATCCTATGTAACGACATTCAGACATTTTCAAGTGTGACTCAATTGTCCAAATAATTGTTAGGGTTACCGTAGCTGATCATAATGATTGTGTACTGTGTGTTTGTAGGTGTTTTGTGCTAAATTGGCAGAGGATGCTGGGAAGGGAACATATCCGCTAGATGTTGTGAAGGGCATCTTCTCTAATGTGGGATCCATCTATACCTTTCACAAAGACTTTCTTCTGCCTGACCTGGAGACACGGATGAGCCAGTGGTGAGCTTTGACTCATCAGACAAGTCTTTCATCTTTTTCACTGGTTGAACTCCCTTTTTGGTCTGTCTTTAAGAAAGTGGTGATTAGAAATTAGTGTCATTGATTAATTTGTGTGTGTGTGTGTGTGTGTGTGTGTGTGTGTGTGTGTGTGTGTATATATATATATATATATATATATATATATATATATATATATATATATATATATATATATATATACACATACACACACACACACACTGTATGTATATATTAAGGCGGGAAAATTTAACCTGTTAATTTCTGCGATTTAATATTTTTAATGTGTTAAAAAAAATGCAATTAATGCAGTATCTTTTTTTTTTTTTTTTTTCTGGGCCTTCATGCAGTAGGAGAAAGGTGTCTCGAGTCGTTCCTGGCAGGCTACTCATTAGGCTCAGATTAGAGTGTGGGTGGGGTTAGCGCATGGCTGCTGCCTGCCAGGAAAAAACCCAGGCACCTTTGTACAATGGGCCTGCAAGTGGGCAAGGGATACGGGCAAGATACTGCAGTTTAACATGTACATATTTAAATAATTTTTAAAAATGATGACTAACCAATTTCTTGCAAGTTCTTTGAGACAAAGTATAAAGTAAATATATTTATAATTTTTTTTTTTATGTTTGTTGTAATGTATCATGTACTGTAAGTTAATCACGATTAATTGCAATTAATCAGAAAAATGTGCAATTAAAACATATATACAGTATATTTGCCTTTATGAGGGTATATATATATTTTTAATACAAATGACTTTACAGCTACATGTCACTACAGTATCTGCAGAGGCACTAAAATCAATAGAATAATATAAATAAGAGGAATTCACTAAAGAAGCATTTATTGCCCCGAGCATTTTAACCTCCTGAGACCCCGGCATGACAGCTGTGTGCATTTTCCATTTCCCTGTTTGATTTGTAACTAGTAGGACCTAATAAACAAGCAAAAAACTTAGTTTTGAATTTTTAAGTAATACCAAGCTATAGAAAGCTTTTTTTTTTTCATCAAATAGTTTGTGTCCAGGAGTGTTGGTTTTTCATGTTTTTGGGACATTATAGACATTAAAGCTGATTTTCTATAAAGCTGAATAAATAATTCTTATTAGAAGTAATGGCCAGCATCATCAAATCACTGCCAACCATGTTAAAATAAAATTATACATTATAAAATTAAATGTAGGAGATCAGCAGTTACAGAAATACTCAAACCAGCCCATCTGGCACCAACAATCATCCATGTGATTATCTAATCAGCGTGGCAGCAGTGCAGTGCATAAAAACATGCAGATACGGGTCAGGAGCTTCAGTTAATGTTCACATCAACCATCAGAATGGGGAAAAAATGTGATCTCAGTGATTTGGACTGTGGCATGATTGTTGGTGCCAGATGGGCTGGTTTGAGTATTTCTGTAACTGCTGATCTCCTGGGATTTTCACTCACAACAGTCTCTAGAATTTACTCAGAATGGTGCCAAAAACATCCAGTGAGTGGCAGTTCTGTGGACAGAAATGTCTTGTTGATGAGAGAGGTCAACAGAGAATGGCCAGACTGATTTGAACTGACAGAGTCTACAGTAACTCAGATAACCGCTCTGTACAATTGTGGTGAGAAGAATATCATTCTGAGATGCGGGTTGGTGCTGTTTCGGCGGCACGAGGGGAACCTACACAATATTAGGCAGGTGGTGTTAATGTTGTGGCTGATCATTGGGGGCCTGGGAAGCTCAGCGAGTAAAGACACTGACTATCACCCCTGGAATCGCGAGTTCGAATCCAGGGCGTGCTGAGTGACTCCAGCTGTGTAATAATCATAGTGTGGTTCTCGCTCTCGCTGGGGCATGTGGCGAGTTGTGTGTGGATGCCGCGGGGAATAGCGGGAAGCCTCCACATGCGCTATGTCTCCGCGGTAACGCGCTCAACAAGCCACATGATAAGATGCGCGGATTGACGGTCTCAGACGCGGAGGCAACTGAGATTCGTCCTCCGCCACCCGGATTGAGGCAAGTCACTACGCCACCACGAGGACTTAGAGCGCATTGGGAATTGGGCATTCCAAATTGGGGAGAAAAACATTTGTGGCTGATCGGTGTATGTGGACATCATGTTTATCAGTACGCTGACACACGAAAAATGAATGGATTTTTTAAAGCCGCATATCAAATGAAACTTGAGACGTTGCTCTTTACAACCAAAAAGGTTTATTAAAAAAAATAAAATAAATAAAACTAAGACGTTTCTTACCAGAGGCACTTTTGTTGGCGCTGCACCCGTATTAGTGCTTTCTGCATATCAACGTCATGCTGTTGTCACGTGACATGGTGCGCCAGAAGTTTAACACTTAAATAACAGTGTAGTGTGTTGTGAACAGTATTCAGCCGGTTTTAATTCATTTAAATTATGTGTTGCATATAGCGAAGCCAAAATGCAACGTCCACACGTGGACGCGGGGTTGCACAAGGTTAAATATATGGGGCATTTTTATTTAATTTTTTCAGTTTCTGTGGCATTGTTGCCCTGGTTAATTTCTACCCCTGCTGTTTAAGAATATTTAGAGTGAGTTTTCATCAATATCCGATATAGATGGACATTTGAGGAATTTTGTAGTCGAGTACTCTCACCCACAAAAACAAGTAATCGATTACTTGTACATTAAAATGTAAGTAAAACATAACGAGTATGACACGTACCTGAAATGTATATTTTCAATTAGAGTTTTATTCACAAACATTACCAAGAATGTTTTAAAGATAATGTTGACAAACTATGCTTTTCTTTTGGGGGAAAAAAAGAACATTGTGCATTGATAAAACTGGATTTCTTTTTTTTTTTTTTTTTTTAACAGTAAAAAAACATTCGCTCTCACCCGGAGCTTACAAAGAAGCCAGTAGCCAGCGGTCTAATAAGCTTCAGAGTTTCTCGCACCCCTTCGCATTTTCTTTCCATCATAAAAGCAGATCCTCTTCCGTTTGTTTGCGTGACTTCAATAAGAACCGAATACAAATAGAGTAGAATTCAATAAAAATCAAAATGTTACAAGTATTGCCACATTTGGCTTTGCTTGAAAGCACAGATGCCATATCCAACACCTCAACGATACAGATCCAGTGGACTTAACTGTAACTTAACTGCGAAATTTGGTAAGATATTCAGAGGGAAAGTGTATTACTCAGCATTGCCTACGACAGGAAAATCAGCAAAGGAAAATCAATTTGTGATATTCGAGTATTGCTTTTAGTAGTTGACTAGTTGGTGCAGAACAAGTACTCGATTAGTCGATTACTTGTGGGTGTCTCTAATATCCAACCTCTCTGTCTTTCTGCAGGGAATCCACACCCCGTATTGGGGACATCTTAGCACAGCTTGCGCCCTTTCTGAGGATGTACGCCGAGTATGTGAAAAACTTTGACAACGCAATGGATCTACTAAAGCAGTGGACGGAGCGGTCAGCGCAGTTTAGCGCCATCATTCAGGACATACAGGTGCGCGTTTTTGTACATTTACCTAGACAGCTGATTTAAATGAAGAAAAATGTTCAACACGGTATGTTTGGAATGGCTTACTAATCATACTGCATACTGTAAAACTAGTATGAATGTAAACAACCAGAGCACACTGCATGAGATACTATATCCCACAATGTGCTTGACTTGACCTTCCATTTGCATTGAGAGGAATAAACCAGAAATTATACCAACAGCAATTTTTAAAGCAATATTCCAGGTTCAATACAAGTTAAGCTCAATTGTTGCATAATGTTGATTACCACAAAAATTCTTGACCCTCCTTTCCTTTAAAAAAGGAAAGATCTGGGTTGTAAAAAGTTCAAAACAACTGTGTGTATGTCTGAGAACTGGACACGTTAACTGGACTGAATTGTGTCCAATGTTTCTATAGAGTCTGGAGTTCTGTGGAAATCTCACTCTTCAGCATCATATGTTAGAGCCGGTGCAGCGGGTTCCTCGATATGAGATGCTGCTCAAAGATTATTTGAAAAAACTCCCAGAGGATGACACGGACCGCAGCCAGGCCGAAAGTGAGATACACTACGCCTTTTGCATTAATAATAATTGTATTTATTTATCACATTATACATTTGCACATATACAGTGAAATTCTTTTTTTTTTCACATATCCCAGCTAAGCTGGGGTCAGAGTACAGGGTCAGCCATGATACGGCGCCCCTGGAGCAGATAGGGTCAATAGTGGCATCTTGGCGGTGATGGGGCTTGAACCCCCGACCTTCTGATCAGTAACCCAGAGCCTTAACCACTGAGCCACCACTGCCCCATTATTCATAGTTCAACTGTTCCTTTAGTTACTCTAGTATTTGGTTAATTCAGTTATATTTCTTCTATTTCATAATTTAAAACTAGCTGCTCGATTTTGGGCATTTTTATTGCAGTCGTTTAACATAATTTCAGGGAGTGTAATATTCATAAATTATAATTGTAACAGGGTTTAAAATGGGCGAGGAGGCGGCGGGAACCGACTGAACAGTCAAAATAATGTGTAATGAAAACTTAAAGACACACGGCAGCTGCTTGTGGCTTTGTCTCTCTCAAACTGCCGCATCCGGCTCTGCTTTATCCCTCTCCTCGGCTCATTAGCCCAATTGGGGACCCTGACCTGGCCCTCCTCCTCGCTACACTCCTCCCTCCTTTGCCTCTGGCCGGGGATCCCCCAGCATGACGTACATCCCACCCGCCTCCTTTCCGAGGGGGGCGTTTCCCTTCCGGCCGTGCCTGCCGGCAGGCTTTCCCCGCATTTCGAGACCCGGGAGGGAGACAAGGGGAGGGAAAAGGGGAGAAGGAAAGAGTGAGGCAGAGCGACAGTGAGAGAGAGAGAAAAATTGCTCACTGGTTCCCAGACACACCTTCGCCTGGTCCTCGACCACTCCTCCACCCTCTGGCGGACATCAGCTGCTCCTCCCCAGACGGACCAGAGTGGGTCCTCCGACCCCTGGCGGATGGAACGTCCCTCTGCGTTCTTGCGGCCGGGAGCGAGCTCCTCCGCCCCTGGCAGTGGCTCCACTGCTCCTGGCGGCTGGCAGCGAGCCCCTCGTACCCTCAAGAATGGCGGCTGTTCTTCCGCGTCATGGCGGCCAGTAGCGGCGACTCCATCCCCCGGCGGATGGCTGCTCCTTTGGGCGGATGGCAGTGACGAGGACTCCACAACAGCACATCCCTCCACCCTTCCGGGTTTCAGAACCAATGAAACGGGTTTAAAATGGGCAAGGCGGAGGCGGGAACTGGTTGAACAGTCAAAATAATGTTTAATGAAAACTTAAAAAGACACAAACATAAAGACACGTGGCTTTCTCTCTCTCGAACTGCCTCATCCGGCTTTGGCTTTATCCCTCTCCTCGGCTGATTAGCCCGACCGCCCTCCTCATCACAATAATGAAATTCAAATGTTTAATATTACAGTTCTCTTTATTATAAGGTTTTGTCACAATTTGACACAATTTTACATAACTCTACACTTTCTGTAATGTCATATTGTGGGCACTTTCCATGAACAGTTGAATAATAAAATAAGATAAAATGAGAATATTGTTTGGTTCACAACTGTTTGATTTTCAGTTCCATAACTTGAATGCCTCAGCTCCGGTACCACTTCTGCTTCTTGTTTCCAGAGTCTCTGAACATCATCTCAATGGCTGCAACTCACTCCAACATGGCCATCCGCAAGATGGTGAGAGACACTCACTTGACCTGGTAGAAAAGCAGATTCTTTGTGTATTCATGGCTTTTATCTATGCACCAAACAGTTTTTTCTGTACTTAAAGCTATTTTTTAGATCATAAAATTTGATGTGGCTTTTCTAGCTTTTGCTCCTTTAATGTTAGAAGTGTGCTCTATATGAAGTCTTAATGCATTTCGTATTCAGAAGTTCAGCAATGTAACAAACAATGCTGCGCCAAACACCAGTCCAAGTTTCAAAAAATTATAATCCAATTGTTCAGGTGCATAGGTTTTCAGATGTCCAGGTTTTCCCTTCCATATTCAGAAGTTCTCCATAATTTGTTTCCCAGGAGAACTTGAAGAAACTGATGGAGATCTATGAGATGTTGGGAGGAGAGGAGGACATTGTGAACCCCTCAAACGAGCTCATCAAGGAAGGACAGATCTTAAAGCTCGCAGCTAGAAACACGTCATCCATGGAGAGATATCTCTTCCTGGTTAGTTTGGTCAAGAATGCCTCGTACACACAGCATATAAATTAGATTTATTATTTTATTTTATTTATTTTTTGCGTTGAAATCTGATCCATTTGATCCCTGTGGTCCTCATGAGATGCATAAGATATTATATTTTGCACTTTCATGCACGTGATGTGTCCGAAACCACTCAATCAGTGCACTACATGACAAGTGCCACATAGTTGATTATAATAGGGAAAAATGAGTGAGCTAAAAGGAGTTTAGATATTCAATAGATGTTATCGAAAACTTTACTTAACTGGATTTCTAAAAATCTGGTTTTAATCAGATTTCAAACCACCAACGAATATGGAATGGGTTTGTAAAAATCTGCATTTCGGAAAAAAGCTAAAGCAGCACAGCTGTCCTGCCCAAGTTAAAACAGTTTCATAGACAAAGTAATGTTGTTTACTATAATCACTTCTTGGTGTTCTTGAAGATATAGCCGTTGTATTTAATGGGCCAAATCTTAGGGGCTGTTCAGACCGAACACATTTTTGCACAAAAAAAGCTTGACAAAGAACAATGAGTAAAAGGTTTTTAAATAATTAAAGCTTTGCTCTTCTTTTTGCAGTTTAACAACATGCTGTTATACTGCGTGCCCAAGTTCAGTCTGGTGGGTCAGAGGTTCACTGTGCGCACACGAGTGGGTGTTGAGGGCATGAAGGTACTCGAGACTTCCAATGATGACTATCCTCACACTTTCCAGGTGTCAGGCAAAGAGCGTACACTGGAGCTGCAGGCCAGGTGGGGATGGCATGTTGGAACTTCTCATGTGTTCTCTCAATATAAAGAGATCATTTCTGTTTTACTTGACAATGATTGCCATTTTTATTGTTCACAGCTCAGAGCAAGACAAAGAGGACTGGATCAAGGTAACCATTTGGTTCATGAGCTATATAAAGATCAGGAAGATCAGGCTTTAGTTTATATGCAAGTTTGTGTTTTATAGGCATTCCAAGAGACCATTGACATTTTTCAGCAGAAGAATGAAACGTTCAAATCGGCATCTAAAGACGTTCTGGATGAGGTGTCTGTAAGTGCAAAGAACCTTTTCTGTATGTGTAGTCTGTACATGGAATTTCATTATATTCCTGTGTGCGTACATACAGTATATTGTATATGTATGCTAATAAAGGTGTGGTTTGGCATAGTGGTGAAAGATCAGGACTGGTCACCTAAAGTTTGTAGGATCAAACCCCACAATTAAATTCAATTTAGATTCATTACGAAGCACTAAGAATAGAGTAGAGCTTTACAAACCCCTAGCGAGCAAGCCAAGTGCAACTACAGCACGGAATAAGCGGAGTTGAAGAGGAAATCCATATTTCACTGTTTTGTTTTAGATTAAGAAACTTCCTTTATCTGGCTTTCCATGTTTTTTCTTTGTTTTTGTTTTTTCAGAAAGAGGAGTTGGGAAAGAGAGCTCCGCGTTGGATTCGGGATAACGAGGTGACTATGTGCATGAAATGCAAGGAGCATTTCAACGCTTTGACTCGCAGGAGACACCACTGTAGGGCATGTGGATATGTGAGTTTACAAACAAACGTTTACCTAGATGGGAATTTCTGTTTGCTTGTATTGTTCTAAAATTAAAATAGTAATTATTATAGACAAACTCTAACTTAAAGGAATATTCCAGGTTTAATACAAGTTAAGCTTAATCTTGACAGCATTTGTGGCATAATGTTGATTAACACAAAAAAAAAAAATTCGAACTCGTCTCATCTCATGTAAAAATCACGGTTACCATACATTAATGCGCTTACGATATACACTCACCGAGCACTTTATTAGAAACACTATCCTAATACTGGGTAGGGCCTCCCTTTGCTCTCAAAACAGCCTTAAATTCTTTGTGGCGTGGATTCCACAAGATGTTGGAAACATTCCTTAGAGATTCTGGTCCATGTTGATATAATTGCATCACGTGATTTCTGCAGATTGTCAGCTTGGTTGGGTCAATGGATTCATGCTGTTGGCGCCAAATTCTGACCCTACCATCTGTGTGCCTCAGCAGAAATCGAGATTCATCAGACCAGGCTATGTTTTTCCAGTCTTTTACTGTCCAGTTTTGGTGAGCCTGTGCCCACTGCAGCCTCATCTTTCTGCTCTTGGCTGACAGAAGTGGAACCCGACGTGGTCTTCTACTGTTGTAGCCCATCCACCTCAAGGTTCGACATGTTGTGTTTTCTGAGATGATATTCTGCTCACTACAAGTTACTGTAGAGTTTCTGTCAGCTTGAACCAGTCTGGCCATTCTCTGTTGACCTCTCTCATCAACAAGGCATTTCCGTCCGCAGAACTGCCGCTCACTGGATGTTTTTTGTTTCTGGCACCATTCTGAGTAAATTCTAGAGACTATTGTGCATGAAAATCCCAGGAGATCAGCAGTTACAGAAATACTCAAACCAGCCCATCTGGCACCAACAATCATGCCACAGTCAAAATCACTGAGATCACATTTTTCCCCCATTCTGATGGTTGATGTGAACATTAACTGAAGCTCCTGACCCATATCTGCATGATTTTATGCATTGCACTGCCGCCACATAATTGGCTGATTAGATAATCCCATGAATAAGTAGATGTACAGGTGTACCTAATAAAGTGCTCAGTGAGTGTACGTAAGTAAATGGGGCCATTCCATAAACATTGAAATACTCACTGTTTCAAAAGTATAGCCACAAGTCATAAAACAATATGTGTTAACATGTTTTTAGTGTGATATATTCGCATACTAACCCTTTCTGTGCAAAGTTCTATTTTCTGTTACAACTTAATTGTCATGAGGATGTAACGTTGGAGACAAACAACTAAAAGAACAGCAAGTCTACTGTAAAAATGATGATTTAAACAACTGTACAGCTCAAATGATAGTCTATATTTAACAGAAGTGCTTTTATAAAATTATAAGCTTCACATTTCTGCTTTTAACCATTCCAAAAGTTGGCCCATTCACTTCCATTGTAAGTGCCTCACTGTAACCTCCATTTGCTGCTTTTTGTTTTAAAGAAGGGACGAGTTGAAACTAATTTTGATGATCAACATTATGCCACAAATGCTGTCAATTGAGCTTAACTTATATTGAACCCGGTATACTCCTTTTAATTAACTAAAGTTTTGAAATATGTGCTAGGTTGTGTGCTATAAATGTTCAGACTACAAGGCGTTGCTGAGGTACGATAGTAACAGATTAAATAAAGTGTGTAAGGACTGTTACTTCATACTGACTGGCAGAACAGGCACTGAGGAACCAGCAGGGGGCAAGAAAAAAGGAATCCTTGAGGTACGTTTTTGGAGGGTCCTTAATATAAACATTATTTGGAAATGTTGATTTCTTGATCCTTTTCATAGTTCTTCACCAGATTGAAGCTGCGCAGGTCTCGGGGAACAGTTTTATGTGTGGCTTCCTGCAGTACAGTGACAGAATCAAACCATGTCAGAGGGTCTGGTGTGTGATTCCACAGCATGATTCATTGGTTCTTTACCTGTATGGAGCTCCACAGGTGGGAAATACAAAATCATATCATTTGCTTCATGCTGGTTGGTTGAATTGCATTTGATTGGACAAAAATCTAAGTAGTGCGAGATCAGTCATCAAGACTTTTTGTTCTGTTTTCTGGAAGAAAAAAAGACAGGAAAAAGTAGCTTTTGTCAACTTTTAGGAGTACACTAGCATATAGATAACCTCAAAACTAACACACACGGACTAAAAGCCATTAAACAGTAATTCTCTGGGACTTTTCCAGGATGTTAAAGCCCAGTGTACCATCCCGCTCTTGGGATACCAGGTCGAGGATGTCCATAGAACCGTGGATCATCCTCCTACCTGCTTTCGTCTGTGCCAGTCCAAATCTATTCACTGCTTTACCGCCGACACGGAGGAGCTGAAACTGCGCTGGCTGAGAGTGATCAACAGAGCTGTGATTGGAGAGATTCCGGAATGCCAGACGCCATGTAATGATGGCTTTGCCAACGGTTGCCATGATACTGTACCTGATAGAGACTAGGTGTGATTTATCTAAGATTTTTAATCTTGGATATGTCCTTAAATATACACCGAGTTGGACCCATGTTGGTAACGGAAACACTTATGGAACATTGTTGCATTTGCGTTTATAGAGTTCTTGGATTTGCTTGGAAGGTTTTTAAATCAATGGAGAACGTTCACAGTCAACCGATCAATCCCAGATATTATAATGCACTCTAATGTTGACTTCAGTCAGACTGGTAAAATATTTGGTGTGTGATTTATTTAAAATGATTGTTGTCAGACAGAAATGAGGAAAGCTAGCACAAATTCTGCTGTGTGATTTGTTAGTCTTCTTTTGTCATTTATGCTACTGTCTTTTTACGTTTTCATGTTGTTTGTCATTGTTACAGTCCTGAACATTTATGCACTTTATCATTTTTTGTAAACCAGGAAGTTGACATTGAAAATAAAGTTAATTAAAAAGTTCTTGAGTAAGCATCTTCTGTTCTTATTAGCACTTTTTAGCTTAATCTTTAAATTAATGTTCCGGGTTTAATACAGGTTAAGCTCAATCGACAGCATTTGTGGCATAATGTTGATTACCACAAAAATGTATTTCAACTCATTCCTACTTTTCTTTAAAAAAGCAAAAATCGAGGTTACAGCGAGGCATAGAGGGTTTAAACAGAAATGTGAAGCATAACATTTTATAAAAGCATTTGCATTGATTCTTCTGTTAAATCTTGTGTATTATTTGAGCTGTAAAGTTGTTTAAATCATCATTTTTACAGTCATTTTAGGTTTTAGGGATTGTTGACATTACATCGTCATGGTAATAAAGTTGTAAAATTGGCTATTTACACAGAAAAGGTTTGTGAGTGATTTTATAACACTAAAATCATGTTAACACGCATATTGTTTACATCTTGTGGCTATACTTTTGAAACAGTGAGTATTGTAACGTGCAAAATTTGGTCCCCATTCACTTCTTTGTAAGTGCCTCACTGTAACCCAGATGTTTGCTTTATTTAAAGAAGAGGAGGAACGCGTCAAAATGAATTTTTGTGGTAATCAGGATTATGCTACATGGGCCTGGGTAGCTCAGCTTATTGACGCTGTCTACCACCCCTGGAGTCGCGAGTTTGAATCCAGGGCGTGCTGAGTGACTCCAGCCGGGTCTCCTAAGTAACCAAATTGGCCCGGTTGCTAGGGAGGGTAGAGTCACATGGGGTAACCTCCTCGTGGTCACGATTAGTGGTTCTCGTTCGATTAGTGCATGGATCGCAGAGAGTAGCATGAGCCTCCACATGCTGTGAGTCTCCGCGGTGTCATGCACAACGAGTCACGTGATAAGATGCGCAGATTGACGGTCTCTGAAGCGGAGGCAACTGAGACATGTCCTCCGCCACCTGGATTGAGGTGAGTAACCGTGCCACCACGAGGACCTACTAGGTAGTGGGAATTGGGCATTCCAAATTGGGGAGAAAAAGGGGATCAAAAAAGATGCTACAAATGCTGTCGATTGAGCTTAACTTGTACTGAACCTGGAACATTCCTTTAAGTTCCTATTTGTGCATTACTTCATCTTCAAGGGCAACCATATTGCTGTGTTCTTAAAAGGATAGTTCACCCTCCCCCCCCAAAAAAAATTGTCATCATTTACTCACCCTTAAGTTATTCCAAACACATACTTCTGTTGAACACAAAAAGAGACGTTTGATAGAATGACAACCTCAGTCACCATTCACCTTCTTTGTATGTAAAAAAAGATGTAATGAAAGTGAATGGTGACTGAAACTGACATACTTATTAATTTTGGGTGAACTGTCTATTTAACTAATATTCAGATGAGATGATGAGATTCATCCAAATGTGTAAAGGAAGACCTAAGCAATTTTAATAGATATTTTCTTATACATTAACAATAGAGCATGGCTTCAAATGCAATAAAAAACAGTATCGCTTGTACAGCTTCTTTGTGCTCTAAGTAACAAAGAACAAGTTATAAATTAATGCAGTGTGTAAACTTGAAATAAACCCATACATATTCAGTCTATTCAAAATGCATCACAAATACAACCTATTGCTTTTCTGAATATATACAATTTTCTCAACAAAGGGGAGTTAGTGTTGACAGTCAAGCCAAAATACTCATGAGTGTAACGAGGACATTTTCAAACCAGGCAACAAAACACTGTGCCCTATTGTTTATGCTTTCCGTACAGTCCTCTTGTGCGTTTTGCGATCAGAATCCATGAATCAATCAGGCACAAAAAGACCACTATGGTAGGAAGTTCTAACAATGGATGACATTACAAAAACTTTGAAACTACTGATAATTTAAAGATGTACCTGGTACATTGTGGCATAAATTTGCAGACTTTACATTAGTGAAAAGAGTACACTAATACTGGCATCAACATAAATTCTGAAAGAAACTGCTGTCTGGCTTTTTCAAATACCTAGCAAAATTTAGTTGAAGACCATCAATAAAACAATTAACACACTGTTCCTGTGTTTTTGTTAAAAAGTTTGCAGCTGCTTGTTGTAGTAGGACATGTTCCTCTACATGATGTCAGTAGAGTGACCAAGAAGCCTCTCAAAAGCCTGAATGTCCATCTCTACCAACGTATACACAGCTAGACTGTTAGCTTAGGGTTTAACAACATGTGAGCGACAAAAACAATTTAAGAATTCAGATCTTGTTAGTTGTCAAACCTAAGCATTTCACATTTCCCACAGCATAGGCAGAGGCAGTCTGAGACCAGAGTTAGCTCTCCAAAATACTGTCATTTGGAGTAGGTGGATTCTTCTACCTCACTCTGGTGGGAAAATACAGTGAGGCACAAGCTAAATTCCCCAAGGAAATTCCATGGCTTAAGCTAATATAAGTAAAATCACCCTAACTGGAATTGCGACAGTACATGGGATAAATACTTATCCCACCCCTGTTGATGGCTAGTCTCACTTGACCAGATTCAATGATGTAGAAGGAACCAGCAACATCTCCCTTGAAAGACAGTGGTAGTACAGTGTACATAGGCCAAGAAATGCTTAGGAATATATGCTTGAATGCAGACTTGGGCGATGCATTGCAAGTGCACAATTTCATTATACGTAACAATGTGTTTTACTGTTGCTGTGGTAGAACTCAATGTCTGTACCACTGAACTGACTGAAGCATATTCAGGTAGCTAGGTGAATATCAACAGTCTGAACTACTTGCTTAAAACAGTCGGTTTCGGGTGTAATTTAGCAGCTGTATTTAGTAGTTGTGCATCATTCAGAATAGAAGAATGTCCATTTCAAGTTCAGTTTCTGATCCTAAATTGAATTTTAATTGAGGAAGCAAACTATGGAAGGGCCAAAATTACTCACAATTAAATCATTAAATGTTTTTTTTAATAACTAATTAAAAGCATAATGAAAATGTTTAAAATATATATATTAAATGAATAAAATCAATAAATGTCCCTTGTATTTCATTTTAGCCTAATCTTCGGGTTGATTTTTATATTGAAGCACGAGCTAAGTGTCTTTTCATTTTTATTTTCAGGGTTATGGCTATCAGCACATCACTCGATAAATGACTGTCCACATTTTGGTTGGCAACTTCATCTGCAAGAGTTTACGAGAAATGTCTTATGGTTCCAGGTTAAGCTATATCTGTGGTGTGAAAAAACACCTAAACTCACTAATCAGAAAGAAATCAATTTTGAAAGGTGATGCCCACTGTCCTTGAGTGATGTGCTAAAAACTGTAACCCTGGAAATGGAAGATACGAAGCTTGTGTTTAAATTAAAAATTGTTAATTTTACATAAGCACATTTACAGTATGTGTCTTTTCATTTTCAGGGTTGCCAAAAATATGGCTGAAATGGTCACAAACTAGTGCTAAAATGACATCCAAGTGGCATTTATTGATTTATTTAGTGATTTAATAATTTAATGATTTATATATATATATATATACATATATACATATATGATACATAAAAAAATTTATATTTTAAGTTTTTGTTAAAAATTACACAATTTAATTTGATTGAAGAAGAAATTGAAATGCGTAAATCTTAAAAATAGAGTGTGTTTAATACATTTTTATTTTATGGTGCATGGTGGAAGAGCATTTCCTAGAATGCTCTATCACTCAATATTTTACACATTCAATAGATTCAAATTTTGAGCTATTTATTTTTATGACATCATCTGAAAACAATGGGGTGGACTATTTCTTAAAATCTGTTTTGATGGCTGTTTTTATTTCAGTTAAACAAATAGCATGTCTAATAAGTAAAAAAAATAAAATAATTAATTCTACCTAATAGGGATTAAATAGGTATAATTTATCGAAATAATAATGTAATTATTTATGTCACAAAATGTGTCTTGTTGTGTTGGACTAATGAAATTGTGCAGTTGTGTGGCTGTGTTGAGTTTTCCTATTCAAATTCAACTTACTGCGGGCTGTGGCCAATTCAATTCAAATTCCTTCTCATGAATTTCAATTTCAATTCTGAAATTCTGAATTTTGCCCAGCCCTGTAATTTAGTCCTGAGATATGATATTCAGAGAACTTTTATTTTATTTGTCTTATGTCGAAAAGAGATTACCTGAGCAAAAATTGTCTCTCCATCTCTGTACTGTACAGGTTAGAACATCTGCTACTTTCATCTTCCCCGCAGGCTACAAAGAGACCATAGTGAAGTCTGTTATCAACCAAGCTCTACCCAGTGACACAAAGAGACTATTCTATATGAAAGAGGCAGTGACAACCACAAGAGAGCTGAGAATTGGATGTAACTCAATGAGAGCTTCGTGCAACTTCCTCTTCTTGGCGTTATTCCGAACAGTGATCCTTTGGAAGGTAATCCTGTCCTAGAACACCAAGAAAAAAGGTCTCTGGATTGTCCAAAACCAAAGCTTTTTGGTGTTCCCAAGACATGAACACTACCCATGTGACTTCAAGTATTTTTAAAAGCATTTTCAAGCTTGTTTTACAAAGGTAGATGCACTTGCCAGACACTATAGAGCTCCGAGTGAGGCAGCAATGATTGTTGCCACCCATGGTGTGTTGTACATCAGGGCGAGCTCTCCAAAACTACCATGGTTTTTGTAGACCCCAACAACTGTCTCTTTTCCATCTACAGTAATGAGGATAAGGCAAAACTTTAAAGGTTATCACCCTGTTTCATAACACGCTCGCCCTTTTTCACAACCTTCTCAAACATGGCGCCTGGGTAGCTCAGCGAGTATTGACGCTGACTACCACCCCTGGAGTCCTGAGTCGAATCCAGGGCTTGCTGAGTGACTCCAGCCAGGTCTCCTAAGCAACCAAATTGGCCCGATTGCTAGGGAGGGTCTCTACCCTCACATGGGGTAACCTCCTTGTGGTCGCTATTAAGTGGTTCTCGCTCTCAATGGGGCGTGTGGTAAGTTGTGCGTGGATTGCGGAATTTAGCATGAGCCTCCACATGCTGTGAGTCTCTGCGGTGTCATGCACAGCGAGCCACGTGATAAGATGCGTGGATTGACGGTCTCAGAAGCGGATGCAACTGAGACTTGTCCTCCACCACCCGGATTGAGGTGAGTGACCGTGCCACCACGAGGACCTACTAAGTAGTGGGAATTGGGCATTCCAAATTGGGGAGAAAAGAGGATAATAAATAAATAAATAAATAAAACTTAAATGCATAGGTTTTTCACCAAACATTATTACATACGTGGGTCTTAAGTGACCTGATGTCACAAATGGATCTACAAAATGCACAGACAGAGTCAAATTTTCAAAACATTTTCAAGACAATTAGAAAATAATAGAACAGAATATATTTTGATGATTTATTTTTCATATATCGAAGAGATGAAGCAAAATATAAAGAACAGGATTTATTACTTCCAAACTGAATTTTCATGAGACGCAACTGGCTGTCAAACACATATTGAGGTACACATCAGCTACAAATATGTATTTTCTCACATAATTTGAGTAGTACACACAAATGACAATAGACAGATCATACTGTTCATGTGTTACACTTGCTATAGTTTACTTACATGTTGCTTCGTCAAATAGCAATGTCAAATGTAAATCAAGACAAACACTGAAACATCTGCTCAACTTTGAGTAAGAAATAGCATGCATAATATGTATGTGTACATGCATATGGAATACTGATAATTCACCATTGCCACATAGAAAATCAACTTGATAAAGTAGTCATTTGTATGAATGCATGCTGAATTATTGTATTATGTGTATTAAAATGTTTAGATTTGATTTATGGGCTGTTTAGACTGCTTATATATACACCGATCAGTCACAACATTAAAACCACCTGCCTAATATTTTGTAGGTCCCCCTCGTGCCGCCAAAACAGCGCCAATCCGCATCTCAGAATAGCATTCTTAGATGATATTTTTCTCACCACAATTGTACAGAGTGGTTATCTGAGTTACCGTAGACTCTGTCATTTCGAATCAGTCTGGCCATTCTCTGTTGACCTCTCTCATCAACAAGGCGTTTCCGTCCACAGAACTGCCGCTCACTGAATGTTTTTTGTTTTTGGCACCATTCAGAGTAAATTCTAGAGAGTGTTGTGAGTGAAAATCCCAGAAGATCAGCAGTTACAGAAATACTCAAACCAGCCCATCTGGCACCAACAATCATGCCACGGTCCAAATCACAGAGATCACATTTTTCCCCCATTCTGATGGTTGATGTGAACATTAACTGAAGCTCCTGACCCATATCTGCATGATTTTATGAACTGCACTGCTGCCACACAATTGGCTGATTAGATCATCGCATGGATGTTTGAGTATTTCTGTAACTGCTGACCTCCTGGGATTTTTAAGCTAGTATGGGCCTTATTTGACCCGACCAAAAAATCAGTAAAATAAGACGAATGAATTGAAGCTGCTATAGCGAGTAGCCCCCTCTGCTGGTAAAAATAAATAGCACACGGTAGGCATTGCTGCTCGGGCTAAGTTTCCTGCCATGTAATATGATTCACTATGTGGGCTGTTTTGAACGCTCTGGGAAAACGGGGACGTCTGGTCACCCCATTTTATCCCTTGTGCATCAATAAAAAAAGTTACTCAGAGGTCCTTCGAGGACAAAAATGTCCACGTTAAAAAACTGCCATAATAATATTATATATTAATATTATTTTCCACTTTCAGTTAGTTAATTTTTTTAACCAACATCAGTCCTGATCATAACTATTAAATATTCATTCATTTTCAGGATTTTAACCCTTTAAATGCCAGTTTGTTTATATAATGCCACTGTTGTTTTTTATGAAAAAAAATAATAAAGTTATTTATTTGATTATCACAGTCTGGGATATGTCAATGATTAGCAACAACATTGATCTGATGCATTATTATTTTTTGTGCAGTGTCAGATTTAAAAAAAACAAACACTCAGGACCTTAGAGGACAAAAAAGTTTGTGTCAAAAAACTGCCATAAAAACATTACATATTAATATTATTTTCCACTTTCACTGACTTAGATTTTTTTAACTAACATCAGTCCTGATCATAACTACCAAATATTCATTTTCAGGACTTTGAACCTTTAAATGCCAGTTTGTTTACATAATGCCACTGTTGTCTTTCTCTCTCACACACACACACACACACACACACACACACACACACACATTTATCAATACACACATACAAAACTGACATCCATATCAACACACCCACACAATTTTAGCTGCATGATTTATTCAATTGGCCTACAGTGCTCTATAATACAGCAAACAGAAAATAGGAAAAAAACTTGTATTTGCTCCATAGGCTAAACATGAGAAAAATAGCGCCATCTGGTGGAAAATATTAAAAATGTACATTTTGAAGACAGGGCTCCAGAATGAAAGCATAATACACTATATTGCCAAAAGTATTCGCTCACCCATCCAAATAATTGAATTCAGGTGTTCCAATCACTTCCATGGCCACAGGTGAATAAAATGAAGCACCTAAGCATGCAGACTGCTTCTACAAACATTTGTGAAAGAATTGGCCGCTCTTAGGAGCTCAGTGAATTCCAGCGTGGTACTGTGATAGGATGCCACCTGTGCAACAAGTCCAGTCGTGAAATTTCCTCGCTACTAAATATTCCACAGTCAACTCTCAGTGGTATTATAACAAAGTGGAAGCGATTGGGAATGACTGCAACTCAGCCACGAAGTGGTAGACCACGTAAAATGACAGAGCGGGGTCAGCGGATGCTGAGGCGCATAGTGCGCAGAGGTCGCCAACTTTCTGCAGAGTCAATCGCTACAGACCTCCAAAGTTCATGTGGCCTTCAGATTAGCTCAAGAACAGTGCGTAGAGAGCTTCATGGAATGGGTTTCCATGGCCGAGCAGCTGCATCCAAGCCATACATCACCAAGTGCAATGCAAAGCGTCGGATGCAGTGGTGTAAAGCACGCCGCCACTGGACTCTAGAGCAGTGGAGACGCGTTCTCTGGAGTGACGAATCACGCTTCTCCATCTGGCAATCTGATGGACGAGTCTGGGTTTAGCGGTTGCCAGGAGAACGGTACTTCTCTGACTGCATTGTGCCAACTGTGAAGTTTGGTGGAGGGGGGATTATGGTGTGGGGTTGTTTTTCAGGAGCTGGGCTTGGCCCCATAGTTCCAGTGAAAGGAACTCTGAATGCTTCAGCATACCAAGAGATTTTGGACAATTCCATGCTCCCAACTTTGTGGGAACAGTTTGGGGATGGCCCCTTCCTGTTCCAACATGACTGCACACCAGTGCACAAAGTAAGGTCCATAAAGACATGGATGAGCGAGTTTGGTGTGGAAGAACTTGACTGGCCTGCACAGAGTCCTGACCTCAACCCGATAGAGCACCTTTGGGATGAATTAGAGCGAAGACTGCGAGCCAGGCCTAATCGTCCAACATCAGTGTCTGACCTCACAAATGCGCTTCTGGAAGAATGGTCAAAAATTCCCATAAACACACTCCTAAACCTTGTGGAAAGCCTTCCTAGAAGAGTTGAAGCTGTTATAGCTGCAAAGGGTGGGTCGACGTCATATTAATTCCTATGGATTAAGAATGGGATGTCACTTAAGTTCATATGCGTCTAAAGGCAGATGAGCGAATACTTTTGGCAATATAGTGTATCATAGAAATCATAGACTTGATGTCTGAATAATTTGCATTCTGTGCACAGTATGCATACTATATACTGTGAAAATGTTTATTTGCCATTCTGAACATTGGCCAGTTAGCACAGTTTGGATGTAGAAACAATAACTGTAGTAACTATGGGATTTTGGCAGAATCTATAGGTACAATTTCATGATTGAGGGTTAAAAATTGAATGGCACCTTCTTAATTAATATGGGGTTGTAAATGTGATATGACAATAGTTTTAAAAATGTGCCAGTAAAAAAAAAGAGAAAGAATTCGTATGACATTTGTTCTCAAACAATTTTAAAATAAAACAATTAAATATATCTAAAAATAAATTAATGTCAGCATATTTAGGTGATTCAAACAAAAGCTGTGCTCTAGCTGGTTAGATATCAAATAAAAAAAATATGATTCATATTATACAATTATTGTACTTAATATTTCCACCACCACCTCCTCATTTTTAACACAAAAACACAATTATTGCGAATCACAGATGTGCTGAATGTCATAGTCACAAGATGTCACAAGTAATTAGCAAATTTTGCCTCTCAACAGACTGAATAGAATCTCAAAACTTATTTAAAATAAGAGATGTAGGCTGACAGAATACCAGCTCCTTCTCCAGTGATCAGACTCCTGCTTTTTACTGCTTTATTATGGGTATGTAGACTGATTCAGTCTCTTAGACATAACAATCTTCACATACTTTATATTACAGTGCAAATTCCCAAGGTTATATTAAGACTGCACCTTAAAAGCCTAAACAACAGAATAATTTATGGCCTTAAAAACCTTTTAGGTTTAATTCTTCATCTAAAATGATCTTCTTCATGCAGGATCGATGGCATGCTCAAGCTGAACGTTTCTCCACACCTTGTTTAATGCCTAGAACTAAGTGGAGGAACCAGTTGAACTGCACCGTCCAACCTTTGTCTCGACATATCTCGATTTGGTCCAAGAAATGTTGTTTGGCTTCATCCTCAGAGCGTCCGACCGTCAGTGCTTCCCGTATGTACTCTATGTCCTCCTCGCTAGTCAGCTGTGGCATACCCGTCATGAGCATCATAGAGAACAAGATGATAAGTAGGTTGGTGTGGTGTCTCAGAGCCAGGTAGGCCTTCAGGCAAACGTTCTGTGTTTATAAGAAAGATTACACTTAGTCACTGCGAAATAATCTAATATGCTGTTAAAGGTATGAGATAATAGTGTATATGTGTATACCTGAAATTTGAGGAAATTAGGGCTACTTTTTTTCCCAGTCGTGCCCATCAAATAAAGGAAATCAGGAGTTAGGACAAACGGCACTCGTTCCTTGCTTATCCCCAAGAAACTCTTGTAATTTCCAAGTATATGTCCAAAATCAATGTGAAACAGGTTCCCTAGTTGCAAACATATATAAATTCTGGCATTATTTCTTCAGCTGATTATTAATCAAGCTATAGCATTCCAGCCAAGATGTTATTATGAACAATTACCCGTCTCTGTGATCATTATATTGTCGTTGTGACGATCACCAATGCCCAGGACATAAGTTGCCACACAATATCCTCCACAGGAGAATACAAACCGCTCTACAGCCTGCTGGTGCTGAAGAAGAAGATGGGTGGAGATGGAAAAATCTACAACTTTAGCCTCAATACCTGATTTTTTTCACTGTACATATTTGCATCACGCAAACACAGTCATGCAAATAAGTGAGGCAAACATTACACATCTAACATTGTCTATCAGCAACATGACCTAACCTCATCCGAACCTGAACTTAAATATAGCACAGTGGATATATGCAGATGCTATGTTTGAGCACCACAAAGGCAGCCCCTCTCAAACAAAGACCCTAACACACCAGGAAGTGAGACGTTTCCTTCCTCTTTTGTAAATACAACAGTTTCAATTGAAACAACATATACAACTTGTACCTCATTCACACACTTCTCACAAAGCCATTGGCTGAGTATTTCATCTTTAAAAGCACCAGTGTTCCCAACAGTACTTTGCTGAATGTTAGCAATAGTCGTGGCATCCTTCACTATTTCAATCATCCCTAGAAGATAGAAGATAATTTCTTAAATTCTTCATTATAAAAACGACAGAGAACACATTGCAAAAAAACAACAACAAAAAAACCACTGTTTATACATTTCAAAACAAATAAATCCACCACTATTACCAATTTTATTTCCTGTGGAAATGCAGCCATATGGTAACAAGGAAAGATCCAAGGATTCCAGCTCCCAGATAGACTCCATTATTAGCAAAATCTGTGAGAAAAGACATCTATTAAAAAGATAGCATAGATAAGTTGAGTGATGGCTGCAGTCGTGCATTTAAATAGTGACCACGCCCACCTGTAATATCAGCATGTCCTGACGAAGGTCATCCCCATCTTTAAAGATGATACCAATTGTGTCACTCGACAGGGTGGTGGGGTCGGCTCGCTTGAACTGCAGCCACAAGGGTTTTTTTTTGGATGCCATCACTTTGCATTGTTCAATCTGCAAATAATAATAGATTCACCTAGGAGACCTTGACATGTTGGGTGTTTTGAAGTTATCCGAGATCATCACATTAAAAATGGGGCCTAATAAACAGTGGATATTGAAATTACAAACAGGAAGCATTGGAGCAAAGTAGCAGTTAAAATGAAATAGTATCACTTTGGTTTTACATACCACCAATGCCCCAGCCCGTAGGCCTGGGTCATAAGGCACTTTGAAGCTTTCTGGCAACCCTGACATTTGCAGTCCCTCCAGTTTCTGACGCAGCTGAAAAACAACTACAGTGTTCCCACCAGATTAGATATCAATGCACTATGGTGGCCTAATGGAATATAATAGGGACAAATACTAGCTGTAGACATCACCTTGTGCTGACACGTCATATTTTTCAGCAGACACAAGCTTAATCTCACGGGCGACTCTTTGCAAGGCCTCTGTGATCTCCACCTGCTTCCTGAAGTCCTGCAGCATAACTTCACCACAGCCACGAAGGTAAGCCTCCAGGATAACAGCATACCGCTGCTGGTAATGCATGGATTGAGCAATTTCACTACGCAAGAACCAGAACAGGAAGTGGCCAATCCGCTTGCTCTGCAAGAGTCACAAGTGTAGTCCAATTAAACTAAAAACACTTCAAACTGATTCAGTGCTTCAGATGGATCAGGTTTCGACTTACTCTAAGCGCACGTTTGAGAAGGAACCTGGAAAGTGCACTGTCATGGTACGGTTCAAATTTCACAGCCTACAAGACAATGAGTAACAGACAATGAAGATTAACATTTTTTCAATTCCATATAAAGTTTCATAGAACAAAATCTTTGACTTACATTGTGTACAATGGTACAGAAGGGGGTCAGTCGGTTAATTTTATGTAAAAACCTCCTTTGCAATCTAATTTTAATAGCTAACTGAAGTTTCTTTGTTCATGTTGAGTCAGTGTGTCTGAGCTGATATGCAAAACTAACCACTGAAATTCTCACTGTTGAGCCCTACCTGAACAAGCTGCAGGAGATACCGTAGAACGTCATCATCTCCCAGAGTCTCTAACTTTCTGACGGCCATAGTGCGGACATTTTCGTCAGAAAAGTGGCAGTCTAGTAACTGTAAAGCCAAACCCACGTCAAGTGAGCTTCGGTCCCATATGGTACTCCGCTCCAGAAGACAGTGGGTTATTGTCACAGCCTCTTGTTTGCCCCATTTTACAGAGGAAAGGAACTTTGGATATGCTTTGGGATCCCGCATACACTCCTGCCTGAAGTGCCAAAGCAGCTCTTTATCTTCTGCACTGAGCGGATGCAGAGGATCAGTAGCAATAATCTGCTCAAACTGTTTCCGCAAGTGATTGGGCATCTCTCTCTGCCCTCTCTCCCCTTCCATTTCTGAGTCTTGAGAATCCTTGCTCTTAGGGAGAGCAACAGGGTAGCAGTACTTGTCTAGAAGAATAGCGACAGCCATGGAAGTGGTCTTGTCTGGGTTTGTGGCAGACGTAAGCTTGTCTGCATTAACACTGCTGTTGTCTTCACTTTTCTCTGGCATCTTCCACATATGCAAGACAAACTCCCCTTGTCTTAGCAGAGACCTGTGGTCCACCAGTAACAGGTTGACGTAGTAAAGCAAGCGGCTCTTGTTTTTGCAGTCGTTTTCCTTTGATGTTTGAGTCTGGGCTTTTCCACAAGACACCTGCAGACTAAGTCGTGCTCCTTTGGGTAAGTCCTTGATCTTTATATTGAATTCCAGCCAGGTGTTCCAAAGCACCTCATCTGTGAAGGGTTTCGAGCTTGTCCTCTCTTGGGCCAGCAACTGCTGACCATGAAAAATACTGGCCTCAACAAACACAATCAGCTCTGAATTGCGTGGAAGTACTGGTATGTCAATCCCCAAGATCTTAACCCTGAATTTTCGATTGCAGTCCCATAGGGAGATGGTGAACACCTTCTCGTGGTCTTTTTCAGTGATGGTCAATTGTTCATGTGTGCCAGCTACACCAGTGCAGTCATCAACCTGCGACCAGTCCTCTCTTTGGACTACATCTTGTTCTGGGTTTGGCGGGTGCTGTAACACCAAATGGATCTCTTCACCGTTTTTAAGACACTGTCTGATCCATTGGAAGTCTTTGATGGCGTAGTTGCCATATAGGTATTCCTCTCTTCCGCAAACTCTCAAGACAAAATCAGATTCGCTGACATCTTCTGATATGTCTAAAAGCGCTCTCTTGTTAGCAATCTTGGCAAAGAAGCTCTGAAGAACCTGCACAGGTGTATCATCTATAGATACCTTAATGGTCTGGCTTGTTGTCTCCTTGTGTATCACCACCAGAATGTGAGTGTTACTTATTTTGCTCAGCAAGTATTCAGGGAGCGGCTTTGTGGTTATCCAGGGATCCATTGAATAAAGTTTCGGGTCTCTATCAGACAGCTCGATTTTCCGAGGGGTGAGTAGCTTTCTTCGTGTGAATTCCAATTCGTCATCATGGACGTTGCTGACATCTGTAACATCATATCCAATGAGGTGGTTCAGAAACCTTTGGTACTTAAGAGAATCCTCGGATGCTTGCGGCCTGATAACCAAATGAATTTTTCCCATCTCTTTTCTCAACGCTTTCCAGTAGCGGACGCAGTCAAGGGTTTGAAACACCTGCTGCTTATCGTAGATCTCATACCAGTTGCCTTTCTTCTGGTAGAGGAGAATGCAGTGGTCTGGCGAGTATTTTTGGTAAAATTCAGGGCATATCTTTGTGGTAACAGCTCTGTGCCAGAGCTGAACCTTCACCTGCTCTACCGTCCAATTTCCAGTCACTTCTAATTGCAGCTTGTCAGGGCTCTTGTTTGTTTTGTTAGTGGTGGGCAGTACAAACTCAATCGCTATATGATCCATGGGTACAGCTGAGGTGGATGTGAATGCTTTCATCTTCCTTCTCCTCCTCTTGTTTTCCTCTCTACGAACTACTGGTGGCTCATCATCACTAGCTTGCTGTTCCATAACCAATGCTAAAAGTAATAAAACAAGAAAAAATTGCTCACAATTTGGACTAGGACTGACTGTTTCTATGCACATTTTGGAGATTGACTGCAGAGCCATAATCACTATAGAAATTTCAATTAGTGGTTAGTTAATATGGGATTTTCAACAGCTGAAAGAAACATTTGCACTATTAATTTGCTGCTACACTCAGAATTTATCTTTCTGTGGCAAGGAGCGTAGCAGGCTAAGGGACAGAACTGGTAAGCAGGATGTTGCCGGTTCGATCCCCACAGCCACCACCATTGTGTCCTTGAGCAAGGCACTTTACTCCAGGTTGCTCTGGGGGGATTGTCCCTGTAATAAGTGCGCTGGAAGTAAAAAAAAGCATCTGCCAAATTAATACAAATAAAATAAAAAGTATGGTAAAACAAAAAACATCTAATTCTAATATTGTACCCAATATTTCCAGTACATTAATATAAATGGGCAGTGCCCCCTCCTCACCTTATTAAACGATGACACCTAAACATTGCTTCCTCAAAACACACAAATTTCATGGGACTCTATAACACAATCTTCTAATATGTGAAGTCTAATGTGAAGTGCACAGGTTAAAAAATTGTCTCGGAAAAAAAAAAAAAAAAAAAATGGTGAAGTGTTTATTTTGGTCTTTAGTACCCATTAAAACTCTCATTTATTTCCGGATATTTTCCAGATATTTTCTCTTGTTTCTACTTGTTATAGAGTTACAGCCAGCAAAGTCTAATTTAAAATGACGTTCACTTTATGCAAAGGAAGTCAAAGAAGCAGGAAGCACTCATGTGCCCTTAATGCAAACACAAATGTTCAAAACAGAAAGTCCACTGAAGTCCACAAATAACGCGAACCGAAACATTGCAACCAATAAATCAATCATGCATTGACCAGTTTAGAAAAAAAAAACAAACAAAAAAAAACATGAAAGTAACAATGTCCATGTTTCAGAAACGCACTGCCAACGCGGAAGTTTCTTAAAATAACATTAAGTTTGATATTTAGAGTAAAAACAAAGAAATGTTGTCAATATGAGTATATTATATTATATTAATATAGTTAAACAAAATAACAAGACACTAGGCCTAATTACAATATAGAAACATAAGAAGTAACGGTTTTGCCTAAGGGCTGGTGTAAAAAAGCTTAATAACATAATATCAGCTCACCGTTTAGCAGACACAGAGCCAATGACCCTGAAGGTGGTTGAGTAAATACTTATACATTGATGCCGTGAAGCTCTCAAACTCTCTTATTCAAACAGTTATGCTCCAAAATAAACGCGATCTGTCAGAGAAGGGCTTTCATTCCCTCTCTCACCATCTGATCTTACGCATAATGACTAAACTGCGGCTCTCATTGGCTTGACACTAGACTCGATCATTCTCTCTCTCTTGCGGTGAAATATAAATGTAGTTTTGCATAGACGATAAGCGCTTTAGATATTTTGCATTTTATAATAAGACTCTGGGGTTTTCTCTCTTGCTATTCGATTGTTTTACTGTATAGACTGTTTTGTATTGGCCTTGCAATATTTGTGCATTGATTTGCATCTTAGTTTTATTTTTAGTTTATATGTATTTTTTATTTTTATTTTATTAAATCTATATTTGTATTTTTACATGTATAAATGCTAGCTAGATAAAGGCTTAACATGTATGATTTTATTATGGTCTTTTATTTTTGTGTTGTTTATTCACATTTTGTATATCTCAACAACACAAAGGTGATTTAATATGATTTAATAATAATAAAATAAATATCAAAGCTTGGTTTTTAATTTTTTCAACACATTTTAGGTCAGCAACCTGCCTTCTCCTCTTCTACATTTTGACTTGTGCAATGATGTCCTCTAGTGGTGTTCCTAATAGAAAACTTACTATTGAATGTTTCTCTGGTTCTCCCTCTGTCCGTTTTAATGTAATGCAGTCGATTCCAAAAAGAATCGATTCCTCGATTCCGATGCGTCGGGAATCGATAATCGACTCGACTCGATTCCTTTCAGGGAAACCGGTTGATATTTTCAGACTGTGTTTATTTCCTCGACCACTGAGCTACACATTTCAGAAGCCTAACAGCACTAATACA
This sequence comes from Myxocyprinus asiaticus, assembly GCF_019703515.2. Taxonomy (NCBI): domain Eukaryota; kingdom Metazoa; phylum Chordata; class Actinopteri; order Cypriniformes; family Catostomidae; genus Myxocyprinus; species Myxocyprinus asiaticus. The sequence continues at coordinate 3,689,177 of NC_059390.1, read as the reverse complement.
ATTTACAAAAGGATTATAAAATAACTGCATCTTAACGATCATCCGCCTGACTCTGAGTCTTCTGTAGTCTGTCTGCATCTGTAAATTCACTCCATTTGTTCATCTGTATGAAGCAATCACACAAGACCTTCAACACGTCTGCTTTCCAGACCTGTATAGTCTACCGGTATTTTATTAATTTTGGATTAAACTTTTTATCAACATGTCAAATATGTGGCTGTAAATTGGCAAACAAACGTTAGCTTCCCAGTTCACATCAGTAAATCAGTATGTTGAATTGATCAATGTGCTTCACTTATAAAAGTGAGAATGTAACGCTTCTCTACTCGTTCTGGACATTTTTACACACACACACACACACACACACACACACACACACACACACACACACACACACACACACACACACACACACACACACACACATATATTTAATTAGCCTACTTTTTACACAATTTTATATTAAAATTATTTTATGAAATCAAATAATTAAAAAAAAGTGTATACACGTTATAAAATATACATTTTTAAAAATGTATGAAATAAACCAATACAAGTGAAGTGTATTGTTTGGACATTTTATTCAGTGTACAAACGGTAGTGGACAATTACTGTACATTCTAATATAAACATCTTTCTAAACAAAAACTCATGAGTGATAACAGACAATTTCAATGTGCTTTTAAGATTATTTGCAGTAGTTCTTCGAAATACAGGCGCATCTACTCAAACTTCCCTCAAATTTGTCTCATGGGATTGAAGCATCGTGCTTTGGTATGTGCATATAGGCCATGATTTAACTTTATAATGGACCTATTAATAGTAGGCCTAAATGTCACTATTATAAATAGTGCAAAGAACGCTTAGTGAGCTGTTTATTATGAGATGTAACTTTTACCTCCCGTTTTTTCGGAATCGAAAAAATGAGTCTGGAATCGACTCTTTGGAATATTTCTGGGCCGTCCCCGTTGCTCATATACTGTATAAATAAACGAACTCTTTTAAATTAAATTTATTTTTATTGCGCACACACACACAAAAAAAAAAAAAATTATATTAATAATAATAATAATAATAATAATATATATATAAATTATTATGATTCTTTTTTTATTATTTAAAAAAATATTTATTTTAAATTGTGGAAAATCAGGAACTTTGGGGAATTTTTTTTTGTGGGGGGGGGGGGGGGGGACAGAACTTTCAATTATTCGCATCCCTTTAGCAACTGAAACAGTGCATTTTGATTTCTTCTCATTATATATTAATCAGATTCAATAAACAAAACAAACTTAGTAACAAAAATGTATTTAAATTTGACCAAATTAGCTTTAATGTAAATTAAATTGACCAAATTAAACCATAATATTCCAAATTAAATTCACATGTACGATTTCTGAAATACTTTTATTTGGTAATGTCTCTCGCCTCGCCCCCTTACCGTGACGTCGGCGTCATTCCATCCACTGATTGGCCAGTCCATCCCTTTTGCTCACGCCCACTCTGATGCCGTCATCCACCTTCCTCGACTACGGGGGTTGGTTGCGAGAACAACAGAACTGACAGGAGACTTCATTCACGTCAAGGGGAAGATGGAGCAGCACAGAGGCGCCGCGGACTTCAACATCATGTTAGCCACCGACTCTTACAAGGTGAGCAGAGACCCAGGGTCCGTCCCCAAACCGAGCCGGTTTCTGGTGTGTTTTAGACCGGCGAACCCGTGACTGAGAAAGAAATGATGGAAAGTGAAAGAGAATTGAAGGTGGTTTTATCCTTCAGGCCGTTAACGGTTAGAGTCGGTGTCAGTCAGGTCGCAAGGCCGAATGTGTGTGAGGAGAGAGCGCATGTACATCATCAATTTAATCAATTTAATTAAAACTGGGTGCGATAGGCGCAGGTCATGAGGGATGGGGCATCTCTCTCATTATTTCAAAAGCAAAACTGAAAGGAATCGCTCTCTCAGGAAATGGGTTTCTCCTGTGAGAATGGCAGAGCCACATCTGATGGAATCAATATTGAACTTATTTAAATATTTTAATAAATCACTAAGAGGCTGATAGTTGTGCAGCAAACCTTCACTTTGTAATGGAACTAGTCTGACTGCATTAGAGGAATATTCCGGGTTCAATACAAGTTAAGCTTAATCTACAGCATTTGTGGCATAATGTAGATTACCACAAAAATAATGACTCGTTCCTCCTTTTCTTCAAAAAAGCAAAAATCGAGTTACAGTGAGGCACTTATAATGGAAGTGAATGGGGCCAAATATTGGAGGGTTTGAAGGCTGAAATGTGAAGCTTATAATTTTATAAAAGCCTTTGCATTAATTTTTCTGATAAAACTAATGTATTATTTGTGCTGTAAAGTTGTTTAAATCGTCACTTTAGTGTTTATGGCGTTACGTCATCATGGCAACAAAGTTGTAAAAATGGATATAACTTTACACGGAAAAGATTAGTAAGTGATTTAATCACACAGAAATCATGCTAACACAAATATTGTTTACATCTCGTGGCTATACTAGAGGTAGACCGATATGTTTTACCGATTAATCGGTGCCGATAGTTGAATTTTGGAACTATCAGTTATTGGCAAACATCTGTCGATAGTTGCATATAGTTTTTTCATCGTTAAGTAATTTCAAAATAAGAGTCCCCAGTGTGTTTCGGGCTTGTTTATACTTAAAAGTCCCACACTATGCACCAAATCTGAATTTTTTCTAGTTATTAATCAGGATTTTGGTTGAACAAAAAACTGCATCTGAGATTTTATTCATTTTGGACTCTTTGTCTTTGCCCGCCATAATAAAGAAAGAATAAGTATTTTTGTTTACATTCTATAAATCTATTTGAAAAACTATCGGCCAATTAATCGGTTATCGTCCTTTCCCACCAACTTAGTTATCAGTATCTGCAAAATTCACTATCGGTCGACCTCTGGGCTATACTTTTGTAACGGTGAGTATTTTCACATTTACTGATTGGCCCCATTCACTTCCATTGTAATTGCCAGATCTTCCTTTTTTTTTTTTTTTTTTTAAAGTAAGTAGGGAGGGACGAGACTAAATGAATTTTTGTAGTTATCAACATTATGCCACAAATGCTGTCCATCTGAGATTACATGAGGATTTTGTCCACATTTCACTAGCATGCTTTTCGGTTGCATTTGCAATTGCATTTTTACCTAGTTAAGTGGCTGTTTGAAAATTGGATGCTCTTAATGTCAGAACAAATATACATTATATACATGATCAGTGTTGGGTGTAACGTGTTACTGTATTTTAATTACATTTCACGGCAGCGCAGTAATGTAACGTGTTACTTTTAAAACTAAGTAATCTGATTACAGTTACAAACATGAATAAAATTACGTTACTTGGAATACACATTTATTGCTAAGACAATAATATGAAGTAAGTAGAATGCATTTTAGTACTTCTATGTGTGTTGCTGTGTCAGCTAATGAGCATGCGTGCTAACAAACCACCATGGCATAGAGGACACATATCGAGGCTATGGCAAATGAGTGAGCGGCGTTACTATGGATGCAGCAGAGTGTATTTGTTTATTCAAATTGAAAACGAAAGCGAAGCGTGCACTGTGTCAGTGTGCTCCCAGCCCTGGCTGGAGGAGAGAGGCATGCAAGGCTGGGCGGGTGACAAATCTTCCTCAAATCTCCACGCTCTACCCCCTTTTTCATGAGCCTCCCTCGTGTGTCCCTCTGCAGCTGCTGCAGGAGGACAGGGGATCGGCTTTGGGAGTATATGGAAAACAGCGCTTGTTCCCGTCTGACAGAGGGATATATCGCTCACAAGGTGGAAACATTTGCGGAACGGTGTCTTGAAAAAGACGTCGCTTTGCAAACGGCTCTTTTCTGTTCTTTATGTACTGTACACAATAAAACACAAACACAATGCAATAGCGTTACAGATGCGCAAGTGATAAAGGAGTCTCAATTTATCCAAGCACAAGCAGGGAGGTAAAAATAATCCACTCGCTGTAAAGTTGTGTGATCACACATATGCTGCACATGTACATACACAAACAGACATACTGTTCATGCACACATACACATGCATGATGCAACACACAAGCAAACTTGTATATGCACACTGAAAAGAAACAAGCATTCATATACACAATGGTTTTACTATCAAAGCTGTTTGCAAATGTGTTTTCAGAAATGTTTTCAGTTCTTTAGTATTCTTAATAGTCTTTCACACCAACACAAACACAGGTAAACAAGCATACTGTACACATACATGCCACACACAGCTAAGAAGGTTGTATGTAGCGGGGACACACACACCTGAAGATACTACTACAGCATATTTGAGATAAGAACGTTAAGTTGCAGTTTTAGAAATGCATTGGATCTCTATAGCCAAGTTGCTGTCTTTGTCATGTTGCTGTAATTTTGTTATTGTTTTCAGTCAATATTAAAGTACTAAATGAACTATTAGTGTCACGTTTGTATTTTTCGCAGGTTTGATTGGTTTTAGAAAGTATCTTTAAAGTAAAGTAATTAGTAATCTGATTACTTCCTCATGGATTAATCAGTAAAGCAATCTGATTACAATTTTGTAGAAGTAATCAGTAGTTGATTACTTTTTGAAAGTAACTTACCCAACACTGTAGATGATATAGTGTACATTATATTTTACACATAGCTAGACCACGTAGTAGTTATTCTGTATAGTGTGTATGCAAAAATATATACTTTGTGTAGCCTGTAAACCATGTAGTGTAGGTATAGTTACTTTATACTAGAAATCAATGTTTATGTAGAGTGCAGCAGCCTAGTCAAGTAAATAGATAAATATAGACAATAAAAGATGAAAGGTTCAATCCAGTCTGGGTTGAACCAAACGACTCGCTTTGTCCATTTTGCAAAGGGAGTAGGAGTGTCCCTTGCATTACATCTAGCCTACTATAAAGGAAAGTAGAGGATGAAATCTTGTACCACTGTATATGATCTTTCATTAATAAGTCATAAACATTATACATCGATTAACAGATCATTAAGGTAATATATTAATATATTTGGAAATGTATGAAAGTTTCCTTACATTTCTAACTATTGGAATGTACATTGATTAATGATCTGTATTTTAAAGGCTAATGTAATGTGTTTGTGAAAGTTATTGTTTGAAGTCAGGATGCATGCCCTCAGGAAGTCGAGGGATGTTTCTTACACAAGAACAACTGAGATGGTTTAAGTTAGTTCACTCAGTATGCACAGTCCCTGTTGCTTTGGAGTACCACATAATCAATATTTGTTATTCATTATATACCAAGAACGTTGAGTTGTGACATTATATTGTAACATGATGGACAATTGATGCATAGTGTTTTGAAACTTTATAAGACCTACAAACATGTGAGACAACTATAGTGTTTGTCTTTAAGTTGATTCACAACAGAATATCTCATCACCATTCAATCTCTGTTGGCTCTGAAATAAGGATGGTTTATTTTACTGATATCCTCATTCGCATCACTCACTTTCGCAGCGCTCTCTGCCCTTGGATCCAGAGTAACGTTGGGTCTGTTTTGTTGTGGAAATGGCCTCATCAGTGTTTTCTTTCGATAATGGTGCTAGAGGACGGGAGTAGATGCCTTTGTCTTCAACCTCCCACCAGAGATGTAATAGGAGTCTCGTGTTTTGCATTAAGGCTGGTGACATGTTAATTTAACCATTCAGAATCCTGCAGAGATCATTTAAGGGCCAGAGATCATGCGTAGAGAATTCCATTACGATATAGCCTATTGTATCTTTGTACACCAGGGTTCTTCAACTACTTTCTTGCAGGGGCCAGATTATCCAGATAAAATGACCAGGTTTTCATTAAGGATATCTCTGTATTTTGCTGCGTTCAGCTTTCCTTCAACCCTGACCAGTCCCCCAGTCCCTGGTGCTGAAAAACACCCCCACAGCATGATGCTACCACCATTATGCTTCACCGTTGGTATTGCGCAGGTGATGAGTGGTGCCTGGTTTCCTCCAGACATGAAGCTTGGAATTGAGGCTGAACAGTTCAATCTTCATTTCATCAGACCAGGGAATCTTGTTTCTCACAGTCTGAGAGTCCTTTAGGTGCTTTCAGGTGTCTTGAGGAGAGGCTTCCGTCTGGCCACTCTGCCATAAAGCCCAGATCGGTGGAGTGTTGCAGTAATGGTTGTCCTCCTGCAAGTTTCTCCCATCTCCACACATGATCTCTAGAGCTCAACCAGAGTGACCATCAGGTTCTTGGTCACCTCTCTTACCAAGGCCCCTCTTCTCTGCCGATTGCTCAGTTTAGCCGGGTGGCCAGCTCTAGGAAGAGTACTGGTTTTTCCAAATTTCTTCCATTTAAGAATTATGGAGGCCAATGTGCTCTTGGGAACCTTCAGTGCAGCCAAACTTTTTTTTTTGTAGCCTTCCCCAGATCTGTTCCTTGTTACAATCCTGTCTCTGAGCTCTGCAGGCAGTTCCTTTGACATCATGGCTTGGTTTTTGCTCTGATATGCATTTTCAGCTGTGAGACCTTATATAGACGGGTGTGTCTTTCCAAATCATGTCCAATCAATTGAATTTGCCACAGGTGGACTCCAATCAAAGTGTAAAAACATCTCAAAGATGATCCAGACAAATGGGATGCACCTGAGCTAAATTTCAAGTGTGATATACATATTTCAAGTATTTAAGGGGTCTGAATACTTACGTCAATGTGATATTTCAGTTTTTTCTTTTTAATAAATTTGCTGTTTTTTGCTTTGTCATTTTGGGGTATGGAGTGTAGATCGATGTGAATTTTTTTTTTTTTTTAAGTTAAATGATCTTACCATAAAGCTGCGTTCACACTGCCAGCGACACGCAGCGACAAAACGACCTCATCTCATTCATTTTCAATGAGAGCTGGCGACTTCCGTCCACACGAGCGATGGCGACCGTTGGCGACCGGATGTGGGCATGTCCAGCAACTCCACAAAGCACAGAAATGTTTAACTTTATGCAAATGAAGAGCAACTTTTGGGAGCGACAGCCAATACGAGAGAAGATGGTAGAGCTCACGTGATCCTTCTCACTCTCAGCTCCTGCAGTGACGGAAAGATGGAGGAAAGGTTAATCCTTGCCGTTAGCAATTTACCAATGTTATATGATATGTCTCTGCCCACGTACAGGGACATATTTAAGAAAAATTATGTGTGGAAAGGTGTATCTGAGATCGCGGGGATTCCAAGTAGGTTTAAATCATCAAATAGCCTGTAAAATTAACTATTAAATAATTTGTTTTGAAAATGTGTTACATGTATGACAACAAACAAAACCATATAAATGATCAGATATAGTGAATAAACATACTATATTAATAACCTTACTAATATTTTAATAATAATATTAATTTGAAAGAAACACTGCTGTACACCACTAGTGACCTAACCACCAGCCACTGGCAATGGTGTGAACGCAGCTTAAGGCTGCAACAACAAAATGTGAAAAAAATGAAGGGGTCTGAATACTTTCTGAATGCACCGTGTGTGTGTGTGTGTGTGTATAGAGAGAGATATATATTGATATATATGCATTTTCAAAACATAATTTAATTTATTGTAGAGGTCGACCGATAGTGGAGTTAGGCGATACGATAACTAAGGTTGTGGGAAAGGCCGATAACCATTTAACCTATTCTTTTCTTACTATGACGGGCACATACATACTTGTATTGTTGTCTCCCTTTGATTAATTGCTTATGCTTGTATTATTACAGTTTTGGCCAGGCAGCACTATATTGATATCCCTCAAACCGATAGAGTACCTTTAACTATAAACAAGTCTGAATCATACAGAGGACTCTTATTTTGAAATGGAGACTTGGTCCCATTACAATGCTCTCTTTTCCAACCGTAGATTCGTCCAGCTCCAGCCAAAAAAGTAATGATTAGGGCTGCAACTAAAGATTATTTTGATACTCAATTAATCTTCGATTAATTAATGATTAATTGATTAATCTGGTTTGATTTAGGCTACAGTACTGAATTCATGATTCTATACTCTCACAAAACTGAACAAAGCCTGAATCATGAAAAGTTAAGTTTGAATATATTATTATTATTATTTATTTCGGGACATATGCGAAATATAGGACATATGCGTTCCTTTACTTGTAAAACTTAAAAAGTACTGTTCATTAAAGAGTAAAATGATCCATCAGGAATGGAGTGGGACAACAAATCAGCTCAGTAGAGGGTAATGGTGACAGCAGAATCAAACTAATCGATAATGAAATTTGTTGTCTATGATTTCCATTATCGACAATAATCAATTGTTGCAGCCCTAGTAATGATTAAATAACACTTGTGAAACTGCACAGTACCTTTAGCAATGCAAAGGTGTTAATTTCATCTGGTATCCATCTTTACGCTTTTTACCCCAGTATTAAACATCACAATTATGCAATTGTTGCCCTGGAGATTCTTGGCCATTATTGACCATTTGGTCTTCTTGGCCTTGGGAATGTAAGGTCAAAAGCACCTGCACAGTTTAACTAAAATGGATCATTTAATTTGAGAACTTCTTTTTTGTTTCACATTCACTTTAGGTTGCCACATCTCATGTTCACTCCTTACATAACCTCCTGGGTTTAATCCATGGCTGCTGGGTTTGTCTTCCATGTTCTGAGACCAGTGTGCTGCACCTACTCTGTGGCATTACTGTGTCCTCCATGCACATGGCCAGTTGTTGCCTCTTTCATTTGTGCATGCCTGGACTGTCTGCAGCTGTTCATATGAAAAGGGGTTTGTTCTAGAAGGAGAGGATGACCCAAAAGGAACGCCATCACTGCTCCACGAGGACTTCTGCTCTATGGTAGAGCCGGAGAGAGTCTCTCTCAGAGTGCAGTGAACAGCCATAGTAGCTGTCAGACACGACCATGAGGGTATGACCTTTCTTAGGCCAGTCTGTACCAAAGGAGACTAGCCAAAAACTGTCAGGAAAAGGTCAGCGTGCACAAAATATCATAAGGGAGCTTGGCGTGTACGCTGTTTGGTTATTAGCGTAACATATGATCCCATTCTCTGCATAGAATGTATTTGCATCAGCCTTGTTTATGGACAAACCAGAGTTAAAAAACAAAAACAATTGTGTGGTTGCCAGGTCATTGTTAATTGGTTAGGGTGTTCTGGGTGGTTGCTAGATAATTGTTTACTGGTCCAAGTGAAAAGTGCCCAGTCTTTATTAGAGCCTGACCAATATGGGATTTTTGAGACTGATACCGATTTTAGAGGGGGGGAATTCACAGATTACCGATATGGTGGCCGATATAGTTAATTTATGAGCTGGAATGAAAACAGACCTTTTCTATGTGGATTGTTCACCGATTTTGCACCGATATGACTATGCAAAGGTACTCAGAAGGCTGCTTTCTTTATTATTATTGTACATTGTCAACAAATTTTAGAAATGAACACTGAGAAAATAAAGAATAAATACAAATACAATAAATAGCTTAAAAAACATCAGTACTGTATGTTCAGTATCATTCAGTTGCTGACCATGTAAATAAAGAATTAATTCAAATAAAATAATTAGCTAAATAAACATCAGTACTGTTTAGTATCAGTCAAATGCTGACTATTTTAATACTGCCAGTCAATTATTGGCAGGTTATAAAACAAGAAGCATTTATGCCTTCCGTGTCAAGAGATAAACAGCGGCAGCCGTGTTACACCGTATTCTGCTAAACAAGTTCAGGGGAAAATTTCAATGGTGGAAAACCAGACTTTTAAATATTACATTTTATAAATGCAACGACTGGAATTGTGATTGAAAGGGGGTACCAAACTGTGAATCCTGAACAAAACAGTTTGGTGAGTACGTGTTTACACATTAGCTTCCACTCAGCTGAAAAGCAATGAAAGTAGCTACGTGGTTAGCTAGTTAGCTATAAGCTCATTGTCACGGAGAGTAAAAGATGGACCAGCATTGCATCTCACCAACTAGGTAACAACGTAGCATGAAATCAACACTCAACAGACACAATCCACCACCGCACCGTTGTCTGCTGAGCTGCAAAAAGATGCTCTGATGCTTACCTTTCAATCTGCTTTTTTACTGACTGCACTGACAAACTATAGCTGGCTAACAGCAAACAGACATGAGTGACATGGTTGTCAGGGACAGAGTTAATGTTATATTAGTTATATTGAAAAGGGAAAATGATGGGGTCATTGTTTACTAACTTTACAGTATGTATTTCACAAACTAGTTAGCAACTTACCGAGAAGAGACCGCTCAACTCCACCTGTCTGCAGAGCAACCGTCTGCTCAGCATCAGCTCTGTAAACAGTGGAGACGGAGCGCGCTCTGCTGGACAAACTATGTAATGACACCAATACTAAAGCATTGTTTTCTGCATTATATTTTCTGAAAAAAAGTTTTCATATCTGCGCATATCAGTAAAATATACGGCGATACCGATATATCGGTGAAAGGATAATATCGTCCAACCGATATATAGGTCGGGCACTAGTCTTTATAATACTCTCATGATAGATGTGGCTTGGGATCCTCCTTCAATGTAAGTGAATGAAATGTTTTTTTTCACATCTAGTGTTCATGCTGCCTTGTTGACATGGTATTGTGGTTTTAAAAAGAGTGTCATAATTTAAATGTATGCTTTTCTGTCTTGCAGGTCACACATTACAAACAGTACCCACCCAACACTAGTAAGGTGTACTCTTACTTTGAATGCCGTGAGAAGAAGACAGACCCTACCAAGCCCAGAAAAGTCAAATATGATAAAACGGTCTTCTACGGGCTTCAGTACATTCTACACAAATACTTAAAAGGTACATTAAACATGGTTGTCACTACTGATTACTGCCTTTGGTAATTTTGATTTGTGTTCCCGCTCAAGAATGCAACCTTCATTCCAAACGTAGTCATACAGTTAGTTTGCTTTATTCTGCTCATAAGCAGCCCAAAAATATCACTGTTCGATGAAACAGACAAAATGACTTTCTTGTCAAAGAGACAAATGTCGAAGTAATATGATCTCAAACGTATAGCGTAAAAAAAACAGCAGCATGAAGGTGCACTTGAGTGAAAGCTCCTCGGTTTAGTTGGAGGTTGTTGTTCTGTGCTGTGCTCCAAAAAATTTGGGTATTTTTACACTCTTAATAGATTTCACAGTGTGTCAGGGTGAAGGCTTTAGAAATTGTGTTACGGGATGAAACACGACAATGGAACATCTGCTCTTTTAGCCTCTGCAATTCAAAAGACAGCTGCTCGATAAAGTCTTTAGCCTGGATTCAGCCATGGATATCTTTGCTAAGCCTAATTTATATAAAAAGTTGGTGTGGCTGCACTACTTGTATTGTCCCTTTGATTAATTGCTTATGCTTGTATTATTACAGTTTTGGCCAGGCAGCACTTTATTGATATCTCTCAAACATTCTGATTAGGATTTGTTTGGCAGATCTCTGCCTCCCCTGCCAAGGAGGAAGCAGGAGCTGGGTGGACCCTTTTTTTTTTTTTTTTTTAATTTGGAATGGCCAATTCCCAATGTGCTTTTAAGTCCTCATGGTCACGTAGTGATTCGCCTCAGTCTGGGTGGCGGAGGACGATTCCCAAATGACGATTGCCTCCACGTCTGAGACCGTCAACCCGTGCATCTTATCACGTGGCTTGTTGAGCGCATTGCCACGGAGACATAGCGCGTGTGGAGGCTTCACGCCACCCACCGCGGCATCCACGCTCAACTCACCACGTGTCCCACCGAGAACGAACCACATTATAGCGATCATGAGGAGGTTACCCCATGTGACTCTATCCTCCCTAGCAACCGGGCCAATTTGGTTGTTTAGGGACCTGGCTGGAGTCACTCAGCACATGTTCACTGAAGACTTTTAATTACAAACAGTTCATTCAAACACAACATACAAAGTGCTATCTGGCACACACGCAGACGCAGACACACACACAGCTCCGTGTGATGCTCAAACTGTTGACCTTCCCGGCCCAATGCAGAATGCACACATTTGTGAGCTGTGTGCAACTCTCTCTCTCCCTCACTGATGTCTCCTGCTCCTCTTTATCCCTCTCCCGGCTGATTGGGGTAACTCAGCACCAGGTGTCCATCCTTACGGCCCGGCCACGCCCTCCTCGCCTTTGTTCTAAACTTCTAACCCTAAGTATTTTTTTATTTTTATCCCCTTTTCTCCCAATTTGGAATGCCCAATTCCCACTACTTAGTAGGTCCTCATGGTGGCGCGGTTACTCACCTCAATCCGGGTGGCAGAGGACAAGTCTCAGTTGCCTCCGCTTCTGAGACCGCCAATCCACACATCTTATCACGTGGCTCGTTGTGCATGACACCGCGGAGACTCTGCATGTGGAGGCTTGTGCTACTCTCTGCGATCCATGCACAACTTACCACGTGCCCCATTGAGAGCGAGTACCACTAATCTCGACCATAAGGAGGTTACCCCATGTGACTCTACCCTCCCTATTAACCGGGCCAATTTGGTTGCTTAGGAGACCTGGCTGGAGTCACTCAGCACACCCTGGATTTGAACTCGCGACTCCAGGGGTGGTAGTCAGCGTCAATACTTGCTGAGCTACCCAAGCCCCTCTAACACTCAGTATTAAACCTCTGCAGTTAATTAAGCCCAGACCACTTTTAAATATATACTTCATTAATACTTTTTGTAGATAGTTTCTGCCTTTGGCATGCTATCCACTTTTGTCTTTTAACTTTAAACTTGTTTAAAAAAATATCCTTGTGACTTGCATTGATGGTTGCTTTGGATAAGTGTCTGCCAAATGTATAAATCTAATGTAAATGTAATCCAAAGAGGGCAGCAGTTTAACTTCGTGTATGCTGTGCCTTTAAGATGATTTGTTGCATCTCTGTAGACTGTCCTTGTGGGACAATGCTGTACTGTGAGCATGGCAGAGTCCCTTAATTTAAAATAGTGCAAGGATGTAGGAAAGTGTGCAGTTATATACACACTCACACACACAGTGCCACCCTCTTTTGTCATGTCAGTCTGTCTTTATATTCTCTTATGGTTCAGTTTGTTCCTGGTGGTGTCTTTTACTCACACTTTTTCCTTCTTTGACATCTTTTTGCGCTCACAGGACAGGTCGTCACTCCAGAGAAGATTCAGGAAGCAAAAGAAGTATACCGGGAACACTTTCAGGATGATGTGTTCAATGAAAAAGGCTGGAACTACATTCTGCAGGTAAAGAGAAGTTCAAATCTCTGACTATTCCTGTCACTGAATGTTTGTCCCACAGAGACCTTCAGTCATGGCTCATATGTAATGTCACTGCAGAAATATAACGGTCACCTGCCTATCGAGATCAAGGCTGTGCCGGAGGGAAGTGTTATCCCACGTGGGAATGTGCTCTTCACCGTGGAAAGCACAGATCCGGAATGCTACTGGCTCACTAACTGGGTAGAGGTGAGTCACAACCTTAAATTGGTCCCTAAAGTCATACTTACATGCCATTTACGTTCATTTATCCAAAGTCAAATTTGCATTCCAGGTATATTTTTTTCTTCCCAATCAGTATGTGTGTTTCCAAGGGAATTGAACACATGATCATTGCTTTAATGCGACTACATTTATCAACTTGTCACCATTTTCACCTCTCATGACTTTTCGATGTGTGAAAATATCCTCGCTAGCATTGTCAACTTTTGGTTCTTTGGGATTTGCTTTCTCATTGGGGTTTAGCTTGAAATCTGCTGAGTCATGCTGACTGCCCAACATCCAGCCGCACCTGTACAGAACAGTCATTGTGATACACTACACCTGTCACCTAGCAAATAGTCATTAGGGTTTCCTTTATTTCATCTTGTGCATGCATGCATGCACGACCAGATGCCCTTGGCTTTCAGAATACGTTGTCACTGAAACAGACACCACATAACTGCCCCTGTTATGTTTTCTGAAGAATTTAGGAGATTGGAAATAAACTTATGCTTCCTTTATAATGACCATGAGAAGGCATTGATGCAATGAATGACTGGATTGTCTGGAGGCTTTGCAGACTAGCAAGGCTACATTAAACTGATATTTACAATATTTGTTGTCTTCATGAAGGCTGCCGGCATAAGCTGCTCCTAACAGTCGTCTTTTGTGCCGTGAGGCTGAAAACAATCTCTTATTTGTGACAGTCACATGCTTGCACATTTCATTATAGTTTGGCTTTACAGGCATGTGACCCAATGGCCCATTTGTAACAACTGCCCAGATAATCTCTGAGATTGAAGACTGAAGAATGCACATCTGAGGTCAAAGAAAGTTTCTGACCTCTCTTGATCCATGACTTAGACTTTTAATTGGAGAAAACACACAGATTTGTGTACCTTTATTGATTTTTAGAAAGCTCTTTGCAGCCATTAGTCAGAAAAAATCAGTATTCACCCCCTTTTGTTAGCAGATGAACTGTAGGTCTACATTTTAACATTTTAAAAACTACTGTTGGGAAATTTCCAGGAATAAGGGTCGGCTGTTTAACACGTAAAAAATAAATTACGCATCTAATGCAGTATCCGTTTTTTTTTTACACTTTCTGAAACTTCACTAAAGCTTTCCCCACTTCTAGTGGCTAAAATTGGAGGTACATGCTCGACTCGCTGCACAATCTAGCACAGAAACTGATTGTGTGGAGCAGCGTAGGCTTCTTCATTAAACATGAGGCATGTCCCGGCCATAATAAACACGGGAGCAGATTTACTGCACTGAGAATGGAGACTTAACCCACAGTCTGCTGAGTCAGGTGTGGAGAGATACGGGCAAGCTGCTGTATCTCTTCGCAATGGCCGAAATCGCTCACTGACAGTACGTGTCCACTGGCGCGTGGTGAGCGAAGCTAAGCGTGAGTTTTTCATTTATTCCATTGAGAATCAACCTTGTGAGCGTGACGACCTGCTCCTGCTGGAAAATAGAAAATGCCTGCTCAGCTTTGCTCACCAGGCACCAGTGGACATGTACGGTCACAGTGATCTGAACCAGTGTCAAAATCGAAACAGCGCGAGAAAGACCGAGTGTGTGTGAAATAGAGACTGAGCGGCAGCCAGAAAAAAATAACTGTTTTGAGATGTTATACAAATTAAACTTCAGCATTCAATTTGTTTTATATCTGTATTGTGTCTATTAATACATTGACAATGTATGCTTAAGTTTTACCTTGCCAATAAATTTGTGTATGAATTGACCCTTCATTAAGCCCCACCTTAAAAGCTCTTAGCAACTGTTGCCCTGCCACCATTTCTCTGACATGCGTTTGCTATTTTCCAGTGACAGCCTATGGAAGTAATGAGTACTTTTAAGTAGGATTTTCTCAAAACAAAAAGCAAAAAATCCCGTACATTAACATAGCTTGCAAAACACGATCAAGAATTGATTACGACGTTTTGGCCAAGCATCCTTCATCAGGCATACATAAAAAAAAAAAATTTAAAACACGTTTTTTTATGTATGCCTGATGAAGGTCTCCTCCAAAATATGTCTGGAGGAGAGCATGTTATGGATTAAACTGTGTCAGCCCTCATTCCCAAATGAACATATAACATCTGCAACGACACCTACATTTGCTCCAAGGTAAATTAAAGCTAATAACTGTACATTAATTAACGTATTGATTCAAGTCATAGTAAAAGCGATAATAAATAAACAGTTTTTCCCTTTTCAAGTGACTGTAATAATCATTTGCCTTGATTCTGATTCACAGTCTCCACAGTTTTTAATCAAATTACTGTGTAATTTAACAATTTCTTTTGTAAAAAACTTTAGATAAATATGCATTACGTCACCCTTCATACCAGCCCACGTAATAAATATTATCCATTACGTTTATGAGAATATTTTGCCAAAAACTGCATCGTTCATGGCGATCTCCCATTTATTCCTATGCGAGTTCTGCAGAGCTTGTCAGAGCGAGCAACCATAACCAAGGGGGGCGGAGCTTAGCAGAGGGTCAGTTTGAATCTACCCATTTGATCCTATTATTTAAAAAAGTCACTGGAAAACACATGGATAAACAAAAATTACAGCATGTCCACTGATAAAATCACATGTATACATACACCTGTATCAAAGATTTATACTTGTAAAAATGTGTCTAATTAACTCTATCTGCAAAAAAGTAACATATTAACATGTACATATTAAAGTAATTAAAATAAATGATGACTAACTAGTTTCTTGCAAGTTCTTTGAGACAAAGTATAAAGTTAATATGATTATATTAATGGTTGTTTTAATGTACAACAAATATTTTTACTACAAAAATGTATTAGTTCATTTTTTTTTTATCGATTCACAGCCCTATTGATTACTTAGCACGTTCTTAGACTCTGAGGCAGACACCTTATATATGTCCCCAGTATGTTCGCTAAAGAATTGAAAGGGATAGTTCACCATAGTTTGTTCACTCATCCTCATTTTGTTCCAGACACGCATGACTAATCAGTTTGAATCAGTCTAAAGAATAAAAAATTAACTCACTCAGTTCTAAAGAACTCCCTGAGTGAGTAAAATTACTGAATAATCTGACTCATTTACTGGCTGTACTGTATGTTGATATGTACGGTCTGCTTATTGTCTTTGTATTAAAATGTAATTTCTGCCATTGACAGTGGTGCAGAGAATACTGGTCTTTCGCACTTATGCAGCCAATATACTCCTACACCTAAAACTCTAGGTGGTGTGCCAAGAATCTCACCACAGACAAGTTAATTCATGTGAACTTGTTAGGGTAGACACTGTATGATAATATTGACTTGACCGGATAGTCTTTAACAAAACGGGTCTGAACAGCCCTGCTCAATGCCCCCTTTTATGAGTCCAATACAAGGCCACTGTACAGTCATTGTGTTGACTCTGTCACACTTCTCCCGTCACATTCCCAAGCACTCTGTGTGCATTCAGATCACAGGCAGCATGAAGTGGCTGTATAGGTTGCTTTTGGATTCAGGTTTCAGCTCACTACACCACCACTAACTTTATAAGCATTGTACTTGTTGCTGGACCACAGGGCAGGAGACATGCGACAAGCTCCGAGAGATTTGCTACATTCAAATTTGACTCTTTTACGAGTGATGGGATGTGCAATGGGGGTGTACATGCAGGAGGTGTTCATGGAATTAAAAACAATTAGATGGAGCGCAACAAAATGGAACAGAATGTAGAATGCAGGGCTCTTCAAACCAGTCTCGCCAGAGATTCTCAGCAAATAACTCTTCTTTCTAATCTCATTTTTATGTAGCAGGCTTTGCTTTCCTCTGTCGATGTTTTAAACCCACGTTTGAAGCATCCATCTCTATAAATAGCCTAGTCATGTTGCATAACAAACTCCACATGGAGTCAGTGATTGGTTTTATTTAACCTCTAGATGGTGCCGTTATATGGAGAAATGAAACGCAACTATCGGCCCCGATTTAATCGGTAAATCTGATATATCAGTCGACCTCAAGTTGAGGATCATAAGGAATTTAACGAAACGGTTCCATTAAAGATTCTTTTTTGAGAAAAAAGAAACTTTTGAGGAAGAATTATTTGGAAATAATAAATGCAATTTTTATATTTACAGGCATTTGACTGCCATCAGGATGCCTTGTGATTTGCAGCTGTATACAGTACTGTATTTATATGCAGAAAACAGTAAATCACCAACACTGAAAAGCTTATATATCCGTATTGCTTCAGTGTGTAGGCTCAGAAAAATAAAATCCAAGGAAAGAAAAAGCTTGCACACAATGTCAATAGAAATAAACTTCAAGTATATTTATTAAGAGGCCAAAAAAGTGCCAAAGTGCTCAATGCAGGAACAAGGTGTTTTCGATTTACATGGTCATCAGTGTCCAATTAAAAACAACACATCCGATTCTCAAATACACAAACATTAAAATAATCCAAATTTGGCCTCTTGGGGCCTGGGTAGCTCAGCGAGTATTGATGCTGACTATCACCCCTGGAGTCGTGAGTTCGAATCCAGGGCGTGCTGAGTGACTCCAGCCAGGTCTCCTAAGCAACCAAATTGGCCCGGTTGCAAGGGAGGGTAGAGTCACATGGGGTAACCTCCTCGTGGTCGCGTTCAGGGGTTCTTGCTCTCAATGGGGCACGTGGTAAGTTATGCGTGAGTAGCATGAGCCTCCACATGCTGTGAGTCTCCGTGGTGTCATGCACAACAAGCCACGTGATGAGATGCATGAATTGACTGTCTCAGAAGCGGAGGCAACTGAGACTTGTCCTCCGTCACCCGGATTGAGGTGAGTAACCGTGCCACCACGAGGACCTGCAAAGTAGTGGGAATTGGGCATTCCAAATTGGGAGAAAAGGTGTTTAAGTCATTAATTCTAACAGTGTAGTTTGTCTCATCAACAGACGATCTTGGTTCAGATCTGGTATCCCATCACCGTGGCGACAAACTCGCGAGAACAGAAAAAGATTCTGGCCAAATATCTCATGGAAACGTCAGGAAGCCTGGAGGGATTGGAATATAAACTACATGACTTTGGCTACCGAGGAGTTTCATCTCAAGAGGTAGCATTAATGTGCACTTAAGCTGAAGTACTGTGTGCTAAAAAGCTCACATAGAATGTGTTTGCTCTTACCTAAACCCAGCCACTCTGATTTAGATACCACACCAGTCAAACAGCCCAGATCTATTGTATCCAGCTGGGTTAGTACAAGTTTGGAACGTCTTAGTAACTCCTTATAAAGAATTCATAACACACATACTGGACATACTGAGCATCACATACAGTTCATATCACAACACCCTTTTTCTAGAAATTTGCCCTTGATAGTTTCACTCTTGCTGTAGGTCTGTATTTACACATATGTCTCTGTTTCAGACGGCTGGTATCGGTGCATCTGCACACTTGGTAAACTTCAAAGGAACAGACACTGTGGCCGGGATCAGTGTCATTAAGAAGTACTACGGCACCAAAGACCCAGTTCCTGGTTTCTCTGTACCAGCTGCTGAACACAGGTGGAACAACCCAAAATTGTCATGTTTCTCAATCGTAGATATTATAATACACTGCTAATAATCGTGATGCTGATGGGAGGGTTTTCTTTCCACTGACTAGTAAGTGAGGTATGCGTACATTGATGATGTGGCCCAATGTCTTTCAGTTAGTTAGTGCCACATCATCACCCCTCTCATTTCTAGTAAATTGTGCGAGAGCTGTCAGCACCCCTTGTTACATAACTACCAAAGCTCATAGTCTTTCTTCATGCAATATTTGGTGTGAAAGACACAATGTAGTGAAGGGAAACAAAGAACTTTGCTCGAGTTTCGATTCAAAACCAGTTCTACTTTTGAAATATGTCTAGCATAGGAAAGGTGCTATGAAGTATTTTGCGTACTGTGGCGCCCCTTAGTGGCAGTCAATCAAAAGTGACCTAGTTTATTTCCTCAGTACATGTTTCTGGAGTTATTGCAAATGATGCATTATTACACAGTTTTATAGTAAAGAGAAACGTTTTTGTCCTTGTTATCTTTCATCAAAATGAAACAACTTGCTCTGCTTCTGAAATGTCCTCCCCTCCAACCACCTGTCACATAGAGAGCACCTTCACAGTCCAAACAATTCCTGATAGATGAAATCATCTCCCGCCTTACATATGAATTGTCTATGTCAGTATTCTGACACATGCAGAATTATGTCACATTAGAGAAGCACTCTTTAGTTCTCAGTCTGAGTGCTTTCTGTCTGTCTGCAGCACGATCACTGCCTGGGGAAAGGACCATGAGAAAGATGCTTTCGAGCACATCATCAAGCAGTTCCCCTCTGTCCCCGTGTCCATTGTCAGTGACAGCTACGACATCTACAATGCCTGTGAGAAGATCTGGGGGGAGGACCTCAGGAGTCTGATCGAGATGAGGAGCGCAGACGCCCCGCTGGTGGTCCGACCAGATTCAGGAAACCCTCTAGACACGGTGCTGAAGGTAGACCTCATCCCATCAAAAATTATGGTTACACTTTGTTTTAATGGTCTACAATAATGCACTAGTTAAGCATGAATAAGACAGTAATTAAAAATTAACTGAATTTAGAGGAAGGCTATCTTAGCCATTATTTACAACTTACGGGGCGACACATGCACACCACTGCTTTGTTTAACAGACGTGACATTCCAAACCAGAGTTAAGATATACTTACTGTTGCAGTGTATGGTACAAAACTGATTTTCTAACCGTGTTATTCGCTTTATATTCTCAACAGAATTTGTTAATACAGATCATGACTTTAAAATGTAGTAAAATAGACACAAACTTGCTTTATGATGTCTGTTTGAATATCTCTCATGTTCTCATCACGAGGACGGAGGATTCCAAGTGAAATGTATTTGTAAAATGAAATGTCCCGCTCATTCAAGCGTCATTTCAGAGCATCGCCTTAGCGCAGCTGCATTAGTTCAGAGTGCTTGCCATTGTGTTGTTCAGATATATTAAAAATACATCCTAAAATTTAAGATGCAGTGAATCTGATTATTCAACTTGAACATGTATTTTAAGGAATTTATTTATTTGGAATATTAGACATAACACTATGATGTCATATTGTCATATTTTGTATGGTTAGAAAAAATATGCCCTAACAATTCCCCAACAACTCCAGGGGGCAAATGTTGCCCCTTAATAGAAAAGTTAAATTTATGACAATAGTCTATATACTCTCTTTCAGAAATGCTTTAGCCAGTAGTTACATAAATGCTATACATACTCAATAAAATAATAATAACAATACAAAAATGCTTCTCTCAAAGCCAGAATGTAATGTATGTAATGTTTTGCAAAAAAAAAAAAAAAAAAGTCTACAATAAGGGTACATTGTAAATAAGTAAAATGACGTTTCTAAATATAACAGAATATCAAAGAATAACATATGTCTATACAGTGCATCTGGAAAGTATTCACAGCGCTTCACTTTTTCCACATTTTGTTATGTTACAGCCTTATTCCAAAATGGATTAAATTCATTATTTTCTTCAAAATTCTACAAACAATACCCCATAATGACAACGTGAAAGAAGTTTGTTTGAAATCTTTGCAGATTTATTAAAAATAAAAAACGAAAAAAAATCACATGTACATAAGTATTCACAGCCTTTGCCATGACACTCAAAATTGAGCTCAGGTGCATCCTGTTTCCACTGATCATCCTTGAGATGTTTCTACAACTTGATTGGAGTCCACCTGTGATAAATTCAGTTGATTGGACATGATTTGGAAAGGCACACACCTGTCTATATAAGGTCCCACAGTTAACAGTGCATGTCAGAGCACAAACCAAGACATGAAGTCCAAGGAATTGTCTGTAGACCACCGAGACAGGATTGTATCGAGGCTCAGATCTGGGGAAGGGTACAGAAAAATTTCTGCAGCATTGAAGGTCCCAATGAGCACAGTGGCCTCCAACATCCGTAAATGGAAGAAGTTTGGAACCACCAGGACTCTTCCTAGAGCTGGCTGCCCGGCCAAACTGAGTGATCGGGGGAGAAGGGCCTTAGTCAGGGAGGTGACCAAGAACCTGATGGTCACTCTGACAGAGCTCCAGCATTTCTCTGTGGAGAGAGGAGAACCTTCCAGAAGAACAGCCATCTCTGCAGCACTCCACCAATCAGGCCTGTATGGTAGAGTGGCCAGACGGAAGCCACTCCTCAGTAAAAGGCACATGACAGCCCGCCTGGAGTTTGCCAAAAGGCACCTGAAGGACTCTCAGACCATGAGAAACAAAGATTGAACTCTTTGGCCTGAATGGCAAGCATCATGTCTGGAGGAAAACAGGCACCGCTCATCACCTGGCCAATACCATCCCTACAGTGAAGCATGGTGGTGGCAGCATCATGCTGTGGGGATGTTTTTCAGCGGCAGGAACTGGGAGACTAGTCAGGATCGAGGGAAAGATGAATGCAGCAATGTACAGAGACATCCTTGATGAAAACCTGCTTTAGAGCGCTCTGGACCTCAGACTGGGGCGAAGGTTCATCTTCCAACAGGACCACGACCCTAAGCACACAGCCAAGATAACAAAGGAGTGGCTCCGGGACAACTCTGTGAATATCCTTGAGTGGCCCAGCCAGAGCCCAGACTTGAACCCGATTGAACATCTCTGGAGAGATCTGAAAATGGCTGTGCACCGACACTCCCCATCCAACCTGATAAAGCTTGAGAGGTCCTGCAAAGAAGAATGGGAGAAACTGCCCAAAAATAGGTGTGCCAAGCTTGTAGCATCATACTCAAAAAGACTTGAGGCTGTAATTGGTGCCAAAGGTGCTTCAACAAAGTATTGAGCAAAGGCTGTGAATACTTATGTGCATGTGATTGATTTCTTTATTTATTTTTATTTTTTTTATTTATTTATTTATTTTTTTTCATTTTTTTTTTTTTTAATAAATTTGCAAAGATTTCAAACAAACTTCTTTCACGTTGTCATTATGGGGTATTGTTTGTAGAATTTTGAGGAAAATAATGAATTTAATCCATTTTGGAATAAGGCTGTAACATAACAAAATGTGGAAAAAGTGAAGCGCTGTGAATACTTTCCGGATGCACTGTAGATGCATGTCACAAAAATTATATTTGTGTTACTTTTTGCACTTTAACAAGCCCCCCAATAAAAGTTGTTAATGAACCATTAATGAACTAATTTCATTAAATTAAATGAATCCTAAAATAAAGACATTTTGATTACTTTGCTTATAATTTGTTTGCCATTTATTAGGTGTATAAGTATTTGCAGCAAACTTTTTAAAAATGTTCAGTGAGTTTTATTGTAATTGGAACATTTAATTTATTAGTAACAGATTTGAAAGGCCAATAATAATTAGCCTTAATACCTGCTTAATATTGTTCAGTAAACTTGACATTTGATTTCTGAAATAGAGCACCAATTGCATTACTTTCTACACAAAAATAAAACATTCAGTAAGTTGTAAATAATGGCTAAGATAGCCTTACTCTACAATCAGTTAATTATTAATTACTATCTATTCATGCTTAACTAGTGCATAATTGTGGACCCTTAAAATAAAGTTTTGCCAAATGATATTTTAACAAGTTCTAAAGAACACTAACTGATTTAGTGCATGTCACAATCACTTTTTTTCATTCTCAAGGTCCTAGAGATTTTAGGAAAAAAATTTGTTCCGTTTGAGAACTCCAAAGGCTACAAGGTGCTTCCACCCTACATCCGAGTCATTCAGGGCGATGGTGTGGATATCAACACTCTTCAGGAGGTGTGTTTGTCCAGCTCATGTCAGAACCACAACTGGTACTGTATACAGGGTCCCCAAAAATGCTTGCACACTTAAGTGCATTAGATACAACATATTGAAATGCAAGTAGCATCTGCAAACAAATAAAACTAGATATTTTCTCTGAATAGGCCACTTTTCTGAGCCACTTTCGTGTTGCAGTGATTTTGATTGCGTGTATGATGTTCACATAGGTGTCCTAGCAAAGTAACCACAGGTAGAGTTCATCCCTTTTTCTATTATTATTAGTTTATTTTTTTCTCCCCTTTTCTCCCCAATTTGGAATGCTCAATTCCCAATGCGCTCTAAGTCCTCATGGTGGCGTAGTGACTCGCCTCAATCCGGGTGGCAGAGGACGAATCTCAGTTGCCTCCGCGTCTGAGACCGTGAATCTACGCATCTTATCACGTGACTTGTTGAGCATGTTACCGTGGAGACATAACACGTGTGGAGGCTTCATGCTATTCTCCGCGGCATCCACGCACAACTCACCACGCGCCCCACCGAGAGCGAGAACCACATTATAGCAACCACGAGGAGGTTACCCCATGTGACTCTACCCTCCCTAGCAAACGGGCCAATTTGGTTGCTTAGACTGGAGTCACTCAGCACGCTCTGGATTCGAACTTGTGACTCCAGGGGTGGTAGTCAGTTTACTTGCTTAGCTACCCAGGCCTCCCATCCCTTTTACTATTAACATGTTTCACTCATGTTTGACAGCTACAAAATTCATTTAGTCTTCATTTTTAACAGTATATTTATTATTTTATAATTTCAAACCTAACACATTTTTGTGCTTGTGCCAATTTTTCTTTAAAGAACATGCCTTTTGCTTTGATATTTAATATCTAATGCAGTGACATTCAGACATTTTCAAGTGTCCAAATACTTTTATGTGGCCACTGTGTGTTTGTGAGTTTAACTCGCTTTGTACTCTACTGATTTGTACTGATACAGATTGTGGAGGGCATGAAAGAGCACAGATGGAGCATTGAGAACATCGCATTTGGCTCAGGAGGAGCTTTGCTGCAGAAACTGACCCGAGATCTGCTCAACTGCTCTTTCAAGTGCAGTTACGTGGTGACCAACGGACTGGGCGTAAGTTCAGATCGCTTCTCTTTTCTTCCTCCATCTCAGTCTTTCTGGTGTGACAATGTAACATTTATCAATAAGCTTTTGTTATGTTTATTGCAGGTGAACGTCTTCAAAGATCCAGTCGCAGACCCCAACAAAAGGTCAAAGAAGGGTCGGCTTTCTCTTCACAGGACGCCAAACGGGGACTTTGTTACTCTGGAAGAGGGGAAGGGTGACCTGGAGGAGTATGGAGAGGTATGTTTTTTCAACATTTATTTTACGGCAGTCAGAAGTGAGAAAGATGCCAAATACACTGTCATTTCCTCTAACTGTATATGAAACTCTACTAGTTTGCTGGATTCAGAAATTCGTCATTGAACTCTGTAAAAAGAGCTTTTTGGGTGTGTCAACTACAGGAGCTATCCCAAATGAGCACTAGGATAGGGAAAGTGTGCTATTATTGCTTCAATTTGACATATCATCAGTCAGCATTCTTGCCAAATATGCCCATTTTGACATTTTTTTTCTGATGTCTCTGTATCTCTCGCACAGGATTTGCTGCATACTGTGTTCCAGAACGGCAAGATTGTAAAGACGTACACCTTCGATGAGGTCAGAGACAATGCCAAGTTGAAGGAGAGTGAAGTGGAGGAGCTTCTGCTTTGAGCACACCTCCACCTGTCTCCCCATCAGCCCTCTTTCTCTTCACACCCCACACACACTACAAACCCGGTCTAAACCGCACGCCGCTGAGAGACGTGCGGGTGAGTCACCCCACATTCAGTGTACAGAGCTGTTCTACGTTTCTCTCTCCAGACTCTGCTACGCTTCAGTGTCTCTTTCTAATGGCGGATGAAAGGAATCATCATGCTATTAAAATAATTGAACAGTGTATTTGACCAAGCGTGCTATCGATCACACATCTTTGCCGGATTGGAGACGTATATGTGTGTATACCGCGAGAAGATTTTGCTTTGCTAGTTTGACTGTAGGACTGAAAGGTGATCGCTTAGTTTTTGTTGAATGTAAATGTCGTGCGTTCGGTTTATCACTTTATCAAAGGATTATTCTATTCCTGTATGCAAAGGAGATGGCTGATCTAGGGGGACACTTTTCATTCATATTCATTGGCCTTGTTTTTATGTTTGTTTTTGGTTACATCTCACAACAGCATGTCCAGGTCACTTTTCCACATTTTGCATAAAGAATAAGAAAAGAAGTTCGCTTTTAGGACCATTCAAATTTATATTTGTATTATTTTCATGACATTTGAACACATTCTCACTACCCGTAATGTGTAATGTACTGATGTTTTATTTTATAAGTGTGCGTGTGCGTGTGCGTGTGTGTGTGTCTGTGTGTAAAAGTTTTTTTGTTTTTTTTGTAAATTCCATTATTCTTTATGAAGTTATTTTATATATACATATATTATTATTATTATTATTATTATTATTATTGTTATTTTTTTATTATTATTATTATTTTATTTTTTTACATTTAGCATAATTTAAAAGGCGGATATGGAAACCATAATGTATAAATACTCAAAAATTTAAATAATATGTAAGTACCTTAACATCACAATCATGAAAATTTGATTTATTTTTTTTATATTAACTTTTTTCATTATCATAGACAATTAGAGAAACAGGTGTCACTTTGCATAAAGTTTTTAATGGTTCTTTAAAAAGAGTACATTTTATTTTATGCATAAAAATTTGCATTTATTCCTTTTATTTTAAGGTGATATATGACCTGGACGAGTTGTTGACCGGTTTCATGAGTTTCATTCAGATATATTAGACCCTTCTCTTTTCTTTTTATTTTATTTGAAGTTTGCCAACATGTTAGATGCTAATCATGATATACAATATAAAGCTGACACATGTAAGACAAAAACAAAATGTTTTAAATATTCACTACAACTTTTTATTCAGAAACACTTGACAACGGCAGTTTTATTCTACAACAGGAATCATTTTAGAAGAGCTTGGTTTTACTATTTTGTATACTTACGGTTTCAAACACCAGAATCATTATTTTTATGAAAGACCGTAATTACCGCCATAGTTACTGCAGTAAATATCCATAATCAGAATAATGTGGCCAAATTGCCTCCTCTCTTGTATATATATATCGGCTTGTGTGTTTATTTTATGAGAGCTGGCTTATTATTCGTGCAAACTGAGATTTGTTCTTATTTTTGTCTAATGCCCATTTTGCACCAACAGAAAATTCACTGCTATGTTCTGTAGATGACTTAAGAAGTTGTTTGATCAGTCTCTGGCACGTGTTCATTATGCATATATATGTGTGCGTGTGTGTGTGTGAGTGTGTGTGTGAGTGTGTGTGTGTGTGTGTGTGTGTGTATACATACCTGTTTGATTGTACACTTGGTTGATAATACTTGCTAATTATAATTTGATTGATGTTTTTATGTATATGTTGGGTCTGCCATTTTCTTTCAACCTTTTCAAATATTTTAAATTGAAAAGATTTTGATGGCATATTAAAAACAAGAACAATCCGTCATAATTGCTGAAATGTTTTTTGTTTTTTTTATTATTTATGATATATGAAATTGAAGCATCCCCTTTTATAGCTGCTGTAAGAACAGTTAACTGTTTCTCGGTGCACTAGCCTTCAACCTAGTAATTATATCATGAGTTTAAAACTGTTAAGGAACATTAGTGTGAAAGCTTAAATAAAAAGCAATATCATACTGATTCAAGTTTGATTTGTTTTTGTATTAAAGAGAAGGTTTGGAAATGCCACACGTGGTTATTTGACTTAAGTGTCTCAGAAATGCTCCAAATAAAATATGAAACTAATATTTACTGCCCTTATTAAATTTATGATCTTAAAGGAAAAGTTCACGGTCCTATACAGTGAATGTCTGTATTCAGTGTACAGTGGGGACTGAGGTTGTTAAACCCAAAAAGGATTATACCATAAAAGTGGTGCTTTTGTCAACTTTCAAATCATTTGATAGCTTTGTACAAAGAACAGACTTAAAGGCATAGTTCACCCAAAAATGAAAATTCTCTCATTATTTACTTACTCCAATGCCATCCCAGATGTGTATGACTGTCTTTCTTTAGCAGAACACAAATGAAGATTTTTAGAAGAAGATAGAGCTCTGTCAGGTCCTTAAAATGCAAGTACACAGGTGCCAGCACTTTGACGGTCCAAAAGTCACATTTAGGCAGCATACAAGTAATAAACACGACTCCAGTCGATCAATGAAGCGATTCAATAGGTTTGTGTTAAAAATAAATTGATAGTTAATACGTTATTAACTTAAAAAACTCTTCCTGCCAGCAGTTGACACATCACATAGCTGTTGCATGACGTAAGCGCATTAGTGAGTTCACGTGAGAATTCAGAAGCGGCGTTTATTTACAACAGAAGAACGAACGTCACACGAGAGTTTGGCCATTTCAAACAGCATCAGAGCCCTGGATGCAAGTGCCAATTTAAAGTTAAATACGTTTTAATTATCGACTTGTTTCTTACATAAACCAATCGATTCATTACAGAAGACATTCTTTTATCGACTGGAGTCGTGTGGATTACTTTTATGCTGCCTAAATGTGACTTTTGGACCGTCAAAGTGCAGGCATCCATTTACTTGCATTATAAGGACCTGACAGAGCTCTATCTTTTCTAAAAATCTTCATTTGTGTTCTGCTGAAGAAAGACAGTCATACATATCTGGGATGGCATCAGGGTAAGTGAATAATGAGAGAATTTTCATATTTGGGTGAGCTATTTCTGTTCTTCACTCAAATATACACTGTATGTCTTCAGAAGACTTGGACAAATTTTATGTACTTCCATTATGGTACTTTTTAGTACCATAGTGTCACTTTTATGGTAGGACTACTTTAAGTAAAGTGAATGGTGACTGTTCCACGCAAGAATTATGTATACATATACTGTATATATATATATATATATATACAGTACTGTGCAAAAGTCTTAGGCACATAAGATGTTGCACAAAAGTCTTAAGATGGTTATTTATATCTTCAGCTTTAGTGTGTCAATAGAAAATATAAATGTTAAACTCTCAAACATTACTTTTGCAAATAGAAAAGATTAGAATAGAAGAACAGGGAACCCTGCAACAGATGTCATGGCCCCCACAAAGCCCCCCACTGAACATCATTTCAGTCTGAGATTACATAAAGAGACAGAAGTAATTGAGCCTAAATAGATAGAAGAACTGTGGTGAATTCTCCAAGAAGCTTGAAACATCCTATCTGCCAACAACCAAGAAAAACTGTGTCCAGGTGTACCTAGAAGAATTGGGGCTGTTTTAAAGGCAAAGGTGGTCACACCAAATATTGATTTAGCTTTTTTATGTCTACTAGACTTTGTATGACATTAAGTGATAAATGAAAACTATTTATGGCATTATTTTTGAAGACATCCTCACTATGCAACATTTTGCAGAAGTGCCTAAAACTTTTGCACAGTGCTGTGTATGTATGTATATAGCAAACTATAGTTTTGGCAAGTCGTTTAGGACATCTACTTTGTGCATTTTTTCAACAATTGTTTACAGACAGATTGTTTCACTTTTAAACATATATATATATATATATATATATATATATATATATATATATATATATATATATATATATATATATATATATATTGAACTGTCCCTTTAAGATACTTCTTAAGCGTTTATAACGGAGCACAGGAATTTGGAATTCATCTACAGCGTCTCACAGAATCATATGACTAACATTGTTCTTCGCTTGACGCTCTTAAAGACGCGTTCATTCACTGAGAGGAGAAACATTGTAACATGCGGCAAAAGAAAACCGCAACTATGTTGCATTCTTTTTATTCCTCTTCAGCATGACGTATTGTGGATACGCGCGTCATATACATTTAAATTAAATCTATTAACATCGTAATTCTCTTGGAAAATACATTGTAAATCTGTGCATTTCTATTCTCATCTGAGTCTACAGTAGTGTTTTCTGCGCGGAGGCGGAGCAGCATCACTTACCAAAGAACCACGTCACTCTGTCAAACTTTGCTTTTTTTTTTTTTAATGAAAACTTGAGCAAGCAAGATTCAAAACCCCTTTTCTTCCTGGAGGATATCTGGGTCGGTGGGTAAAGATGCAGACCGGATTCAGATTAAATTTAAACCCCGTCAAAGAGCCTCTTGGTTTCGTTAAAGTCGTGGAGTGGGTGAGTAAAATCTCAAATCTCTTTTGCCATTTTAAGATGAAGGATTTTAACTGTAGATGGAGGGCAAAGGCCTGAGTGAAAACACATTTACACGAATGCATTATTCCATGGATACAACAAGAGTCCAAAGTTTAGTTAAACATAGCTACATAAACCAGCTTCAACTTTTATTTCAACTCACAAGACTTGTGTTTTTTGGCCTTATGAAGAACATATGTTATACATTACTTCTGCACAGTAATGATTTACTGTGTCTTCCCCATGAGGGTTGCAGTCAGCAATCTTTTGGTTTAGCAAGATATACAACAAAAAAAGTATGCAACAAAGTTTATTTTGAGTGTATGCATATATATATATGTGTGTGTGTGTGTGTGTGTGTGTGAAGTCAGAAGTTTACATACACTTAGGTTGAAGTCATTAAAACTCATTTTTTAACCACTCCACAGATTTCATATTAGTAAACTATAGTTTTGGCAAGTTGTTTAGGACATCTACTTTGTGCATGACACGAGTAATGTTTTCAACAATTGTTTACAAACAGATTGTTTCACTTTTAATTGACTATATCACAATTCCATTGGGTCAGAACTTTACATACACTAAGTTAACTGTGCCTATAAGCAGCTTAAATAATGCCTAAACTAAAACTCTGCTAACTAAATTCAACTGACTCAATACATGTGTTAACGGACTATGATAATGGCCTACTCGGACAACACATTGTTTCCTAGAGCTGGCAGAAAATACTCAAAACAGACACAAGCAGCGTATCTATCAACCACAAATAATAGTTATATTCAATTACCTGTGATTGTCCAGGATTTGCCAGCTGATGGCTAGCCATCTTCATCTACCATCGTGCGATACTGCTCTATTTCCTAGTCACTTATCAAATGTAAACGAATTTGTGACATTTACCATGTTAATTTCTTTGCACAAAAGGGCAGATTTGTTCAACTTTTCACGCAAATTGTTCTGCTTATAATTTGTAATGAAATATTGTGTGTTTGTGTGTATCAAAAATTAACTTTTTTTATTAAGGGGCAATATTTTTTTATATGTATATTTTTTTAAAAATGTTTTATTTTTATTTTTCAATTAACTTTTTTTTTTATTGATTTGTAGATATATAACAAAGAAAAACACAACATATATACACTGAATCAACATTTAACCCCCACTATTACCCCTCCCCCTACGCCTCACCAACCCCACCCCGACCCCCAGGAACACCCCTCTGGTCACATATAAGAATACACACACACACACACACACACACACACATAAGAAAACAAAAAAGAAATATAATAATCATACATAATTAAAGCTATACTTCTCTCTCCACAGTCCCACCCCGAGAGTCCCCCAAATACGCCAAATAACTGCCCCACTTCCTATCAAACAAATCCCAAAACCTCAGCCTTCTACATGACACCTCCTCGAAAGCTGCCACCCTCCCCAACTCCGCACACCACTCCGGAAATGAGGGCGCTCCAGCTGACTTCCATCCCCTTAAAATAATCTGCCTGCCAATCATAACACTGGTTTTTATGTATTTATCCCCCAAATTGATGACCGCCCCATCGCCCAAAATACAGAGTCTGGGGCAAAATGAAATTTCAGTGCCCAATACATCACATATAAAACTCTGAAACTTCAACCAAAATTCTTGGATCTTAACACACCACCAAAAAACATGGGTTGTGTCCTCATCTTCTGATTGGCATCGCCAGCAGGTGGGTGTGTCCTTAAGACCAAGCCTAGTGGGGGTCCAGTAGAATCTATGTAAAATCTTGAATTGCATAAGGCGCACCCTTGCATCTCTAGATACAGACTTGATATTTTTTAGAATCCTAGCCCACACTCGCTTCTCCAGTATCAAGTTTAAATCTTTCTCCCATAATCTCTTAATAGAAGTTAAAGCTCCGTCCCCCAGACTCTGAATTATCAGGGAGTAATAAACTGATGCCTCATGACCTTTTCCAAAAGCAGTAATCACCATTCCTGTCGCTTTAGGGGGGTGTTTGCTACTCCCAAAAATAGTACAGAGCAGGTGGTGCAGCTGTAAATACCTAAAGAACTGAGATCTGGGAATCCCAAAATGTTGAACCAAATTTTGAAAGGATCTCAACACTACACTCTCATATAGGTCACCGAGTGTAGTAACCCCCCTCACAATCCACTCTGACCAGCAGAAAGGGGACTTATTAATACATAATTTGGGGTACAACCATATGCTCGAGGCAACATTTAAATAAATGTCCGAATTAAACACTCTGGACAGTTTTGTCCATACCGAGTGCAAATGCGAGATAACGGGGTGTAGGAGGAATAAACACAAAGAATGTGCAGATTCATCCACAACACTGTCCTGAAGGAGTGCTGCTACACAAAACAAACTCCAGCCGCTAGGCGGAACCAGCAAAAAAAGAAACAAAAAAGGCGCTCAGTTTCCTCGGACAGTCAAGTGAATGTTCATTGAGTCGGACCACTTGGTATCAACGTGAGAACCACAAAATAACTTACTCACTCCATTGTCTTTATGAAGGACATGCTGTGGTTCTTCCAAGAAAGCCTTCCTTTACTCCTCGCCTCGCATAACACAAGATCTTTATCGAATGATCTCAGAA
The DNA here is from genome assembly GCF_019703515.2 of Myxocyprinus asiaticus. Taxonomy (NCBI): domain Eukaryota; kingdom Metazoa; phylum Chordata; class Actinopteri; order Cypriniformes; family Catostomidae; genus Myxocyprinus; species Myxocyprinus asiaticus. Next base: position 3,656,993 of record NC_059390.1, on the reverse strand, counting down.
ATTTGGCCAGAATTGATCGGGGCCTGTCTCCCTCAGCGGATCGCCAAGCTGGGACTCTGTGAGCTCGTACGATTTCCAGTTTATGGCATGCTGTGCCAAGTAGATTTGGAAAGAGCACGTCCAGGAATTCCACCATATTCCGTCCCTCTGCTCCCTCAGGAACTCCAACAATTTGGATGTTATTCTGATGGTTATGATTCTCCATATCCTCCAGCTTCTCCCAATCCGCCTTGGTCACTAGCAGATTAGCAGCTAATTCCCTCTCCAATGACTCCAGATAATCGATCAATTTCTCGACATCTGCCACTCTTGTAACCACCTCAGTGAATTTTGTCTCCATGGCCATGATCGATCAACGTATTGCAGTAAGATCCTCCAAGTCAGCATTGCCAACACATTCAACAATTCTCACCAAATTTACATTTATGCATTTGGCAGACGCTTTTATCCAAAGCAACTTACAGTGCCCTTATTACAATCCCCCTGGAGCAACCTGGAGTTAAGTGCCTTGCTTAAAGACACAATGGTGGTGGCTGTGGGGATTGAACCAACAACCTTTTGCTTACCAGTTCAGTGCTTTAGTCCACTACACCACCACCACATTTCTTTCACTTCTCTGGCCAAATAGCTCGGGGCCTCCGGGGGGGGGCGTCAGCTTGAGCACATAAGTGTCTTTTAATGTCTCCAGAGCCTAAAGATTTTGAATTCTTTGACATATTGTCTTCCTAGAACAGTTATGGATCAGGGTGTATCGAATCTCACCGGTTTAAAAATTAGCAAAGTACGCAGTGCTCGCCGTTCGCACGTCCGAACCTCGCATGCCGTCACGTGACTCCTATATATTTTTTATTTTAAATATTTGGCTTTATTTTCAAACAAGGTCTCATCAGTTGACTTCAATTTAATCATTAATTAATTTTTTCAAATTCTCAAGATTGACTATTTATTATCTGTTATACGCTAATAAATTAAATCATCATTAACATATTTTATGCCATAATATGTACAACTAGATCTGCAGTATAATAGAATAGTAAGTACTATATCAGATGTTACAAATAAAAACAGAAGAAATATATATACTGTAAATACATTCCATACAAAAGCAACTCAGCATGGATTTGAGTTTTCTTTAGCCACCTCCTTAAATACAGTTTCCTCCCTGATTTACATGCTCTGAGGAATTTGTCATTAGTGTGGAAAATGGGATTACCATCTCAGCTGTTGCTGTTCATTTCACTGCTATAAAGCATAAATCTGTTGATCTTGGTCTTCTAGAAAAGGGTAGATGAAAAGTTCCTTATCGTTTTGTTTATTGCTTCCTAATACTTTGATAGGTCAATGAGTTAGCAAACATGATGTATCATGCAGTAAAACTAAACATCTGGAGTTGAAAAATTAGCTTGACTTTGGCCATGAACATCAGGTCTTGATTTTGCTTAGCAATCCCTTTTATGTGTTCAACACAAACCGAGGACATCAAAGGTTAAAACTGACATTATGATCAGATTAGGATGTCAGATAATCAGAATGTGAACATGAGAGCTCATTGAGAGTTTATATCTCACTAAACATGAATGTCATGGTAAACTGATGCATGTTCAGGTTTGTGCATGTCAAGTCAAGTCAAGTCAATTTTATTTGTATAGCGCCTTTCACAACACGCATCGTTTCAAAGCAGCTTTACAGAAGATCAGGCATTAACAGAAAATGAAACTGTAATATCAGAGTCATCATTGTGTAGTTTGATAAAATACGATTGTGAATTGTGTTTATAAAAAATAAGTAATTAAATAATAAGTGTATTTAGTTCCCCCATGTTGAAGACGTAAGCAGCTCATGACTGCATTGTTGTGTTGCATGGAGGGTTTCCATTCATTATGCTGTCGTATACTTTATTCTCTTCTGTAGCTTACTGCGGTGTTTGCTTTTGGGACCTGTGGGGGATATACAGGTAGAAATGTGCTTTCCATCTTCTGTGACGGAGGCGGCAATGAAACACTTAGTGCCACTTTCAACTACCCATTCAGGTGAGCTCCAACTAACACATACACACACACACACACACACACACACACACACACACACACACACACAAAAGTTCACTATTATGAGGTTTTCTGAATCTTCCCTTGATAATATTATAAAAATAAATACAAATACATGTAACCAAGTGAGTTGTGTCTATGAAAAGTTTACTTTAATCCATGTGTTGGAACAACATGAATATTTTGTGTTTTGTTAACTGAAACTGTTCAGCATGCTTTGCATGGGACTCGATAAAGATCTACTCTTTAGTAAAGATCTAAGACTTTCTGTAATGTTAGAGTTTTGGGGTTCGAGTTACCATTCTGGTGAAGTATGGAGCTTGAGCTTTGGATGAGGACAAGAACATGAGGTGTATGATATTTATTGCTCTCTTTATTAAGCGATTAGCGTACTAACCATAGTTACCAAGCTGCACTCTGTAGTGATTCCCACCAGCATGTATTTATCATGCAAACATTCACCCTCACTAGCTAGTATATAAAGATATAAAAGATTCATTTGAGTTACTTTGACATGTCTCATTTGGATGGTCTTACCCAAATCAATTAGGTTCCCTCTTCACTTAGTGTTTGAGTTGAGATTACATAGTCATTTTTTTGTTAATTTTGTTTTGAGTGTAGTATAACTAATTTCCTGGGTCATTCCTGTTATGTAGCACCTTCAACTCTAAAACTTATTTTTGTTGTATTTTAATGAAGTGTTCTATAAAAGGATTTGGCTGATTTTTAGAAATAATCTCTGGTCAAGCGCAGGCACTTCAGCTTCCTTAATTGTAACATGATTATTTACAAGTTATTTTATCAAAATGATGGAATGTGTATGAGTGAGACAACTAAAACCACAAAACACCACATAAACCATTGCTAACAGAGATATTTATGCTGTTGTTTTCCCACCGAAAATAATGTCACTTCCTGGAGGATGGTGTCATTAAGGAACTGGCTTTTTTTGTTAGTTAAAAAGATATTACAAAAGACTAACAGGATGGAAAGTTTTCATATTTACAGGTTTGAAAGATGGAAGTAAACTATAGCAGGGTAAACTCTTAGAGTGGTGACTGGAAGATTATAGACAATATATATTTTTTGTGCACCCATTTGCTTCACAGCAAAAGAAGAACTCTACTATTATGTTTCCACAGCCATGAAATAGGAAAAAAAATATATCATGCATTATAGCAGTTTTAAAAGAGAAAGATGCCAAATTTACTGTGACTCCCTTAACAGCTGTATTAGAAACCTCATTACAGCTGTTGTAACATATGTTGTGTATATATATATATATATAATATTTTTTATTAGTAGTATTTTCTGTAATTGTATAACATTATACTTTGTGTTTTACCTGAGAATTTAATATATATATATATATATATATACATAGTTGCAATCAAAATTATTCAACCCCCCTGAACAGCAATGTGATGTGAATTAAAACACATCAACTAAAACCTCAGTAAACAGTCAAAGTAAGTTTTTAATACACATTTGAATGATTTTGAGAACAAAGAGTTCAGTTTGCTTAAATTTTAAAATAAAAAAATTACTAATTCTCTCCACAAATGTCATGTCAAAGATATTCAACCCCCAAAGTCAATCATTTGTGGAGCATCCTTTATCCTTAATAACAGCAAATAAATGTTTCAGGTAAGTGTTCTCAGGCTTCGGACACCTCTCTATTAGACGTTTTACACATTTCTCATGAGCAAAAGCTTCCAGCTCATTGACATTCTTTGGTTTCTGTGCTGCCACTGCTTCCTTAAAATCCCAACAAAGGTTTGCAATGGGATTTTAATGATGGACTGAAAGAGCCATTTAAGGAAATTCCACGACCTATCCCTGAACCAGATTTTGGATGACTTGGATGTATCCTTGGTGTTATTGTCTTGCTTGAAAGTCCATTGATCACCGAGCTTCAATTTACACACTGAAGGTATCACATTTTTCCTTTCCTAAATGGCCTGATACCTGAAAGAATCCATGGTGTCAGTCACATAGTCAGGATAGCCGTTTCCTGCAGCTGCAAAACACCCCCATAACAGGACTGACCCACCTTCATGCTTGACTGTGGGGATGGTGTCGTTCTTGTCATCACCTTGTCATCTTACTCCAGAAGTACTGCTGACCCATGGGTCTAAAACTCATTTTCAGTTTAGCGTCATACGTCTATAAAACCTTCTTCCAGGACTCCACAGGTCTTTCCTAATTACTTCTTGTATATTCAAGTCAACATTTCCCTTGGTGAAGTTTTGCTTTCTTCCACCCCCCAAGAAGGTTGCTGTTGTATCATATTTAAAAAATGTATGAATGGTGCTGCCAACTTTTTCTATTGGAAATTGAAGTGCCTTGGAAATGTACTTTAAGCCATGACCTTTCTTGTGTAATGAAATAATCTCCTCTATTAGCTTTTGAGACAGATTATTTTTAATTGCATTTTTTGCATAGAAATAATTTTTTTGCTTACAACGCTAAACTTCCATTTTAAAACTTAAATAAGTGCCATTGCAGATTGATGACTTAATTTTGTTTTAAAACAATTACTTGTGTAGCCTTACATATTTAAGAAACAGCTACATGCAATAGGGGTTGAATAATTATGACATGGCTGTATTTTTTAAAAGTCCTGCTATTTAGAAATATTAGGTTATATATTCACACTATGACTTTGAATGTCACTCAACTGATATAGATGTAAAGTTGAAAAATTCTGGGTCATCAGAAAAGCTTACCTTTGTAAATCCTTACTGTCTTGGGGGAAGGGGGGGGTTAAATAATTTCGATTGCAACTATAGTTACGAACTGCCCCAGTCTAGGATTGGGGAGGAGTAACAAAAAGGTTGGGGTTCCCTTCTCCCGTCCCAGCACTTAAAATCAACAGTCAGCTTAAATACAAATAACACTTTTATAAAAAGAAACAGAAATAGGAAGTATCCAAGGCTTCAGGAGGGGGCAAGGCCAAAATAACAAACAGAAAGAATCTTCTCTGAAGGGGGAAGTAAATTACCTATATAAATCTCCCTTTCTAGCTATATTTAGGAGAAAACACAGAAGGTTAAACAAAAATGGCACCCACCTCCCTACTACTTCTGTATATTAATTAGTATTTACAATATTTACAAAAACAAATAAGAACTGTAAAAATCTAAGTGAATGAGATCACCCCTCAGTTTACAAGAGTAACAGGTTACTTACAACAATAACCTGTAATGACAACTTTTAACAACTACAACCTTGATCAGCTACAACAATATGCTGCAGCTGCTACAACCATCTGGAACGAGGGAAGGGAATCTCCATTGCAGTGGATATCTGACTGTGCTTTATCCTGCCTCCCTCTCCCCATAAACTACTCCCAACAAAGGACTGATTAGTCATTATTGCAGACACATGGTGTTGATCAGACTGCAAGAGAGAGAGAGAGAGAGAGACAAAGCAGGAACAAAAACAAAGCAAAACTCCACAATTGCAACAAGGCCAAAGCCATACATCCATGATGTATTGAAACAAACTGTACAAAAATGTAAAGATAAACAAAAAAATAATGTCCAGGGACAGAGCATTTAATGCATATATACACTGCCGGCCAAGAGTTTGGAATAATGTACAGTTTTTTGCTCTTATGGAAAGAAATTGGCACTTTTATTCACCAAAGTTTACTAAAAATGTTCAGAACTTCTTAAACTACTTCAAAGAGTTCTCATCAAAACATCCTCCACGAGCAGCAATGACAGCTTTGCAGATCCTTGACATTCTAGCTGTCAGTTTGTCCAGATACTCAGGTGACATTTCACCCCACACTTCCTGTAGCACTTGCCATAGATGTGGCTGTCTTGTCGGGCATTTCTCACGCACCTTACAGTCTAGCTGATCCCACAAAAGCTCAATGGGGTTAAGATCCATAACACTCTTTTCCAATTATCTGTTGTTCAATGTCTGTGTTTGTTTGACCACTCTGACCTTTTCTTTTTGTTTTTCTGTTTCAAAAGTGGCTTTTTCTTTGCAATTCTTCCCATAAGGCCTGCACCCCTGAGTCTTCTCTTTACTGTTGTACATGAAACTGGTGTTGAGCGGGTAGAATTCAATGAAGCTGTCAGCTGAGGACATGTGAGGCGTCTATTTCTCAAACTAGAGACTCTGATGTACTTATCCTCTTGTTTAGTTGTACATCTGGTCTTCCACATCTCTTTCTGTCCTTGTTAGAGCCAGTTGTCCTTTATCTTTGAAGACTGTAGTGTACACCTTTGTATGAAATCTTCAGTTTTTTGGCAATTTCAAGCATTGTATAGCCTTCATTCCTCAAAACAATGATTGACTGATGAGTTTCTAGAGAAAGCTGTTTCTTTTTTGCCATTTTTGACCTAATATTGACCTTAAGACATGCCAGTCTATTGCATACTGTGGCAACTCAAAAACAAACACAAAGACAATGTTAAGCTTCATTTAATGAACCAAATAGCTTTCAACTGTGTTTGATATAATGGCAAGTGATTTTCTAGTACTAAATGATCAATTTAGCATGATTACTCAAGGAGAAGGTGTTGGAGTGATGGCTGCTGTCTAGATTTGATCAAAAATGACTTTTTTCAAATAGTGATGGTGCTGTTTTTTACATCAGTAATGTCCTGACTATACTTTGTGATCAATTGAATGCCACTTTGGTGAATTAAAGTACCAATTTCCTTCTGAAACAGCAAAATCTGTACATTATTCAAAAATATGAATAATGTTATACATTTACACAAAATAAATGTTTTTTTTTGTTGTTGTTTTTTTTGCTTAAATTACACTGCTAAATAAGGTGGAAGCGAATAATTACAGTCTGTGAAAGTGTCCATTAAGGCACAGTAGGTTGACTTTTCTTTAGCTAAAATGCTCACAGAAATTAAAAACAGTGCCCCCAGTGGCCAAAGCGGTAAGTGTTGTTGTGACATTGCAAGGAGGATAATATTCAAAATGTTGATATTAAGAAAAAGCAAGAATGTCAGTCTGGCTATATAGGCAAAATAACATGATTTCCTCATATAACAAGTCTAATTTACCATTTCTCTGGCCCACCGCATTACATTTCAACCTGTCTTTTGTTTGTTTGTTTATTATTATTTCTGAAGAATAAACATGTTTAGAACTGAACGCTAGGGCTGCACGATATGAAGGAAAAATTCCATATGTGGAAAATTTGTTATGTGACAATAATATGTTATGTGATAAACCTAAGATAACTGTAAGTGGATCTACTTCAAGAAAACAATGATATCCAAGGGACATAAAGTGACATTCTGTAACATCTATTATCCAGCATTAAACAAAATTCACAAATGACATGTGCAAAATGTAATCTCGAGCAGAATCTGTTGGGCTGCTTGAAAAACGTAGGACTTTTTTTTTTTACTTTCATACATTTGTACATGAAAAGTATGCTTATTTTAATCTATAAATCATTATTCATTTTAAGGGTTGCGCCTAAGATACAAATGGAAATCCGCCCATGTTAATCTCCAGATCATTTTATTTTATTTTTTTATCTTAATGATGTAATCACAAATGACTGTGATTGGTGCATCCTGAACAGTGCTGAGAACAATAAGAAGTACCACGTGACAACGCTGTAAATGTGTCGCTTCAGACGTGGTCAGACATTTATTTACACATGAATAATGAAACTGAGAAACTTTAATAGTCATTAAAATGGAAATAAAAACAGTGTTTAAAGTTAAAGTAAAAAAAAAAAAAGTTAAAGTGGTAAAATACGCTGGCTACCACCCCTGGAGTTCGCTAGCTCACTAGTTAAAATCCCAGGGTGTGCTGAGTGACTCCAGCCAGGTCTCCTAAGCAACCAAATTGGCCTGGTTGCTAGGGAGGGTAGAGTCACATGGGTAACCTCCTCATGGTCGCTATAATGTGGTTCATTCTCAGTGGGGCGCATGGTGAGTTGTGTGTGGATGCCGCGGTGGATGGCGTGAAGCCTCCATGTCTCCATGGCAACACGCTCAACAAGCCATGTGATAAGATGCGCGGGTTGACGTTCTCAGACGCGGAGGCAACTGGGATTCATCCTCCGCCACCCATACTGAGGCGAATCACTACGTGACCACAAGGACTTAAAAAGCACATTGAGAATTGGGCATTCCAAATTGGGAGAAAAAGGAGAAAAAAAAAAAATAATAATATATATATATATATATATATATTCTATGTGGTAAAAATGCTCAAATGTTGGTCGAGACATTTCCAATTTTCCTACCTAAATCTACACTTTTGTGTTGTTGGATGTATGGGCAGTTGTGAGCTCCTTTTTCCGGGTGAAATGCCCATGAGCGAGGCGCCAAAAGCGAGTTGTTTTCAGCTGTACAGAATGTAAAACAGTGAAGAGGAACGCATATTTAGCATATAAAATGTACTGCATGTCTAACTACTAATTTCGTTCTTCTGTAAAGGTTAAACCAGGTTCTGCTGGTTGAGAACAACACCACCCTTTGCAACCGCACAGTTTCAGAAACCCATCTGGTTGGAGACTCCTCATCCTCGGTGGAGTTCTTCGTGGCTGTGGCTGTCTTGGCCTTCCTGTATGCCATGGTGGCTCTGCTGGTGTATCTGGGCTACATGCATGTATACAGAGACTCTGACTTTGGTCCAATGCTTGTGAGTATGCAACCAAAAGATGAGGCTGTTTCAGTGTGATTAAAGTTATTAATCACGTGGTAAACTGTGGAATTTATCATAGGATTTCGTGGTGACGGCTGCCTTTGCGTTCCTGTGGCTGGTGTGCTCGTCGGCATGGGCGAGGGGTCTGCAGACGGTGAAGGATGCCACCAGTACAGCTGGCATTGACTTAACGCTGGCACTCTGTAAGGAAAGAGATGTCAAGTGTGAAGTCACTGAGTATGCCAGCATGCGCTCACTCAATATATCTGTGGTAAGATGCTGAATACATGAATATATAGCCTGTATTATCTCACAAATGGACAATACAGCAAGATTATAAAATAATATTCAGTGACAAATAATGTAGGGTAATGTAGTGTAGTCTGATTCCTGAATGAATGACTCATATGAGTCAGTTCTTTTGAATCTATTGTGCAAAACATACAGCGTGACCAGTGTAGACCGATTTTAGAATGAATGACTCTTATGAGTCGGTTCTTTTTAATCTAAAACTCAAAACACACAGTCGACCAGTGTAGTCCGATTCCAGAACGTATAACTCTTATGAGGCAGTTCTTTTGAATCAGCAGCATGAAACAAACAGCGAGACCAGTGTAGTCCGATTCCTGAGCGAATCACTCTTATGAGCCGGTTCTTTTAAATCTACAGTGCAAAACATACAGAGCGAACATTTTAGTCCGATTCCCAAACTAATGACTCTTATGGAATACTCTTAAAAGGAATCGGAATTGGAACCGGAATTATTACTCCTCATGATTCCCATTCCTATAAGGGACACTATTAAGAAAGTGAACACGGTCAGTTTTGATTTCATGTTGACTTTACCCAACTATCTCAGCATTGTGTTTTACTTTTATTTTACAGGTATTTGGTTACTTAAATCTCATCATATGGGCCGGGAATGCCTGGTTTGTGTATAAGGAGACACGCTGGCACTCACAGAAGGTCAATGCACAACATGCGGCGGGCCGTGGCCCAGCTCCCGCCCCCTTCTAAACTCTGCCTCCAAATGATCTCCACACACAATAACAATGCCCATCTCAGCCTTTGTGAAACAGACATAACACATTAGGTTTATGCTTTACGTAATTCATATAAGAGAGCAATAATCATACACTATATTGCCAAAAGTATTCGCTCATCTGCCTTTAGACACATATGAACTTAAGTGACATCCCATTCTTAATCCATAGGGTTTAATATGACGTCGGCCCACCCTTTGCAGCTATAACAGCTTCAACTCTTCTGGGAAGGCTTTCCACAAGGTTTAGGAGTGTGTTTATGGGAATTTTTGACCATTCTTCCAGAAGCGCATTTGTGAGGTCAGACACTGATGTTGGACGAGAAGGCCTGGCTCGCAGTCTTCGCTCTAATTCATCCCAAAGGTGCTCTATCGGGTTGAGGTCAGGACTCTGTGCAGGCCAGTCAAGTTCTTCCACACCAAACTCGCTCATCCATGTCTTTATGGACCTTGCTTTGTGCACTGGTGCGCAGTCATGTTGGAACAGGAAGGGGCCATCCCCAAACTGTTCCCACAAAGTTGGGAGCATGGAATTGTCCAAAATCTCTTGGTATGCTGAAGCATTCAGAGTTCCTTTCACTGGAACTAAGGGGCCAAGCCCAGCTCCTGAAAAACAACCCCACACCATAATCCCCCCTCCACCAAACTTCACAGTCGGCACAATGCAGTCAGACAAGTACCGTTCTCCTGGCAACCGCCAAACCCAGACTCGTCCATCAGATTGCCAGATGGAGAAGCGTGATTCGTCCAGTGGCGGCGTGCTTTACACCACTACATCCGACGCTTTGCATTGCATTTGGTGATGTATGGCTTGGATGCAGCTGCTCAGCCATGGAAACCCATTCCATGAAGCTCTCTATGCACTGTTCTTGAGCTAATCTGAAGGCCACATGAACTTTGGAGGTCTGTAGCGATTGACTCTGCAGAAAGTTGGCGACCTCTGCGCACTATGCGCCTCAGCATCCGCTGACCCCATTTTACGTGGCCTACCACTTCGTGGCTGAGTTGCCGTCATTCCCAATCGCTTCCACTTTGTTATAATACCACTGACAGTTGACTGTGGAATATTTAGTAGCGAGGAAATTTCACGACTGGACTTGTTGCACAGGTGGCATCCTATCACAGTACCACGCTGGAATTCACTGAGCTCCTGAGAGCGGCCCATTCTTTCACAAATGTTTGTAGAAGCAGTCTGCATGCCTAGGTGCTTCATTTTATACACCTGTGGCCATGGAAGTGATTGGAACACCTGAATTCAATTATTTGGATGGGTGAGCGAATATTTTTGGCAATATAGTGTATGTCTGTCATATGTTAATTTGCATATGGCATTCATGTGATGTTTTTCTCATGTCCTCTAATGTTTTATAACTTTCAATTTAAATTTTCCAGCAACACATTCCTGTGTACTTAAAGAAGTGTCTCACCCATAAGTGATAAACACTTTTGTCCACATGCATGCTTCTGAAATGATTAATTGAAACTGTATGTTCCTCTAATGAACTGCATATGTTTTTTCAATCAAACAATATAAATGTTTACTTTTTTCTTCATTCTTATATCAGAAAGAAACAACTTGCATTCATTTTCAATTGCTTTTAAGAAGGATTTTTTGTTAACATTTTTACTGAATGGTGTTCTGATATGTTCCATTATTAAACATTTAATTCATATATGTACAGTTGGGGGAATCTCACGAAAACATGTCCAAACTCTATAGAAAATGTAAACATTTTATATAAGAAATATCAGATGAATTTGGGGGAGAAAATATGCTGAATTGTCTTGAAAAAAAAAATCCTAATGGTTCAAAAAATAAGCTCATAATATAATGAGATTTTGTTCTCTTAGTTTATAGCTATTTCATTTATTTTCATGTTTGCATTACATTTTTTCTATTCATATATCTTTTATATTATGATATATGCAATTTGTATGCAGTGTTATGAGTTGCATTTGGAGTGTTTGGTACACTTATTGATTTTTTTTCTGTGTGTTTTACTTTCAGTCTAACGGTTCACAGTTATGTTATTGTCTCTTAAATTTCTTTGCAGACTTGTTTTTTTTTTTTTTTGCACGTTCTCCGTGCAAGTGCTTCATGTTTTTGTTGAATAAAACCTACTGTAAAGTGCAGCTTTGCAGCTTCGACCTTGGTGCAGTTCTGTAGGGTTTTGTGCTTCTGGGGAGAAAGAGTGAGTTCTTACCCAAATAAATCTGTTTCCTTATTGAATAATAATAGTGCTTTTGTGTGTCTGCTCATCCTGTGACTTGTCCGATCACAATTTGTCAAGAGAACAAACAAAACATTATCCGAAGCAGATGCATCAATATGGTAGTTTACAGCAGTAGGGATGGGGCAGTATAACCAGAATAGTTTTCAAAAGTGTTTTAAGTGTCCAAAAGATGGTCTGACAGCCCAGCCTTGTAATTCCCTCTGTATTAACACTGATCTCACGAATTCATATTTCAGAGTTATGTTAAGTGGCATTTATTTTAATATAATATAATATAATATAATATGGCAGCCTACAAGTCAATGATCCATTGCAATTTAATATTATACAGTATTATACAGGACTCTATCTAATAATCTAATAATCTTGGTCAACTGGTTACCAGTCTTTCCCAGCTGTTAAAGAACTCTTCATAACGCAAACATAAATGATGAGCAAAATAATGTTTTTAACCCAACAAGGAGTGTTGAAATCATGTGTATTATTCTGGTGAATTGATACAATGCCACCTGCTGGCCAACCTGTACCCACCGACCTACAGCTCAATAAGACGGTTGTTTTAACACTTTAAAGACTCTGAAATGATTATCTACCTAGAGACAGCATTAAATTAAATTAAATTAAATTAAATTAAATGCTGTCTCTAGGTAGATAATCATTTCAGAATCGTTAAAACTATTAATTATTTTATTATACATATATATATAATGACATATGATTATAAGCATTATATATAATTACACATTTTATTGTTATTGTTATTATTATTATTATTATTATTGTTAATAATAGTAGTAAATTAGAACTCCAACAATAATAATGATTTGTGATGTAATAATGTAATTAAGTAATGACTGATGATTTGTATTCACTATTTAATTTTTTACATTTTTATAAATTACTTTATTTTATATAATATAATAAATACATTTATTATTATTACTATTATTATTATTTAATAAAGGCAAAAATAATAATTTCTTTATATAAAATTGATTAATTTATTATCAATTTTATGGTAATTAATTAATTAAATATAACCGATCAATAATATAATTGCTAATATTATGATTATGAAGATACTGATTGTTATTATTTATTATGTAATATATTTATTTATTATGTATTGCGTTTAAACCTTTCGCCTTTTCGTTCCGGATGCCGAATGCAGCCGAGCTCCGACCGAGCTGTGCCGAAGGTGACGTCATGTGTTTCGCACGTTCGCTCGTCTCGCTGTCTGCTGCGAAGGAAAAGGCAACAAGGAGGAAGAGCAATGGCGCCACAGTATCGCCGAGCACACACACTGGACACATTCACCTGTCTTTACAGCACACTCACTGTAAGTGCATGACTGTCATCATACACTGCGTTAACACGCGTAATGCGCTTGTTGTTGACACTGTTTTTGAACTGTGATTGAGACATATTGCTGTACGTGCGCGCACGCGCGTCCTCCATGCAAATGTGCTGCGATATGTAAAGAACCAGCTGTAAACACACGTGCATGCTTGCATATGAGCATATGTCATGTATACTGACTGTTTGACATGTGTAAATGCACTTATGCACTTTTTAAACCAATGCTTTTTTATTATGAGACTGTACGTGTGTTTAAGTTTAAACTCTCTGTGTGTGTGCGTATTTGTGTTTTATGTGGTTGCATTGTGGGATCTAGACAGCCATCTAGCTGAGACTTACGCCTCTGCAGAACAAAAATGGGCTTTTCACAATCAGTGGGCGTTTTCAAACCGTTGAGATTCCCTATTTTCATTGGATAGTTTAGAAACGCCCATCCCGGATTGAAAACGCCCACAGATTTGAAAACACCCATAATTGGTCTGCAGAGACCTATCCGTGATCTAGCTACCAGTAGCTGTAACTGAACATGTTAACTGTTTGTTTACAGAGTATCACACATACTGAGATATTAATTATGAGCTGTCATTGTCATTTTCAGACTTAACTCAGAAACTCCTGGGAAGCAGCTTTTGAACTGGAGGTTGCTGATCAAACTCTGTAAAGGAGGTGAGTGTGTGTGATTCTGTATGCATGGTGTAAGAATAATCATTTTGGTCCTCTGAATGCTTGCATCACAGATCACTGATCATTATTCATGTGTAAGGAGGGGGAAGTTAATTGACAGGGAAGTGTGTGTTTGATTGATGCCTGAACAAATTGCGTTTAGTGGACATACAATCAGCTCTTTGAGTAACAACTCAAAATAGTGATTTGAAAAGACTCAAATAAATCAATTGTCATATTCAATGGCACTAATCTGTCTCCGCTGTAGATATGCTCTTGTATGGTCTCTTCCCAACTCATGAGGATTTCAAACCCGTCATTTGCAATGTCTGCAACAAAGCCGTTACAGCCTCAGGACTCATTACGGTAAGTGTGTGTTTGTTTACAGTTTTCCAGAAGACAATTCGCTGACAGTTGTTGTTTGGCGGTTACAGATGAAGTGTGTCATTGCTGTGCCTTTAACATCGCTAAATGTAATTGCAAAAGCCCCGCCCCAAATGCACGTCATTGGTTGAGATGTTGTTGTTGTGTCAGGCTGATGCTCAAAGGTTTTAATGGTGTCACAGTCACAGTCACAGTGTTTACACTTTTTAGGGAAATCAATATGAAGGTAAAATAGTGCCTAAATGATTTGCATGCGCAGAGAAAGATTTGTAAAAGCGTAAATCAAATTGCAAGCATAAAAATAAATTGCATGCGCACAGAACGTTTTGTAAAGGTGTAAATCAAGTTGCAAGCATAAGAAAAAAAATATTAGCAATAATTTAATGGTTTGCATAAAAGTGTAATTCATGTGTTATGAATCTGTAATTGCATATTAACACAAAGTACATTTGGTGTGTATTCTTCTGACTTCCTTTTTTTCACGCTTACACTTTTGCCACTGTTTTAGCACCTAACCATGGCCAAAAACATTGCAAACCTGCAGTCAGCGATATGCAAGCAAAGAAAGGGTGTCGTGAACAGCAAAACGGATTGACCGCATAGAATCAGTCTGTATGTGTAAAATAAACCACCGCAAACTTTTAAATGACTTGTGTTTGTGGCATAATTATTTTCCAGAAATAATCCGAGATACCCTGTTCTGTCTTCCCTTTGTTGGGCTCACACTTTTGGCACAAATTTCTCACTGAAAAGAGTTTCGCAAGCATGAGGAGGAAGACAGGTCTACCTGCTTTTAGTAACCAATCAAATGAGGTTTTCCTTGACCAGTTTACTCTGACCTGATTGGTTTAATAACGTGACAGACAGCTGCTTCTTCATATGGTTCAGTGTTGTTCCTCTGGGTATCTCTCCTCTCTTAAATATTAAACTATGGCGCCCCTTAGAACAGCATGTTAACGCCTCTATGTTACACCTCTGCCTTGTTATGATACGAATTCGTGAAGCCCACAGCAACAACCTAATCTTGCATTAGTGCTGAGCGCTGTGGGTGAGGGAAACTGTATTCAGATTGTCCAACTGACTGTCTGACGTTAGCGGTTGATTGCTGCAGTCTGAAGCCGTAAATCATTTCTCTCACATTCCTCTTGCTGGGAGAACAATAAAGGGATAATTCATGTCCTTCCAAAACTGTATGAGTGAGTTTTTGACTGAATATCCTGGCTGCTCTTTTCTATTATGAAAGTGGATGGGGACTGGGGCTGTCAAGCTTGAAAGTGACAAAAATGCCATAAAAGTAGTCCAAAATGACATGTGCACTGATAATCTTCCTCTCTGCTGAAGCTCTGAAAATGGACTGCAAAAGTCAAATGGTCTAGAAAAATTGCACATCAATGCCATTTGATGGCAGAAGCCATGCCTCTTGACCAAACTTGACTTGGAATATAGCACTGGAGTCGTATGTGGGTCAATGGCACGATGCTCATTCTTTGTTTGGATCTATTCATTTATTCAAAAATACTTTAAAAATGCAATTATTCACACAAGCTATTACTTCAATACACCTCTGCTGTTATGAACCTATTTCCGATTTCTGAGCTCAAAGTCATTTGAGTGGTGTAACCAACATGCAGGTATCCTTTCTGCTGTCATGTGAAAAAACCTATAAAACAGTGAAGATATTTTAGATATCAGATATTTTAGATCACGTAAAAATGAAAATTCTCTCGTCATTTACTCACCCTCATGTCATCCCAGATGTGTATGACTTTCTTTCTCCTGCAGAACACAAATGAAGATTTTTTGAAGAATATTTCAGCTCTTTAGGTCCATACAATGCAAGTGAATGGTTGACAAAATGTAAAAGCTGCAAATAGCACATAAAGGCATCATAAAAGTAATCCACACAACTTCAGTAGTTAATTCCATGTCTTCTGAAGCAATATGAGAAAAGTGTGTGAGAAACAGATCAATATTTAATTTCTTTTTTTACTATAAATTCTCCACCTTTCCCAGTAGGTGGCGCTATGCATGAAGAATGCAGACCAAAAAAATATATATATATTTTTGAAAGTGGATAAATTTGTAAAACTGAGTAATGGAGTACTTGTAAATAAAAATCTAAGGTAAAAATATTGTACCTGAAAGTTATTTTTTGTTTTAAACCCAAACGTTTCCAAGAACGGTTTAAAAATAAGCTAACTTCTGCAGACTTAGCATTTCATTTCAAAGAGTCCTAGCCCAACACACAGCGCACCAGTTCTTCTCTGGCAGCGTGTTTTGTTTACTTTCGCTTTCGCGACACTATTAAAGCTGGGCGATACATGGAATACCCACGATAGAATCACAATGATTTTGCTGACAATATAAAATTCAACAATATCGTGAATATCGTGATGATTTTAATGAGCCTTTTATCTGGCCATTAAGTTTCATATAGTGAAACTAGTTTCACGATCCTTCAGGGCTGTACAATTAATCAAAATAACATAAAAATGGAGATATGATCATATCAAATGATGTGATTGAAGACAGATAAATATGGTCTGTGTGCACTTCAGAATGAACCGGTGATGCACTGATCTGTGTGCACGCGCGGAAGCTCGTGTTTTTAGCGCAGTTCACCTGCATTGTGAAGTACTGCAGGTACAAGCATAATTAAATATAAGTTTAAACGTGCAAATCAATTGAAATGATTACATTTTACTCTGTGTTAATTTAGTGAAAAACTGGGAAACATGCCTTCATAAAAATAGTTTTTTATTTAATGCCTTTGAAATACAGTTGAAGTCAGAAGTTTACATACACCTTAGTCAAATACATTTTAACTCAGTTTTTCACAATTCCTGACATTTAATCATATAAATCATTCCCTGTCTTAGGTCAGTTAGGATCACTACTTTATTTTAAGAATGTAAAACGTCAGAATAATAGAAGAGAGAATTATTTATTTCAGCTTTTATTTCTTTCATCACATTCCCAGTGGGTCAGAAGTTTACATACACTTTGTTAGTATTTGGTAGCATTGCCTTTAAATTGTTTAACTTGGGTCAAATGTTTTGGGTAGCCTTCCACAAGCTCCTCACAATAAGATGCTGGAATTTTGGCCCATTCCTCCAGACAGAACTGGTGTAACTGAGACAGGTTTGTAGGCCTCCTTGCTCGCACATGCTTTTTCAGTTCTGCCCACAAATTTTCTATCGGATTGAGGTCAGGTCTTTGTGATGGCCACTCCAATACCTTGACTTTGTTGTCCTTAAGCCATTTTGCCACAACTTTGGAGGTATGCTTGGGGTCATTGTCCATTTGGAAGACCCATTTGTGATCGAGCTTTAACTTCCTGGCTGATGTCTTGAGATGTTGCTTCAATATATCCACATAATTTTCCTTCCTCTTTATACCATTTATTTTGCGAAGTGCACCAGTCCCTCCTGCAGCAAAGCACCCCCACAACATGATGCTGTCACCCCTTAGCTTCACGGCTGGGATGGTGATCTTCGGCTTGCAAGCCTCACCCTTTTTCCTCCAAACATAAGGATGGTCATTATGGCCAAACACTTCAATTTTTGTTTCATCAGACCAGAGGACATTTCTCCAAAAAGTACGATCTTTATCCCCATGTGGACTTGCAAACTGTAGTCTGGCTTTTTTATGGCGGTTTTGGAGCAGTGGCTTCTTCCTTGCTGAGCAGCCTTTCAGGCTATGTCGATATAGGACTCGTTTTACTGTGGATATAGATACTTTACCTGTTTCCTCCAGGATCTTCACAAGGTCCTTTGCTGTTGTTCTGGGATTGATTTACACTTTTTGCACCAAACTACATACATCTCTAAGAGACAGAATGCTTCTCCTTCCTGAGTGGTATGATGGCTGCGTGGTCCCATGGTGTTTACACATGCGTACTATTGTTTGTACAGATGAACATGGTACCTTCCGGCATTTGGAAATTGCTCCCAAGGATGAACCAGACTTGTGGAGGTCCACAGTTTATTTTTTTTTCTGAGGTCTTCGCTGATTTCTTTTGATTTTCCCGTGATGTCAAGCAAAGAGGAACTGAGTTTGAAGGTAGGCCTTAAAATACATCCACAGGTACACCTCCAATTCAGTACAACTCCTATCAGAAGATAATTGTCTAATTGTCTAAAGGCTTGACATCATTTTCTGGAATTTTCCTAGCTGCTTAAAGGAACAGTTCACTTAGTGTATATAAACTTCTGACCCACTGGAATTGTGATATAGTCAATTAAAAGTGAAACAATCTGTCTGTAAACTATTGTTGGAAAAATTACTCGTGTCATGCACAAAGTAGATGTCCTAAAAGACTTGCCAAAACTATAGTTTGCTAATATTAAATCTGTGGAGTGGTTCAAAAATTTGTTTTAATGACTTCAACCTAAGTGTATGCAAACTTCTGACTTCAACTGTATTAATTCTACATGGCTTCAATGGCTGTTTAGATGAAATGATGGTTCCTCTGATTTAAAAAAACCCCACATATGCTATTTCAGAGCAAAAACATATTTATCGATATATATATATATATATATATATATATATATTGAATATCGTCAATTTGCTGAAGCCATATCGCCCAGCCCTAGACACTACAACCTCCGCTTGTCTCGTGTTGGCTTTATTCTCGTGCCCAGAGCACATGTGCTCGCAGAGGTGTTTGCATAGTGACAGGTGACGGTTGCAAACACTCACGTTCGGATCTCACGGAAGGCCGTTGGTAGCATGCCCTCGCTCTCACCCCCTGTTGGCCACAACCCCATCTTGTTTTCTTAGTCTTGGGAAGGCGAACTAACTGTCTCCTTCCCTTAACTTCCAACCCTCTCTTCCCCTGGCGGCCCCCCTCATAACCACCCGACTGCAGCTGGAGGGCTGCAAGAGTTTAACGCAGGGGCCAACGACTCAATTCAGCACAAAACATTACAGCCCAGAAAGAGAGAGTGGAATGCCCGCAGCCATAGAGGAGGCATGCTGCTCTCGTGTTTTTCTTGCCCTCCCTTTCACCTTCTGTTTTTTTTACACATCTCCCCTCAACTGCTACAGCGCAGACGGGCAAGGTAAAAACTGCTCCACAGCCAACACGCGTGCGTTTTTCAGAGTGGACGCTTCTGATCTCTTGCTTCTCTTTCAGTGTACACACAGACAGGCAGTGCCGCCCATACAGGTTTTGTTTTGCTTTAGGCTGTCTGAGAAACGTGTGTGTTTGTGAGTGTGTTGATGGCTCTGAAACAGGACTAGGCCTCAGTAGTGGTCAACTTCCTGCAGTTGTAAGCCGGATGTAAACAAACGCAGCTCAGCTGGGCACGAGCAGCTCTCTGCAAGAGCTTCCTGTGGACTGTCAAAAGAGTGAAACACTAATCGCTGACTACACACAGATGGGAGCCTTACTCACACACACACACACACACACACAAGTGGAAATCTCTGTGTACTGGGTTGTTTTGATGATAATGGAGTATAGTGAGGGATATCACTGCTACAAAGCTAGTAGGAGTGAACTAAATAGTGTTCAGTATTTAATATATTTGGTGTCAGCTGACGTTGTACTAAGGCCATGTCCACAGTAATCCGTTTACATTTGAAACCTACATTTTCTTACATCATCGTTTTCCAAAGTACATGGTTATGGAGATCTTTTTCTAAAGTTTTCATTTCTGGTGGTGGAATTAATGCATTTTCAAACGTTAATGTATTAGGCCACATCCACACTAATGCATTTCAGTTTAAAATCTCTGTTTTTAGTTTCCTAATGTCAGTGTTTTCCAAAATATGTGGTCGTGGAGTGCGTTTTCAAAATCTCCATTTTCAGTGGAGGATAACGCTGTTCAAACAAGGATGAGAGTTGTAAACCTAACAAAAATAATGTGTTTTCAAATTATTACGTATTAGGCCATGTCAACACCAGCACATTTAAGTTTGAAACCTTGGTTTTTAGTTTCCTGACGGCATTGTTTTCCATAGTATGTGGTCATGGAGAGCGTTTTCGAAAGCCTCAGTTTTTGGTGTAGGAAAACATCTATCTAGTGTGAATGAGAGGCATCCATCTCTGGAGGGTAGACGCTGCCCTTCTGGTCATTCTGTCAGCCAGTGGTCCACCCCGCCTCCTGCGAACCTGGGGGAGAGACGAGGGGAGGGAAATGGTGAGCGGAGACATAGAGAGAGAGAGAGAGAGAGAGAGAGAGAAGAACTTGTTCGCTGGTTCCCGGACACGCTGTCGCCTGGTCCTCAACCGTTCCTCCACCCTCCGGTGGACGCCAGCTCTCTTCTCTCCCGGCGGATGGCAGCGAGTCCTCTGGCCCCTGGCCCCTAGCTGACAGAACTGCTCCTCCCCTTCTCGGCAAACGGCCGCGGTTCCTCCGGCTTTCAGCGGCCGGAAGCGACCCCTCCGTCCCCAGGCAGATGGCCGTGGCTGCTCCCCTGGTGGATGGCAGCGGCGAGGACTCCGCGACAGCACATCCCTACACCACTGTAACAGCTAAACCGATGGGCAAGGAGGAGGCGGGAACCAGCAGTCAACATAAAGGTTTAATGATATAAGTGAACTTAAAACAACATAAAACATAAACAAACAGACACACATGCAGCACGGCTGCATGCGTCTCTCTCTCTCGAACCAGCATCTCCGGCTGCCCTTTATCTCTCTCTCCCGCTGATCTGCTGATTCAGCGCCGGCCGTGCTCCATCATGGTCCGGCCACGCCCTCCTCCTTGTCACAGTTATGTAATTCAACACCGTGATAATACCGTATACCGTGATAAAAGCTTCAACAATTATAGTGACGTTAAAATTTTATACCATCACATGCCTAAGCGTGGATGAGAGGCGTAAACATAGCAAAATTAATGTGTTTTCAAATGATAACGTTTTCGGCCACGTCAACACTCATTTATTTCACGTTTGAAACCTTTCGGTGAAGGAAAACGTCTATCTAGTGTGGATGAGATGCAAAATCGTAACGAAAATAATCTATTTTCATATGAAAGCATATTAGCCCACGTGCACACTAATACATTTTCGTTTGCAAACAGATTGAGTTTGCTAAATTTACGCCCTCTCATCCACACTATAATGGCCTTTTCATCACTGCATACTTTGGAAAACGATGTCGTTAGGAAACTGAAAACAGAGTTTTCGAACGAAAACGGATTAGTGTGGATGTGGCCGAAGATTAAGTTTTCGACAAAGTTGTTTGTTTGGCTCTGACTCCATTCTGGAGGGACACACCCACTCTTCACCATCCAATCAGTTGCTGATGGATGCATTTTATTGCTGATGGATGAATTTCTTATTTTATTTATTTATTTTTTTTCCTTTTTCTCCCCAATTTGGAATGCCCAATTCCCAATGTGCTTTTAAGTCCTCGTGGTTGCGTAGTGATTCGCCTCAGTCCGGGTGGCAGAGGATGAATCCCAGTTGCCTCCCCGTTTGAGACTGTCAACCCGCGCATCTTATCACGTGGCTTGTTGAGCACGTTGCCACGGAGACATAGCGTGTGTGGAGGCTTCACGCCATCCACCGAGGCAACCACGCCCAACTCACCACACGCCCCACCGAGAACGAACCACATTATAGCAACCACGAGGAGGTTATCCCATGTAACTCTACCCTCCCTAGCAACCGGGCCAATTTGGTTGCTTAGGAGACCTGGCTGGAGTCACTCAGCACACACTGGGATTCGAACTAGCTACCCAGGCCCCCTGGATGAATTTCTTATTGAATATTTTGTTTCACATGGACATACGGCATATCAAATAAGAAAAAAGATTTGCGAATGCTGTTTCATGTTGACTTGAAGTCGTGACGTGATCTTGTTTACAATATATTTGTGGGGTAAATTCATTTTCCTTTTATAGTTTTTGTACATTTTCTGAAGAGGATTGTAGAAGCAAATGGTTTTTGCAAGCACAGCATTTAACAGCAATTAACACAGCTACGTACCAGTAAACGTAGTGGACTTTGGCCTTTGTCAGTCCAGCTGCAGAGGAGGCACCTACACACCTATTTACACACCTGCCATGAATTTCAGACAAACAAATGTTCAGTTACCCCTGCGCTAAGTGCAGTCGGGCCATTGTTTTACGCACTTAGACACCGGTTAGACTTCGTTCTGTGTGAGGAGCTCTCCCCCCGTCAGCTGTGTCTGAACAGAGCCTCTGAAATGAGCTCTTTTGAGATCTTACAAATGCTCTTGCGGCTCTTGGCTGACATTCACTGGTGGAGAGAGAGCTGCCAGATCCAGCCAGGAGCAGAATATTATTCTCTTTGAAAAATATAAGGGCAGTTTTGAAGGGTTTGAAATGCCAAACATCAAGACTTTATATATTGTATCACCTTGAATTATGTTGTTATTTACAGTATGTGTGTGTTTGATCATGTTTCGTTTGTAATTGCAGGTAGTTGGGGAATAGAACAGTGAGTAGAGAGGAGCGGACGCTACCCAAATCCCCTCAGAGCCATGCATAGCAAAAACCGTAAGCATATTAACACCTGTCCAGTCTTGTCTTTTTTTTTAATGTTTTACATGTACAATCCAACTACCATGATTCCAGTGATGAAGTATTGACTAAATATACATAGGTTGGAGAAACATTAAAATGGAATGATACAAATGAAGGGACATTCGCTTCAAAGGTTTTTTGCATCCATTTGCGCTGTTTTTCTATTTTAACGTGCTTGACCAGGGGCTTTTAAACTTTTCGATGCCTAGGACTCCCAAATATAATTCCTAAAATATAAAGGCAGCTATGCATTTTCATGGATAAAGACTAAATTTTACTGTGTGAGGAAAAACACGGTAAGTGTGTTTTTATAAAGATAAAATATTGGTGAAAATAAATAATTGGCTTTTGTATTGCCATTGTACTGAAGCCAAAATAAATGAATAATGGAATATTCCAGGTTCAATACAAGTTGAGCTCAGTCATAACGTTGGTTACCACAAAATTTATTTCGACTCATCCCTACTTTTCTTTGAAGGAATATTCCGAGTTCAGTATAAATTAAGCTCAATTGACAGTATTTATGGCATAATATTGATTACCACAAAAAAAATAAAAATAAAAAAAGCAGTAATCTGGGTTACAGTGAGGCACTTACAGTGGAAGTAAATGGGAGCCAGTCTGTAAATGTTTAAATACTCACTTTTTCAAAAGTATAGCCACAAGACATACAGTGCATTCAGAAAATATTCAGAGTATTCTTTCCTTCAACCCTGACGATTCCCCCAGTCCCTGCTGCTGAAAAACACCTCCACAGCATTATGTTACCACCACCATGCTTCACCGTTGGGATGGTATTGCACAGGTGATGAGGGGTGCCTGGTTTCCTCCAGACATGACGCTTGGAATTGAGGCCAAACAGTTCAATCTTCATTTCATCAGACCAGAGAATCTTGTTTGTCACATTCCCAGAGTCCTTTAGGTGCTTTCATGTGTCTTGAGGAGAGGCTTCCGTCTGGCCACTCTGCCATAAAGCCCAGATTGGTGGAGTGTTGCAGTGATGGTTGTCCTTCTGCAAGTTTCTCCCATCTCCACACATGATCTCTAGAGCTCAACCAGAGTGACCATCGGGTTCTTGGTCACCTCTCTTACCAAGGCCCTTCACCCCCGACTGCTCAGTTTGGCCAGGCGGCCAGCTCTAGGAAGAGATTAATTGTTCCAAACTTCTTTCATTTAAGAATTATGGAGGCCACTGTGCTCTTGGGAACCTTCATTGCAGCCAGATTTTTTTTTGTAGCCTTCCCCAGATCCGTGACTCGACACAATCATGTCTCTTAGCTCTGCAGGCAGTTCCTTTGACCTCATGGCTTGATTTTTGCTCTGATATGCATTTTCATCTGTGAGACCTTATATAGACAGGTGTGTGCCTTTCCAAATCATGTCCAATCAATTTAATTTGCCACAGATGGAATCCAGTCAAAGTGTAAAAACATCTCAAAGATGATCCAGAGAAATGGGATGCACCTGAGCTAAATTTCAAGTGTGATATATATATATATATATTTCAAGTACTCAAGGGGTCTGAATACTTACGTCAATGTGATATTTCAGTTTTTTTCTTTTTAATTAATTAATACAGTTTTTTGCTTTGTCATTATGGGGTATGGAGTGTAGATTGATGTTAAAAAAATCATTTTAAGTATTTTAGCATAAAGCTGTAACAACAAAATGTGAAAAACAAAAATGGAGTATGAATACTTTTTGAATGCACTGTAAACAGTATGCATGTAAACATGATTTTAGTGTGATAAAATCACACACTAACCTTGTCTGTGTAAAGTTATAGCCAATTTTACAACTTCATTGCCATGACAACATATCGCCATAAACCTGTAATCCTCAAAAACAACAATTTAAATATTCAAATAATACATGAGTTTTAACAGAAGAATTAATGTAAGTACTTTTGTAAAATATATACCTTTCTCGTTTCTGCCTTTAAACACGCAAAAATTGGCCCCATTCACTTGCATTGTAAGCGACTCACGGTAACCTCGATTTTTGAATTATTTTTTTTCTCCCCAGTTTGTAATGGGCAATTCCCAATGCGCTCTAAGTCCTTGTGGTGGCATAGTGACTCTCCTCAATCCGGGTGGCAGAGGACGAATCTCAGTTGCCTCCACGTCTGAGACAGTCAATCCGCGCATCTTATCACGTGGCTTGTTGAGCACGTTACCATGGAGATATAGCACGTGTGGAGGCTCACACTGTTCTCCGTGGCATCCAGGCACAACTCACTACTCACATTATAGGGACCATGAGGAGGTTACCCCATGTGACTCTACCCACCCTAGCAACCAGGCCAATTTGGTTGCTTAGGAGACCTGGCTGGAGTCACTCAGCACGCCCTGGATTCGAACCCATGACTCCAGGTGTGATAGGCAGTGTCTTTACTTGCTGAGCTACCCAGGCCCTTTAAAGAAAAGGAGGGAGAAGTCAAAACATTTTTTTGCGGTAATCAACATTAATCCACAAATGCTGTCAATTGAGCTTAACTTGCATTGAACCCGAAATATTCCTTTTGAAATATTATCTGTAAACTGTTATCTCCAAAAATATTTATTTTATATTAAGTTTACAGTGTATCGTTTTTCTAATCTTATTTTCACAATTAATGTAAAAGGAAGATTTTTAATTAAATTCATATATATTTGCATAGTGCTTTTACAAAACAAATAGTTCCAAAGCAACTAAAATTCAAGAAATGCTTTTGTCACAAACCTATGCGCAGATCTTTTTATTATTACTATTATTTCTTACGGTTAAAAACTGTGGCTGTCAAAAGAATAAAATAAATGTGGTTAATCTCATGATTTCCAACCAGTCTTTAGAAAGCAGAATGAAACAGTAGTAATGTCAAACTTTTTTTTCCCTGTACACCTTTACACTTTTTTATTTTTTTTTATTTCCACTGACCCACTAGCACACCCCGGACCCCAGTATGAAAACCCCTGTGCTAGATGGACACCTTTGACCATTGTTATTCGCTGTTATTTCAGCATCTCGCTAATTCTAAACCTGTAAATAATCAAAAGATGTTCTCATTTTTAAAAATAAACTAACCAACGAAGAAACATTGGCATAAAATTCTAAAGAAATATTGTATTTGTAGGTCACAAATCAAATAAACCTGGTTGATATATTGGTCTGTTACTCACTACTGTTTAATTAGCAAGTACTCATGGTTGTGTTACTGTGTCTATATTTAATATAATGATCTTCAGAGAGGAGGCAGTGCTTGCCCAGCAGCTCCAGAACCCCTTTGGTTCCTGTCAAGGGTAAGATATCTGTGGGTCAGAGTGAGGTGGAGCCGCTGCCTTTCCGGATCCCTCGTGATTATCCCCACTCCCGCTTCAGCAAGGCACCGCTGGCGGTCTACCCGCCCAAGGGAGCACGAGCCAAGGCCTGGTGGGTACACGTGTCCAGTCATCCATCTGGCAAACACAGGACGATCATCTAGTTTAAATGTTATAAAGAGTGCAAAATAAAGCACTCACAATTCAGTTTCACTCAGGAATGCAAACATTTCTCAGAGACTGATGGTGTGAACATTTCTTTGATACTAATGGAAATTTGCGTAATTTGCAAATCACACTTGGTATAAATAGTAAAGGTGCATATTTTTGTTGAATTCTTGCATTGCTCTTAGTGCAGTAGGCCTTAATTGTTCAGGCTTCATTGCAAACTGGTTATTATGTTCAAGTGTTGTCAATTTTGGGTTAAAATAGACCAAACTGGTAACTCATATTCAACATAACCACATAATAAGACTGGTCGGTACCAAATGTAATGCTTGGCCAAAGAACTGACCATTGAAAAACTCATTAGCATGTGTCTTATGTCTCTTTTTAACTGCAGTGTTTCCTTACCTGTGGTCAGTCTGGAAAAGATGCCGTGCTTCAACAGATCGGAGAGTGCGCACATTAAAGTCAACTCCACTTCTCCTGTGGCAGGTTCTTCTCTTTCATTCTCTTTTTCCTCTTCCTCATCTTCCTCTCCATCGTCTACTCCTCTCAGTTCCTTCATGACATCACCAGCATCACACAAGAACCAGGAGAAAACCGTAAACGGTCGTGGTCCTGGGACTCCTCGCTCCATTACGCCTCCATCGCTGACTGACAGGCGGCCCAGCCCGTCGCGGTCACCCTTGGAGAAACAACCTGCCCCCTCTCCCTCCTCACAGGAGAGGAGACCCGCAGCCTCCACGTCTCCATCCTTATTGGACAGGAGGCCGATAGTCCCGCCCTCTCCCCCAGACAGGAAGCATCAGATTGGAGCCAAAGGCGGGAGACACAGGAGAGTGTCAGGTGAGTTGCAGATGATAATTTTTAAGAAATATGTTTAAAAATGATCAATTTTTGTTATGTGCTGCATTTACGGCGCTAGGTGTCAGCGCAACATATATACGAATATTACAGACAAACAGATAGATGGATGGATTGATGGATGGATACTGTAGATAGATACATGCAAAGTCTTTTTAGGCAAGTCAGGCCACTCGGCGGCCATCTTTGGAACGCTCTTGGGCAGCTATTTTCTATGTAAACAAGCAGCATACAAGTGCAGCTCCTATCTACTGTACTTGAATGGGGAAAGACTGAAATCTCCAAAACGGTTGGTCAAGAGTACAATCAAAGAGCATATTTCAAATCAGCAGTAAAATCTGACAACATTGGTATCATAAATTGTGCTTCTTTGCCTCAGATTATGCTAAAAAAACAACAATTTCCCGGCTCGTATGGCTAATACGCGTATGAGCGTCGGGTTAGAGTGGAACCCTCCGCTTTCCCCTGAACCCTCGTGGCTCGATGATTGGTTCCTGGGCTTGCGGTGCCGCTCAAAGCAGCCACGCCCCGCTCCAGTGCCTTTCTTCCCGGAAGTGCACGAGGAGCTGACTTTTACTGCCCGGCCCGATTCCGCAGTTCCCCCGCCCTCACTACACTCGATGGCGGGGCGGCCAGGGGCTATACGGCGATTCCCCCGGTGGATAAGGCGCTCGCGGTGCATCTATGCCCGCAGAGCGCTGCCACGTGTTCTTGAGTTGATCTACTGTATCTACAACGTGATTGGTTTGTTTACCTTTATGGCGAAACTTACTTTCTTAATCCATTGACTGTTGGGCATTCCAGTTTCTCCCATTCATTGTAATAAAGTGACCTGTCTCTGCTAATAGTCTCTAGATGGATGGATGGATAGATAGTGGATCAAGCTTGAAAGTAGTAAGAGGAGTTACATTTAATCATTTTATGTCTTTGTTTAGGGATTTTAAAAAAAGACATGTTCAAGGTATTTATGTTTCCTTGTGTTTTGTTTTGTTTTGTTTGTTTTGTTTTTTTGTTTTGTTGGGTTTTTTGTTTTGTTTTTTGTCGGGGGGGGTTCTGTTTGGTTTTGTTTTGTTTGTTTTGTTTTTTGTTTTGTTTTTGTGGGGGGGGTTTCCGGTTTTGTTTTGTTTTGCTTTGTTTTGTCGTACAGGGAGAGTCTTTGATCCTAACAAACACTGTGGAGTTTTGGACCAAGAAACAAAGCGGCCTTGCACTCGTTCTTTAACCTGTAAGGTTGGTACGGTTACTTTCCTGCAATAAAACTTAAACTTATCTCACATATAGTGGTGTATGTCATCTTTATAAACAATAATAAGTGTGCAGGCTTTCTGTGTATACACTTTCTACTTAGTAATGATACATAAAATAGAGTTGAATGTGTTTGTTTTGTACCTTGATCAAAATGATCATATGGCACTACATAAAACTGTATTTAATGTGTTTCTACATGTTGTAGACTCACTCGCTGACCTATCGGCGAGCCGTTCCAGGACGGAGAAAAGATTTTGACATTCTTCTTGCTGAGCACAAGGGGTGTGTGAAGGAGAAGGAGGTGGGGCAAAAGAAGGAAGTTCAAGCCGGTAGCCAATCAGTGCAGGTGACACAGTCACATGAGACTGCACCCAGCCTATCCGCAAGCTGTCCAAATGGCAAGACCACACCCAATCTGAAATTGCGGCTGGCCAGTTCTCACATACACAGGTATGTGCTGCTGATTGCATAAGAATTAGCAGTCTTCCTTGTGTTTATTTAGTGAAAAACAGTGTGGAAATCTTGTTGTGATGCCTACAGTGGCTGTTTGGCTGAAATGATGGCATAAAATACATAGAGAAATACAAGATATATGCATATATACTGTATATATCCCTTATTCTAGATACAAGCTTTCAGATGTCATTCAAATTTTCTTTATCTCTGCAGAGTGTCTGGTAGCAGTCCTGTGGTTCTCAGCTCGACACCTGTACCTCCTCCGCCTGAAACCGCACCCAGCTGGCAGAGATGCAGCGGAGATGCCCATCTGTCCAGCGACGAGGGAGAGACAGATCTCTCCGAGGAGTCAGAGAAGCCATCGTGGCATTACTCGACACATCACCCTCGACCCATGAGTGTGAGCTGAACAAGACACATATCTCATACTGACATGCACAACTACATCCCCTGAAAAAACACAAAGTAACAAAAGTAACAACCAGAAACCACACGTTGATGTAACTTAGAGAATCATTTGAGCCCCAGAAAGTATTTGTCATGACATTATATAACAAAATATGCTGTAATCTTAGAAGATATTTTGTCCATGCCTCCTCCATCGGAAAAACATTCTCTCCTCGTGTGTGTTAGTGTTGTGCGTTCAGCAGTCGTATGATGGGGAGGGGTCACTATTTGTTCGACAGACGGTGGGACCGTGTAAGGCTGGCGCTCCACTGCATGGTAGAAAAACACGTCAACTCTCTGATGTGGAGGTGAACATCTCACTTACTTAGAGTTTACACGTCTGTCTGTCTGCTAGCTAAACATCTGCTTCATATGTTGTGAATTTGTGGTTGAAAGAATACTTGTTGTTTTTTGTGTCATAGAAGCCTTTAATTAGGGTCAAATGTATTACAGTGAATGACTTCCATTACATTTTTCCTCACAACAAAATGTTAATGTAAACTTTTTAAATGATGTGCGGGTGTGTGTGAATCTGACAAACCCTCTCAAGAACACGTGCCAGTTATATTTCACCTCAAAATCAGTTTTTCAAGAAAATGAAGCCTGTTTTAGGATTTCTTTTGCATGGTGACATTATTTGTCAATTATAAGCACATTTTCTCCCTCAAATTCTCATTACTGTAATGCACATGTTAGTTATCATTATTTTAATACACTTTTATTATTAATAATAATGTAATGGGAAAAATCTCATTACTGTAATGCAAATCTTACCTTTATTTTAGTACATTTTTATTATCAATAGTAAATTTATGAAAAAAAAATCTTATTACTGTAAATCTTATTTTTCATTATTTTAATACATTTTATTAAGAATAATACAGTAAAAATATTCTCATTGCTGAAGTGTAAATTGTATCATTATTTTGATATATGTTTATTATAATAATTTAATGAAAAAATATGATTTAGCATTTATTTTATTAATAATAATAATTTTATGGAAAAAAATAGAATTACTGTAATGCAAATCTTATTTATTTTTTTAAATATTCTTATTATTAAATAATAATTTAATTTACAAAAATCACTTTACTGTAATGCAGATCTTATCATTGTTTTAATACATTTTTATTATTAATAATAATGTACTGAAAAAACCTCATTACTGTTAATCTTATTATTTTAATAAATTTGTATTATTAATAATAATATAATGAAAAATTCTCATTGCTGACATTTTAAATCTTATTATTATTTTTTATACATTTTTATTATCAATAAGAATTTAATGAATTGTAAATAATTTACAATATTTTATATTTAATAAATAATTATTGTAAATCTTATTTATGATTATTTTAAAATATTTTTATTATTAACAATAATATAATGAAAAATATTGTCATTGATGGAATATAAATTTTATTAATCATTATTTTGATACATTTTCATCATTATTTAATGAAAAAAATCTCATTTATCATTATTTTAATACACTTAATGAAAACAATTCTCATTACTGTAATGCAAATCTTATCATTGTTTTAATACATTTTTATAATCAATAATGTAATGAAAAAAATCTCATTACTGTAAATCAATGGTTCTCAACCTTTTTTGGATGAACACCCCCCTACTTCATTCCCTTTTAATGAAAAAAGTATCATTACTGTAATAAAACATTAGTGGTCTTATAAATAGGCTTTTTTTCCCCTTTTTTTTGTAAACTTGACATATTTTTGTCAGATTCATCTGCAAAAAAACAAGCTTTATTTATTTTGTACATTTTACGCAGTATTGTATTATTTAGGTCAATGACACACCACATAGCTTCCTACCACAGACTGATGATGTCACATCCTGTTTGTCACAGGAAAGTCCCCCTGGCGGTGGAGAGCATGACTGCTGCTTCCCCCTGCCCCTCTGAGGTGTCTCCGCTTGGCTCACCGTTTCTCCCCAGCCACACGCTCATGGCTTCTCTTGACGGGATGTCCATGCTCCCCTACTCCTCCTCTTTACCGCACAACGGCTCTGGGGTCTTCGGTATCAGGGACACCGAGCCGGGGCCTAAACAGCAGCTGACGAAACCGGCCAAGCCACTCAAAGCCTCACGGGAAGGACCGGGACCCAAAAAACGGAAACTGCCCCTCAATTCTGAGTCTGGGGCTTACCGGAAAAACTGTGGGAACAGCTACCATCTGCCACTGGGTGCACCACACATCAGTAACGGAACCGCAGCCCTTAGCGTGCGGGCGAAGCCGCGGCCTGGCGGACAAGGCCCGAGGGACCAGGACAGGTACGGAGGTGTGGAGCTGTCTCTCACTCAGGCACTCACCGGGGATCACGGGGCCGTCTCGTCACAGAGTCCTCTGCCATACGGCTCATCTGGTGGGAGGAAACGCAAGAGTTTTGGATCAAGTGCGGGCAGCGACAAACCCAGTAAAACCACCAAATCAACAGCACTGGACACAATATTCAGGAAAAGCAGCAGCAGTCTGTTGTCGTCGGTCACGGAAACACCCCACGGCGCCCTCTCTAGACAGGTAAACTCCAACTCATCCATTTAAAAAAGAAGAGTTTTGTAAATGCAGACACAATTTAAACTTATCTACAAAGTTAATGAAGCATTTAAGCTTTAGCCTTTAGATTAAAAGGTTTGTGAAATCATGGGAAACATAAAATCAGTCAAGCATGTTCAAACTTTTGACTGAAAGTGTTTAGTTGGAAATGTTAGCTAACAACTCCTATAGCTGGGTGATTCTCACGAAACCTGTAAAGAAAATATCCTGGTCATATTTAACCTCAAAACAACACAAAAAAGAAAGTACGTTATTTTTATATATTAAATATACAGTATATTATTATTCAAATGTAGTTATATTTTGCATGAAGAAATTTAAGCCTATATTTAGGAAAATTATGAATTTTTGCATTGGGACATTATTTTAAGGACACTTAAGCACATTTTACCTCCCAATTCTCTTTCTGTAACATTTCCAAACGGTTTTACTATTCCCATTGTTTTCTATTTGGATTCCGTAACACCATAACATAGTAAAACAATACAACAAAAGATGCTGCTGTACAATGATTTTCAGCAACAACAAAAAAAAGGCAGTAACAAGAGAGAATTACTATGATGGATAAATACTTTAAATACTTAAAGGTGCACCATGGAACTTTGTGCTCTCTAGCAACATCTGTGGTTGAAACTTAACATTGCAATTTGTGGAAGAACACTTTACTTAAGTCGTGTTTCGGCCCTGCTCTTCAGGCGAATTAATCTCATGATTTGAAGATACCTGGACATCACCTGTGTGTGATCGTGACTGGGAGATATTCAGAGCCGGAGTCATAATGTGCTGTTTTCATGTTGGTATTATGTTAGTGCTGTGAAAAAGTACTTGCCCCCTTCCTGATTTGTTCTATTTTTGTGTATTTTTCATATAAAATTGTTTTAGATCTTCAAACGAGATGTAACATAAAACAAAGGCAGCCTGAGTAAACACAAAATACAGTTTTCAAATATATATATATTTTTTTATTGAAGCAAAAATGTTATCCAACACCTATGTCACCCATGTGAAAAACTAACTGCCTCCTCAAACTTAACAGCTGGTTGTGCCACCTTTAGCAGAAACAACTGCAACCAAACGCTTCTGATAACTGGAGATCAATCTTTCACAACGCTGTGGTGGAATTTTGGCCCACTCTTCTTTGCAGAACTGCTTTAGTTCAGCCAAATTGGAGGGTTTTCAAGCATGAACTGCCCGTTCAAGGTCCTGCCACAGCATTTCAATCGGGTTCAAGTCAGGACTTTGTCTATGCCACTCCATAACTTAAATTTGGCTTCTTTTGAGCCACTCAGAGGTGGACTTACTCCTATGCTTTGGGTCATTGTCTTGTTGCATAATCCAGTTGCGCTTGAGCTTCAACTCAAAAACAGATGACCAGACGTTCTCCTTTAGGATTTTCTGGTAGAGAGCAGAATTCATGATTCCCTCAATTATTGCAAGTTGCCCTGGCCCTGAAGCAGCAAAGCGTCCCCACATCATCATACTACCACATCATGCTTGACTGTAGGTATGATGTTCTTTTTGTGGAATTTGGTGTTTGATTTACACCAGATGTAACGGGACCCCTGTCTTCCAATCAGTTCCACTTATGACTCAACAGTCCACAGAACATTCTCCTAAAAGGTTTGAGGATCATCAAGGTGTGTTTGGGCAAAATTCAGACGAGCCTTAATGTTCTTCTGGGTTAGCAGTGGTCTTCGCCTCGCCACTCTTCCATGGATGGCATTTTTGGCCGGTGTCTTTCTGATAGTAGAGTCATGAACAGTGACCTTTATTGATGTGAGAGAGGCCTGCAGTTCCTTGGATGTTGTCGCTGGCTTTTTTGTGACTTCCTGGATGAGTCGTCGCTGTGCTCTTGGAGGAATTTTGGAAGGTCAGCCACTTCTGGGAAGGTTCACTACTGTGCCAGGTTTTCTCCATTTGGAGATAATGGCTCTCACTGTGGTTCTTTGGAGTCCCAGAGTCTTTGAAATAGCTTTGCAACCCTTCCCAGACTGATGTATTTCAGTCACCTTTATCCTCATCATTTCTGGAATTTCTTTCAACCTTGGCATAGTGTGCTACTGGGTGAGACCTTTTAGTCAACTTCATGCTGCTGAAAAAGTTCTATTTAGGTGTTGATTTGATTGAACAGGGCTGGCAGTAATCAGGAGTGGGTGTGTCTAGGTCAGCTGAACCTCATTATGAATGCAGTTTGATAACTTTTTTGTTTCAGTAAATAACTAAATAATATCATTTAAAAACTGTATTTTGTGTGTACTCAGATTGCCTTTGTTTTATGTTAGATTTTGTTTGAATTTTTTGAAACAATTTAGTATGAGATGTACACAAAAACAGAAAAATCAAATACTTTTTCACAGCGCTGTATATTGTACAGCCTCAGTTGATCATGCGAGTGAATTGTAATACTACAGTAGCATGTCCATGCAATGCACACAAAAACACTGTAAACTAAAAACATAGATTCATTAATGATGGGGATGAAATATACTTTATTAAACATGAAAATTATATGCAGAAATATAAAAATTGTAATAATATGTTTGATTAATCATTTCTTTAACAGTAAAGTTATATTAGATAGATGATTACACACTAAACAAATTAATATGTACATTACTGTGCTATTAAATCGGTATATTTTATACAACTTGAAATGATAATACATTGTAAACAGACAGACTAGCTGGTAAAACGGGTTCTGAGAGCAAATTAGTAGATAGGGGGGCGTTAGGTTACAAATGGGGAGCGTTTATCAGTCATATTAATAAAATCGAATAAATTATTTTTTCACGTTGCGGTAATGATGATTATGGGGTAACGTGCGTAACTCACATGAAAATAATGTCACAATGTAAAAAGTCTTAATGGCCCTAAAAATAGGCTTCATTTTCTATATGCAAAATAAAATTTCGTATTTATTCCTTTTGATTTTGGAGTAAAATAGGACGAGAACATTTTCTTGACAGTTTTTTGTGAGAATAACCTCTGTTCGCCTCTGTAGAGATTTCAGCACTCCCGTCTCCATGGTAATATACAACTCTCTGATTGGTGCATCTCGCTGCAGAATTGTGGGTAGTGTAGTTTTTCTCCAAAAATGCAGCAATTGAACAAATTTGCTTACGTTATTGCTAAAATCAATTTCTCTTAATTATTATTTCAGGAACCTTACTGTTTTGATCCGTTTAATTAAACCATGCAGACACATTCATGATAACCACTTACCTTTTTTGTGTTTATTTTAGCCCAAGGTACTTCACTGATGCTGGGGGACGTCTTTTGCAAATCATGTGGTTCTTTTCAGGCTGTAGGACACTGGAAACGCCGAGCACTGTGTCTGTCCTGCACGCTACACTTCAGTTACATCATGTGCATTCTCATCTCCTACAGGGCTTTCTTTTGTACTGCACCCCATTAGGAATAAACTACAGATTTACAAGAAAAAAAAAAAAATTCCTCTCAATGTAGGCCCATCCTGTAAATAGAAATGACAATATTTCATGAACTGCAGTGTCACGCACATTCAGATTTTGTCTTGTTCACAACAAACACGTCTCAGACATTCAGCGATGCGCGTATGGAGTTTTATTTTTCTTCGCATTTAAACGGGGAATCGTTAGTTAGCGACAGTATGGAGGAAAAGTCTTCAGACTCAACTATATCTCTCTAAAGTGCACTTAATTTCATGCCTGAGGAGGAGAATCAAGTTTCAACCAAGGGAATATTTGCAAGACGTTTTTTTGGCAAGCTGTATTTTTTTTTAACATTGGATGAATTCAGGTTTTTGAGTGTTTTGTTTTACGAGGAATATAAAGGACTCGCACCCCAATTGTAAAGCAACTTAACCGATGATTAATTTTGTATAATAATTTATGGTTCTTTATTAATTTTCTAACTGGCCTAAATAGCGCTTCACATGTTGAGCAGAAGTATATTTGTATGCCATTTTAAATGTTTAAAGTATTATAGAGACCCTATTGTTGGAAATGTGTACATATCTTTTATTATAAATGTTTCTTTTTGTTTTATTTATTGTTAGTATCTTTGAGGTCAAATGATCTTCCTTAAGTCATATGCATATTCATAAATCTACAGATGGTTTGTTATGAAAGGGCCTTGCATACCTTATATTTGTTTATTTTATACTCTAATGTTTACTAACTGAAATGATATACCCTCTGCTTTAAACTGCAGGATCCCAGTCTACCAGGACTTTTCTAGAGGAAAGGTACAGTTGCAGTGAGGCATACTGGCAATCAGCACAGGTCTGTAGCCTGGAGGTTGCCAATTTTGTTTAATTAGGGTCATGCGTGCACCTTCTCAAGGAGTTAACGGAGAAATGTTTGCTATTGGTCAGCTGGGTGTAATGGCATAACTTGCCTTTGCCATTCATTCTTAATATACTGTATGTTCCTGGTTTTTGTGTGCACAATTCATGTGCATTTTATTCCAATGCAAATAACATTTGTCGTAACTTGACCCGCCTTTGAAACAACCTTTCGGCTTTTTTTTCAGCTGATGTCACCTAGTGCAAAGACATCACACTCCGTGATCTCAAAAACCCAGCGTTTGTTTGCTGTGACCGCTTTTTAGCCACATAAACATGTCTGATTATTACCGTGTTGCCTTGCTGCCAATGCAGAACTCTCTGTAGGTCAACTACCAGCTAGAAACCAACCCCGGATCCCTTCCACGCCACCGGTCATGGGTGAAGTGCTTCCATGTGGAGTTGTCACTGTAATGTTTTGTGTATGTAGTACAGCACCTCGTGCTTAAGGTCAGAGGTCAAACAGCTGTGACGTTACCCCTACGCCACATCTTTATCATCTGTAAAGAAAAGAAAATATGCCTGTTTAAGGACAACTTGGATGTTTTGTTAAATATTTTGCCTTTTCTCATGGTATGCCAATCATTAGAGACACGAGCTCTGTCCAATAGAATTATTTTTGGAATAATATATATTTTTGAGAAAAGAGTGAAGGACTGCATAGGTAAAGTACTGAATCAGTATGGACTCACAACTGTGTTTAAAATAATTAATGTGAAAATTGAGGAACCC